>NC_058131.1:107218668-107257922 GCF_016433145.1 Gracilinanus agilis
ACGGAGAGGCAGGACAGAGGGAGAGAGAGAGACAGAGACAAAGAGACAGAGACAGACAGAGATGGAGACACAGAGAGAGAGAGACAGAGACAGAGACAAACAGAGAGAGAGAGAGAGAGAGAGAGAGAGAGAGAGAGAGAGAGAGAGAGAGAGAGAGAGAGAGACAGTCAGACAGAGAGAAAGAGGAGAGAGATTAGACCTCTCCAGGTGTTTGGCTTCTCACAACTTACCAGCACAAATCCACTTCATGTTCCTATTACTTTCACGGCCTTGCTTCCCATGATAAGGCCAGGGGCATGAAGCTTAGCCACATCTGCTATTTTCCTAGAGGTCAATCAAATAGTTCTTTTGTCATAGGAGTAATGGGAATCTCAGACAGCAGACAATTATTTCAGTAGAAAAACCTATTGATCCACATTGTATGGTTCATCTGGTATTTGGGGTACCAGAAGGTTTTTTGAAATGAGGCAAGATCAATTCCAGCAACTCAGAATCAGGAGGCACTGGCCAAGACAGTAACTTTAGATACATCTGTGATTATCTACTCTTCCTTATTGCTTCTGGAACAGGACTTTGCTGAATTAAATAGCCATGAAATAACAACGGTACAGGTCTCCTAATATTATCGACTTAATTGGCTGAATTATGAGCCTGGGGTAGTGCTATAGGATAATCAGAATTGGGGTTTAAAAAAAAAAGTTGAATGGTTACAGCATCCCAGATTGCACTGTTTCTGTACTTTGCCTTACCGAAGTCATCAGGTGAGATGACATCATTTGTAGAAGGTGTGGAAACTGGGCTGCTTACTTTCATTATCCCAGTCTCAGAATCCTATCAGTTCTCACATATCTCTATTTTGCTGAGCTCTTCAAAGAAATTGAGTGTAATGATGAGACCTAGATGACATTCTTGTTCAATGTGAAATGAGAGAGGAGGGATAGTGAATGCATGGTATGACAGAGGCAAGATCCCAAGTGGTCTCGATGGACTATCTAATAAAATGAAATTTAATACTAATAGATGCAAAGTTTGAAATATTAACCATTAGCAGAAGACAGAGAGAGGAGTCAGAGTTAGATGGTATTTTGTCTGAAAAAGATGCAAGGAATATGGTGGACTGTAAGCTCAATATGAGTCAACTGGATGAATTGATAGTCAAAAAGAGTTGATGCCAAGTCATGCTGAATTAGGAGAGGACTATCTTCCAGGAATATGGAGGTGATAATAAGCTCCAAGGCATCGTAGATGGAGCACTGGTAATAGCTCAGACACTTAATAGATCCTGGGTAAATCAGTTGACCCTGTTTGCCTCAGTTTCCTCATTTGCAAAGTTAGCAGGAGAAGCAAATGACAAACTAATCCAGGATCTTTGCCAAGAGAACCCCAAATGGGGTCACAAAGAGTCAGACAAGACTGAAAAATAACTGAACAATAGCAACAAATCCATTTGTACTTCATTGTGGTCAAAGCAGAGCTGTACTGCTGTATTAGTTTTGGGCACCATAGTGTAATAAAGACCTTGATAAGCTTCAGAACTTCAAGAAGAAGGAAAACCAAAAATGCAAAGGTCTTTGAGCCCATGCTATATCATAATTAGTTAAAAGGGAGAGGGATGTTTGGCCTAGAAAACAGACAACTCAATGAGGAAATGATACCACTCTTGAAATGTGTGAAAAGTCTTAATGGGGAAGAGGATTTCAGCTTGGTTTTTTGGGTCCCAGAGGGAAGGTCCAGGAGCAGCGAGTAGGTGGAAGTAACAAAGAAGCTAGGTTAGACTGGACAAAAGGCAAAATTTCTGAACAATTAGAATTTAGCAGTTTGAAGCAAAGTGGTAGGAAATAGTGGGAATTCTTTTGGTCCTCATCCCCAGCCTTTTAGCTAGCAAATATATAGTGCTTTAAGGTTTACAAAGCATTTTATATGAATTAACTAATTTGATTTTCTGCTATGTGTTGAACTAGCTTTCTATTAAAATGTGGCCAGGTATGATATCCCTTGATTTTTATGATGATATTCTGGGGTTATAACATGCAGTCATTTTTCCTGCTTAGAGTCAGCTATGACCTGGAGTCAGGAAAATCTGCATTCAAATTTGACTACATTTGTTAGCTGTGTGACCTGGGCAAGTCACTTCATCTCTCTTTCAATTTTCTCAATTATAAAATGGAAACAATAATAGCACATTTCTCCCAAGGTTGTTGTATGCAGCAAATGAAATGATATTTGTCAAAGTGCTTGTCACAAAGCCTGGCATATAGTAGATGCTTAATAAATGCTTATTCTCCTGCTCTTTTTCTTTGTACACAGAATATGGTCCCAACATAGAATATGCTTAAGAAATAGAAGAAAGCTCTCAATGAATGAAAGCCAATGAAGATAGTATCTTCATTTGGAGCCCTGTTTTAGTGTAGGGGATTTTAACCTAAATTCTGAGGGGTCTGTGGATAGATTTCAGGGAGTCCATGAACTTGGTTGGAAAAAGAAATTTTAGTGAATTTCTAATGGAAAATTAGCATTTCCTTCATTTATTAAAAAAAGTTCTGAGATGGGGGTCCAAAGGCTTCCCCATACCTTCAAAGGGATCCATGATGAAAAAGGTTATGGAACCCTATTTTAGACAATTATTCTCATCCTCCCTCAGAGGAAAATTATGTTTTTATTTCTGTGGAATTATCTTCTAGGGGCTAGAGTATAACATCTTCAAAATATATAATCTGTGCTGTTTGACACTAAGACAATTTTTCAAAGGGTTTGTTAAGATGCACAGAGACTACCTACTGGTTGGCTGTAGAGTTTCTACCTAGAGTTTGCCATGTTTCAATGGAAGGTTGCAATAATGTTTTGGTAATGCCAGTGTCAAAATTTTCTTATAGTGAACCCTTTTATCCATAGGAAAATGGTACTAATTAGGTAGTATGAATGTTTTATTCTTTGGACAATTGCATTTTATTTCTTAAGTTTTTATTTCTAATATTACTTTGGACATATAGAGGGTTTTTGTGTTAACTTTTTCAATTTTTAAGTGAAGATTCCTACTCAATGGAAGTCTTCAAACAAAAGCTGTATGATCAGTTGGCATCTCGTAGAGGGGATTCTTGTCCAAGTATGAGTCTGTCCGAATGATCATTAAGGAGCTTTCCAACTTTGTGATTCTGTGAATTTTCTCTCTCTTGTTTTTCATATTTAAGATATCACTAAAGAATTTGAGTTCAGAATTATCCATTGTTCCTTAATATCAGTGAATTTTTATTGTAGTTTGCTATAGCAGCCGTTTGAGGTATTTAATGATCAATTTTACAGAATGAGAGAGGCAGCTTTTAAAGATTTTTATGACCCTTTTTTAAATGAAGGCTTTTTGACAAGCCGTATTTAATTCATTTTTCTATGTACCTATCACTTTTTCAAGTGGTCATTTTTCTGGATATGCTCTTTCCAAATATTATGCTTCATTACATTTACTTATGAATGGGAAAGATCCCATATGTTGCATGGTTCTCATTGTCATTTTTAGTCTTTGGAGAATTGAAGCCCCTTATTTGCTATGTAGACACACAGCAAAGCAAGCAACCGAATGAAGAGCCCAGAATGATTTATTTTTCCCCTAATTTTAGAATTTTATAATAATAATAGTTCATTTCCACAAATTGTTCTGCCATTTTGCATGGCCAGAAATATAAAATTTCTTTTTAAAAAAATATAAGCCAACTTTTTCTGTTGTCTAGGAAACTTGATAGCTTGAATTATTTGCCTATCAAAAAATGCTGGCAAGGACTGGGCTAATTGATTAAAACAATGCATATATACTGGCTCAGTTCTCTGGGTCAAATTCAAGCAGCATTATCCATTACATACAAAAATAGAGCATATTGCAAACATTTTTGCTGGCATATACATGACTCTGCTTTTTGACCATTTGGCTTCTAGGTCTAGAATCTAACTCTATTTGGGTATCAGTTTTAGTTTAATCAGTTACTTTTTTGCTTCTCATTTTTCAGTTGTCATTCTCTCAGTGAAGAGAAATATCTGACATGGAAATTGCCATCATCAGTGCATATAGCAACTCATAGAGACTTAGAATGGGAGTTGAAATGGCTTTTCCACATTCAGATCTCAAGTATGTATCTGAAACAAGACTTGAATCCAAGTCTCCTAACTTTAAGATAGGTCTACTCTTTTCTATGTCTCAATGTCATTGCCTTTGCTGAGGTATTAATTCAAGGCTCTTCCTTTTTATTGATATGTCTTCCCCTTCTCTTGTGCAGTTTTGTCACTGGAATATTAAGGATTTTGGTCAAGGTCAGCTTTTTTCCCATTATTCTTATATTGTTTCCTGAAAACTATGGTTTAGATAGTATTATGGTTAAATTAAAGGCTCACACTTTCCTCCATGTGGTATAGGACTATCAGAGATGATAGCAAGCATGGTTGAGTCAGAAGTTAAGGATCCAACTTGCAGGGGACTCAGTAGGAAAATAAAGACTAATGAGCATCTTAATGAGACCTATACTTTAGGAGTCTTATAGAAGGCTGAATCTATAGGATGCTGACACTACAGTGTGGTCAGTTTGGATGAGAGTGTAACAGCTGGCCTGTCTGCTTTCCTGAGGCTTTTCTACATAGCTGTGGCACATGGTAGTGACCTGGAAATTCTAGTCCTATTGCTTATCCATCAAGACAGCTTCAAATGAAGCATATAGATTTAATGTTATAGCACCATATCCCATTAAGTCATACTGTAAAGGTCTAACTTGAGCGTGGAAATGTCAGAGAAATTCCTCTCAATGTTAAGAAGCCCATCTTTGCAGGTCAATCTCCTGAGAGAAGAAAGGGACAGTTTGCTGGGTGTTTTCAAAGAGCCCAGTCTACTTTCCCTGACTCCCAAGATTCAACTAAGATACCATCTTTTTTTATGTTATACAACTTCTTATTTATTTATTTTAAAATTTTTCCATGATTCCATGATTCTTGTTGTCTCCCTTTCCTCTTCCCTCCCCCATCCCAGAGTTCACAAGCAATTCTACTGGGTTATATTTAAGTGATATACATTATCACTCAAAACCCATTTCCATATTATTCATTTTTATAATATAGAAATCTTTTAAAACCAAAACCCCAAATCATATACCCATATAAACAAATGAAAAATCATATGATTTTCTTCTGCATTTCTACTCCCACATTTTTTTCTAGATGTGGATAGCATTCTTTCTCATAAGTCCCTCAGAATTGTCCTGCATTGCTTTTAGTAGGAAAGTTGATTACATTTGATTGTCCCACAAGCTTTCAGTTACTGTGTGTAATGTTCTCCTGGTTCTGCTTATTTCACTCTGCATCAGTTCATGTAGGTCTCTCCAATTCTTATAGAAGTCATTCTCAACTCTATATTCTACAAGGTCTCCTCTAAACTTTCTTATAATAAGTGAGGGACTGAATGGCTCATGGTAAGAACCAAAACTTGGAACATTTTGTGTTGGCCATTACACCTGGGGATTTTGAAAAAGTGAAGAGTAGTGTGAGAGTTTGAATTTTTATGGGAATGTCTAGGATTCTACATGAAGAAATACCATAACATTAAGAAAAAACATTTTTATTACTGATTATAGAATTTATTAGTATTTTTAAAAATTTCAAGGGCTAAGAATAAGAAACTTACTAGAAAACTAATGGTACTTAGAAGTATCCTGTTGACAGACTTTGGTTAAAAGGGTCATCTCTGAAAGAAAAAAGGAAATTAGTTGAATTGGTTTTCTACCCCAGAAGGGAGGGTTCCCTCCTTTGACAACACTGTGCCTACTCATGAGTAAGGAGTAAAGCCAAATGAAATGAAATGAAATACAAAGCAATACTAATTAGGAATAGAGTGGAATAAAAAATGTTAAAAATTATGCTGACGGGGCAGGTAGGTGGCTTAGTGAATAAGAACTGGGCCTAGAGACAAGAATTCCTGAGTTCAAATCTGGCTGCAGACACTTCCTAGCTCTGTGACCCTGGACAAGTCATTTAACTTCCATTGCCTAGTCCTTATTTTTCTTCTGTTTTGGAACAAAACACAGTATTGATTCTAAGATGGAAGGTAAGGACTAAAAAAGATTATGCTAACCATTTGTGTCTAGTTGATGTATAGCTTAGCATTAGATTTTTGTTCAGTGCAACTTGCTTAGTTTTTACTGAAAGCATGCTTTATTTTATTTCCTTTCCTTTTGTATTATTAAAGTTCCTGAAGAACTGAATCTCTGACTTGGATGAACTAAAGAGGAAGAAAAGAAGCTAGAGTTTCCTTTGATCCTCACTGCTGACAATGTTTTCTTCTTCCTTAGATTTTGTTATAATACTTTGTCTAATCTACTCTTTTGCTTTGTAATATGCCAATTTGAGAACATGCCATCTATAGTCCCTAGAATATGAGTACATTGAGGGTAAGGACTTAAAATAATTATTTTGATCACAACATACTATGCCTTCTACACTATAGATAATAAATGTTTCTGAATTTGAATTCTAGTTATTAGAAGCTCTTTAAATGATTGTCTTGATCCCAAGATTTCTACAGTGTTCATTCATAATTACCCAATTCTCCAATTTTCTATTTTAAACTTATTTCATAAATAACTATAACTGTATATTAAGTCAGATATAATGACTTTTCTACAATAAAGCGTGAATGACATGACCTGGGCTTTCTTTGTTTTCTTATTCTTTGTTATTGGATGGCTTTTTGCTGAGTTGATAAATTATACATGTTTATTTGTGTATAAAGTTGATGAATTGCTTTACATTCATTAGACCCTGTCAGTGATCCTGTGAGGTAGGTGGCAGCAATCATTATTATTTTACTATTGAGGAAACAAAGGCTTACAGACTTGTCTAGGCACATGGTTAGTAAGTGGCAGGACTAGAACTTAAATGAGGTTATCTGACTGACTTCAAGGATCTTGTTCTTTCTGCTATATCTATTACTCTATTAATATTCCTACTTATCAGGAACAAACTTGCCTGAGAAAAGCATCTTTAGGGTCCTCAACTTTGGTTTCTCATCCAGGTCTACTCTTTATGCTTGGGGTTCTTTCCTTTATTCTGTCCTTGTCACTAACTAGTATTCTAAGCTTTTTTCAGGAAGAACTCTATTAGCTTATTTGGAACCTTTGAACATGCTTCAGTGTAATGAGTGGTAGATTGGGCATTAAAGGACTTACATGTTCATGTCATGATTCTCTCTTTCTCTCGCTTTCATTCTCTCTCTCTCTTTCTCCTTCCCCCTCATCTCCATCTCTGACTCTCTCTCTTTCTGTCTTCACCTCTCACCTGGCCAAATCTCTTCAGGACCTAATTTTCTCATCTGTAAAATAAAGGGGTTGGAGGAGACAACCTATAAAACCCTCCCTAGCTTTAAATCTCTGATCACTATGAAAGTGTTTTTGTCTGATGCAACTTAGTGTATACGTGTGTGTGTTCATGTGCATTTATGGGGTGTGTGTGTGTGTGTGTGTGTGTGTGTGTGTGTGTTTAATGGGGGGACTCCTGACGATATGATGCCTTAGATCAGACTCTACATTAATGGATTTTTACATACTACAGGAGGCCATTGATGGGAAGATATTTGGGGGAAGGAATTTCTGCTGTCTTGCCAACCATATCATATAGATAATGATAATAATTCATGCTTATTTAGTACTACTGAAGTTGATCAAGTTGTTTCCAAATATGATCTTATGTGATAGAATGAAAGCATGTTGAGGTGAATAGAATGCTGCATGTAGAGTAAGTAAGAACTTCTCTTAAATCTCACCTGAGACACTTATTTTCTTGGTGACACTAGATGAGTCACCTAACCTTTCTGGGCCCCAGTTTCCTCATCTATAAAATAGAGAAAATTATAGGATCTATCATACAGTCATTGTAAAGATCAATTAAGATAATATATAAAAATAATTTGCAAAGCTAAAAGCACAACATTAAAGTTGGCTATTTTATTATTGATGACCATATGCTCTGTCAACAAGAAAAGTTAGCTATAATCTTGGCTTTTTCCCTAAAGTAAAGGAATATGATCATTGAATATGCAGGGCATAATAACTGGCACATTTCTTGGCTTTACCAAGCCTCTTTGCAAATTGTTCAGAGTGTCTCAAGTTGAATTTATTTTTCTTTCGAATATGATGCTCTGCCCCACATGTCTCATTGTGACCTTTAGCTTCTTGAATTTTAACTCTGTTTCATCTTTGCACCAAATGAACTTTATTTTCCTCTTTAATTGTGGATTTTCCATAATATCCTGAACCTCCTCTTCCCATAAAATAAAAATGATTTCAGTGAACTTTTTAAGGCTTTGGAAAGATGGGAAACTGATAACCCTGAAGAGCCCTGTCCTCGATCTATGCTGGCAGTGACTTTAATTAGATCCACCGTACAGCATTCTGTTAATTAAATGATGTGCTATTTTTGGACTTGTGTGTTCATTAGTCCTTCTGAGCACCATCTCCTAATGGATTTTTTTTAAACCACATTAATTTATATCTTGGGTAAAAGTCATTAACTGTTTGTCTTCACCTTGTTCAGCAGAATCATTATGGGACTTTGATTGGACTTTTCTCTATTGCTAGAGTAACCACAAGGAAAGCAAGGGTGGAAAGCATACTTCTTTCTAAGTGGCCTTTCTCTCTACAGTCAATTCTCTCCAAAAATATACTGTCTGAGAACCAGGCTCTGGATGGAAAAGATTGGTTCAAAATACAGGTAGCACCAGTTACTTTTAAAGCTCATTATAGACTTAGGATATAGAACTGTTGAAACATTTTAAACTCCCTGAGCCATGCTCAGGGGAATAATTGACTCTCCAGTTCTGACAGTGGTAAAATTATCCCTGTATTGTCTGTGGAGTTTGTTCAAAGATCAGATAAATTTCAAACTAAAACTCCCTTACAACTTTAAGTCAAATTTTTACCAAAAAATGGTAAAAATGTGTGTCAACAGATACTTTCTAAACATACACTATGTGCCAGACACTGTGTGTTTGTGTATATACATACACCTGTGTATGTTCCCACACTGACTTCTATTCATTTTGGAATTAAAAGGTTGGTCTAAAAAAGAGAATATCTCAAGATTAAAAATGTCTAATTCTGCAGTCAGTATGCATTATGGAGTCAAATGATTCAGAGTGCAAATGAACCTTGAAGAACATCAAATCCAACTTCACACTCTGTGGTTGAGGAAACAGAGGCTCAAAGAAATAACAATAATAACAGCCAACATTCGTATAGACTTTTAAGTTTTGCAAAGCACTTTACACACATCATCTCATTTTTGTTTTACAATAACCATACGAGGTAGGTATCAACATTATTTAGATGAGGAAGAGGACTCAAAAAGTTAAGGAATGTGGCCATGATTCCGATGATCTACTAAGTGGTAGAAGCAAGACTCAGACTCAGCTTTTCCTTATGCTAAGACTAGAACTCCATTCATTACCCTCTGCATTCATTGCTGGCATATATCACATTATCTTATGTGTCTATAGGTATTATTATACATCTTATATTTAAATGAAATGTCATAGCTAATGACTATATTAATCTTTTCAGAAAAGAAGACCCATTAGTGAAGTAATTAATTCTTTTTCTTACACTCATTCATTTTCTTAAAGTAAAGGTTTAGAGAACTGTGAGCTTGACATGAGTCAATAGCATGATATGGAAGTCAAAGAAGCTAGAGTATTCCAAGATTTCATTAAGTGTACTGTAGTATCTGACACTAAGGAGGTGAACATTTCTGCTCTACTGTCTGAGGCAAACCGGATGTAAAGTATTGTGTATAGTTCTGGCCATTTTCAGAATTTCACTGAAAAGCTGGAAAGTATCTGGAGGATGGGGATCAGAATAACAAAGAACTTCTGGGTTATAGCATAGAAATGTTGAGGGAATTGGAGCTATACATTCAGGAGAAGAGAGGACTTGGGATGTACAAAAGTGGTATCCTTTGGAACAATGCCCCCAAAGACTACCAAACTGTTCAAACCCTTTGATCCAGTAATAGTGCTACTAGGTTTGTATTCCAGAGAGATGAAAAATTAAAAAGGAAAAAGGACCTATTAATAAGAAAAAAATTTTTAGCAGCTCTGTTGGTGGTGGCAAAGAATTGGAAATTGAGGGGACATGCATCAATTGGGGGAATGGCTAAGTGAGTTGTGGTATATGGTTGTGATGCTATTAAGCTACAAGAAATGCTGAGCAGGATTATTTCAGAAAAACCTAGAAAGACCTAAATGAACTGATGCAAAGTGAAGTCAGCAGAACAAATACATTGTACATAGTAATGGTATTGAACAATATTTAACCATAAATGATAGCCATTTTCAGCAATGTAATAATCTAAGACAATTCCAAAGGACTCATTATGAAAACTTATGTATCTCCAGGGAAAGATTGAATTGAATTTGAATGCAGATCAAAGCATACTATTTTAACTATATTTTCTGCATTTTTATTTGTGTTTCTTCTACAACATGATTAATGTGCACATGTATAAAATATCAATTTTTACCATCTCAGGAGAAGGGGAGAGGAGGAAGGGAAGGAGAGAATTTGGAAATGGATATTTTTAAAAATGGATGTTAAAATTGTTTTTATGTGTAATTGGGAAAAACGAAGATATTAAACCAGATAACATGAAAGGCAAAAACAAAACAAAAAACTAAATTCGTATACAAATATTTGAAGGACTGTCATGTGGAAGACTGACTGTGTATCAGAGAGGCAGCATGGTATAGTAGGTATGGTGGTGGATGTGGGTTTGAGAACTTCTCAGTTTAAATCTTTTCTTAGATACTTCAATCAATAAACATTTATGAAGCATCAATTCTGTGCTAGGCACTGGACTAAGAGCTGAGAATGAAAAAAAGAGGCAAAAGGCAGTTCCTGCTCTTAATAAGCTTATAATTAAACTTATTAGCTTCGTGACCCTCAGTAAGTTAGTTAACCTTTCTGTGGTTATTTTTTTCTCATCTGTACAATGAAGGGATTGGATTCAATAACTTCTAAGGTTCATTCTAGATCGAAATTCAGAAATTTATTTTTCTTGACCTTCAAGGATGGAACTAGGAGCTATAAATGGGAACTCTAAAATTACTCTTTTCCTCCTTAAGCCACTATACCACTTCTTTATGCCACCCTCTCAGAAGAGATCCTCATTTTATACTTTATTTAAAAAAGAAACTGATAATCATAGGTATCTCATTTCCCATATTCTGCAGCAAAGATCATCAGAATCATTTGTCGTTTTCTTTTCCTTTATTCCGGCCTTAGAGGAAGCAATGGCTCTTCACTTTGTCAAAGCCAAGTCCTTTATTTGTTTCCTCAACCCCATACCTTTTCTTCTTCTGCAGCTTGCTTCTTTGATTATTCCCTCTATATCTTTATTATCTTTAACCTCTCTTTAACCCTTTGATTCCTTTGTTGCTGCCTATAAACTTGTCCAGATTTCTCTTATCTTAAAACAAATAATTAATTGTCTGTGGCATCCTTCTAACTTATTGCCATGTATGTCTCCACTCTTTCATAACCAGAATCATAGACAAAACCATCTATACTCATTGCCTATAATTTCTCACATCCTACCCATTTTTCAATCCTGTGAAGCCTAGCATTCTACTGAAACTTCTCTCTTGAAGACTAAAATGTTCTCAGTTTCTAATTTCAATGATCTTTTCTCACTTTTCATCCTTCTTAACCTCATTATTCATTCTTGGGTATGCTTTTCTCCCTAGATATTGACAGTCTTCTTTTCCCTTTTCCTGCCTGTCTAAAGACCCCTTAATCTCCTATGCTGGATTATCACTGGTGTTTTACCTCCTAAGCAAGGGCGTGCCTCTGGTTTTGGTCCTGGACCCTCTTCTCATTGCACTCTCTCCTAGTTATCTCTTCAGCTCCACTGGTTTCAATATCACCTTTTTAGCTATATATTTTTTACTTACATTTCAGCTAAAATTTAAATATACACACATTTAGTTTCCTATTGGACATTTCTACCTGGATGTAGTGCAGGCATCTCAAAGCCATCATGTCCAAACAGAATAAATTATATTCCTTCCCAGACTCATCTCCCTCTTGAATTTCACTAGTTCTGTTGAGGATACTAACATTCTTTCAGTTGTCCATATTTACAATTCCAGAATCATCTTCAACTCTTCCCTTTGGGCCCCCATATCCATTATGTTTCTAATTCATGTGGGTTCTATATTCACAACATCTTTCAAATCTGTCCTCTTCTCTACATTCCCATAGACACCATCCTGACTTAGGCTCTTTTCACATATCATCAGGACTATTTTAATTAGTATGAATAATGTATCCCACAAAGTGGTTATTTACATTAGTCAAATTCATACTGCACAATCCTACTGAACTGGAACAAATGCCATATCTTACATAATATTAACTTTAAATGTGAATCTGAATACATGCAGACATTAATGAGATTTATTATTTACACTAATTGGGACCTTATTGTAGCCTCTTAAATGATCTCTCTCTCTCCTCCTCCAGTCTATGTGCCATGCAATTCTCAAATTGATATTCCTTTGAATTTTTTTAATTGTTATATATTTTTTTCAAAACATTCTCTTGATCTCCCAATGTATCTCTCTTCATGCTTACTCAGAATGCCATCCCTTTTAATAAAGAATAAAGAGAGGAAAAAAAGCAATTCAGCAAAACTGACCAACACATAAATCAAATCCAATAGTATATTTGCTGTTCCAGACCCATATTCCCCACTCCCCTCTGCAAAGAATGGAGGAAAGTGAAATCTCATACATTTTCTTTGGGGCAAACTTTTGATATTATAATTATATAATATTCAGTTAATTTTTTTTGCTTTCCCCCCCATTTTCACTGTTGTGTATATTATTATCCTGATTCTGCTTATTTTATTTAGATCATGGAAGTCTTCCCATGCTTCTCTGTATTCTTCAAATTCATTGTTTATGACATTACAAGAGAATATTCCACTACATAAGCGAAGCACAGTTTCTTTAACCATTTTATAATTTTTAATGGTTGCAAAGCACTTTGCATATATCTTATTTTGTTGTCACAACAACCTGGGGAGGTAGGTGCTATTATCATACCTCTTTTACAAATGAAGAAACAGAGGCAGGAAGAGATTAAGTGATTTATCTAAGAGTATATAGCTGGCAAGTGTTTGAGTCATATGAATATGGATATGAACTTAGGTCTTTTTGACTCTTCATTCATCACTACATCCATTGTGTAGCACAGCTGCCTGCTAGATACTTTTAATTTTTGTCTTTGTAACTATAGTACCTAGCACGCTTCTTTGCACAGACACGTAATAAATGGTTATTGGATTAAATTGCATAGTAAAGATGACAATTTGAGCTTGATGTAAAGAAAAGTTTCTTAATAATTCAAGTTTCTCCAGAGTGGAAAGGGCTATCTCCTGAGAGAATGGACAGTTGACTTCAGTAAACAAGTCAGACCACTACTTGTAAGGTATGCTTTAGAAAGGATTTGTGCAGGTACTAGCTAGACTAAACAACTTTTGTGTGATTCTGTGTTGTTGTCCTCTTCCTTTACAGCCATTGATAATTATTTGTGTATGACAAAATAGTTGAAATTTCAGAATTCAGGTCAGTTAAGTTTAATTCAACAAATTTTTTTTGCAATCTACTATTTACAACATACTGTACAGATGTTGGGGATTCAAATATGAAAAGTGACAGAGTCTGTGCCATCAAGAATTTTGCTGTCTAATGAGGGGAGAATATTATATGTACATAGTTAAGTATAATACAATGTATTGTGTGAACGAGGTCAAGTGCTATGAAGAATTTGAGAAGGGAGAGCTCACTTTCATGGGGTAAAGTTAGGGAAACTTTGGAAAGGAGATGCTATCTAAGATTGGCTTTGAAGAGAGAGAGGGACTTTAAAAATGAAGATGGGGAAGGCAGAGATCACAGCATATGTTGTGAGTTGAAGTACAAAGAGGAGAGGCAATTACAAAAATTAGGATTAGAAATTTTGATTGGAAAGTAAAATACATGTACTTCTTATTAGGAGGAATAGGTATGTGGGAACCAGACTTTAGGGTCTTGAATACTAGATTCAGGAATTTATTCTTTATTTTTTAGGCAATACAGAGCCACTGAAAACTGTTAAATTGAGAAGTAATATGGCAGTTTGGTATTATTATGGTACAGATTATGGCAATATAGTAGGAAGTAGGGTTGTGATGTGGAAGGTGAATTGGAGAGGAGATAAAAGAGGCAGAAAAAGAGCCTGAAAAGAGAGGAGTACCTGAACTCATTTAGGGGTTAATGTAGGAGGTGAAAGAAAAAAGAACACTGTGCAGATATTGTAGGGATAGAAATGATAGATTCTGGTAACTAATTGGAGTTATGGGAAGAAAAGAGAGGTAAGAGTCAAAGATTCAAGGTTTTGATATTGGTAACTAGGAGGAAGGTAGTACCGTTTGTCAATGTAGATTAAAAAAAGGGTCTTATGAAGGAGAAAGAGGGTGATGACTTTTTGCTTTCAAAAATTGGTTTTGAGGTTCCTGTAGGACACCCAGATGAAGATATACAGCAGGTAGTTAGAAAAATAAGCCTTGGTTTATAAGAGAAATGTGTGTGTGTGTGTTTACATATAGATTTAGGAGTCATTGACATAAGAGTGGTAATCGAAGTCATGAGAGTGGATGAGATCACCAGAGGAAAGAAGTATATCATAATTTTACAGCTTTATACTTTGTAGTCGACTCAGTCAATATCTGCACATACATATACCTATAATCACGGCAGAAACTATTAGAGGATAATCTATCACAATTGAATGATAAACAGAACTCTGATTCATGAATTTGAAAAAGGCTATTCTCTGTCATGGACAGTGGTCTGTGCTTGGGTGTTAGACAGTAACATAGTGTTTATGGGAAATCTATACCTCTCCCTCTATGATCACCCTCTTATTCAGAGTAGACTATTGGCTATGATTTCTATTTCTGAGTGTGGGGTAAGTTAAAAAGTGCAGCTACATTCTTGCCTGTTTCTGCTTACATGATCATTTTGGAATATTAAATTCCACTGGACCCACTATAGAAAATAATTGAAGTTTGTTATTGAATAACTCTACCATTTATTTCAGCATCCTTTCCTCCCTTTCAGTGACTTTCTCCTTTCTCTTTGGGTGTTAAGCACTCTTGGGCTATTAGGGGCTTGGACGAAGTGGAAAGGGATGAATTCTATTAATTCACAATGGAATGTTAAGGCCTTGTATCATCATCGTTATCATCATGATCACATTCATGATCACAACTTGTGTTTATATAGTACTTTAAGGTTTGCAGAGCGTTTTACAAATATTTCATTCTCATGACAACCTCCTTAATACTTTTTTTTCTTTTGGTTTTCATGATATTATTCTCTCCAATTCTCTTCCTACCTTTGTAATTGTTCCTTCTCAGTTCTCTGATGTATCTTCATTCTGGTCCTGTCTACTCAATGTGGGTGTTCCCCAGACCTCTGTCTTACCCCCTCTTCTCTTCTTCCTCTATGCCCGTGATGGGCAAACTATATGGCCCTGGGCCAGATGCGGCCCCTGAAATGTTCAATCCTGCACGTCACATTTTTCCTAATCTGATGAATACAATGAGTAAGATACAATACAAAACAATGAAACTGAAAAAGTTGCCTTAGAAACAGACTGACAGATGAACATTTCCTTTCCTTTGGCCCCCTCTTGAAAAAGTCTGCCCATCACTGCTCTGTGTTATTTCACTTGATGGTCTTTTAAACTCTCATGGATTCAATTGCCTTTATGCTGATGATTCCCAAATCTACATATCTAGTCCTAATCTCTCTTCTGACCTTAGTTCAGACATCTGCAACTGCTTGTTGGAACTTTCAAATTATATGTCTGTTATACATCTCAAATTCAGCATGTCCCAAACTGGTCTCATTTATTTCTCCAACCTCTCTTCTCCTCTTCTCAGGGGTACCACTATCTTCCCAGTTACCCAAGCTTGCAACCTAAGTGCCATCATCAATTCCTCACTCTCGGTCTCCATGTGCAATCAGTAGCTAAGCTTTGTGGATTTTACCTTTAATAACATCTCTTTAACACTCTTCTTCTCTTCTCTGACACTACCACCACCTGGGTGCAGACCCCTTACTACCTTTTGCTTGGGTTAGAGCAGTGGTTCCCAAACTTTTTTGGCCTACCACCCCTTTCCAGAAAAAAAAATATTACTTAGTGCCCTGGAAATTAATTTTTAAAAATTTTAATAGCAATTAATAGGAAAGATAAATGCCCCTGTGGCCATCACTGCCTCCCTGGATCGCTGCAGCACCCACCAGGGCGCCCACTTTGGGAATCACTGGGTTAGAGCAATAGCCAATTGGTTGTTCTTCTTGCCACAAACCTCTGCCTACTCTAATCCATCCTCCACTCAGCTATCAACAAATTTCTTATCCCCAAATCAATAACTTTATATTTATTATCACTGAATTTCACCTTAGTAGACTCAACCTGGTATTCTTGTAAGAACCTTCTTGGATCCTAACTTTCTTTTTTGTGTTATCTGCAAATTTGTTGATTTTGCCATCTATCCCTTTCTCCAAATAATGGATAAAAATGCAGAGGACCAAGCACAGATCTCTGAAGTATTCCACTGACAATCTCCTGCCATAGAAATGTTAAGAACTACTATGACTATCCATTTGTTTGTAAATCCATTTAATAGTATCATCATTCATTCTACATCTCAGCATCTTCTACACACACACACACACACACACACACACGCAAAACAAAACAACAACCCATGAAATACTTTATCACAGTGTTCCTTTCTGGATGATTGCCAGCCAATTCTGTAATGATTCATTCTAGAACTTTCCCAAGAACAAAAGTCAAGCTCATAAGTTATCATTCAAAGGAAAAAGCAACATTGATTTCAAGCAGAAAAAGAAAACATTGGTGTGTTTTTGCACCAAAATTAATCATTAACAACCAGAATGCTATTGTTTTTTTATCAGAGGTAAAATATATGTCTCAGCTAGTATGTCATAAACCATGTGTCTAAAATAGATTTACAGGCATGTAAAGCCTGGACAATACAAAACACACTCCATAGTGAGTTGCCAATTAGGAAGAAATGACTAAAATTATAGCCAACTATATATTTGGAGAGTGGTATTTCAAGACATAGAGGGAAGCAACTAGGTCAGAATGCCAGGGCTGGAGTTGAGAGGACCTGGGTTTGAATTTGGCATCAGATACTTCTTAGCCGTGTGACCCTAGGTAAAACACTTAACCTCAGTTGCCTAGCTCTTATCTTTCTCCTGCCTTGGAACTAATACTTAGGAAGGATTTTAAAAAGAGAGATAGAGGATTGATGACTGGAGGAGTCTTAGCTTGTCTTTGACTCCATTTGACAAATGAAGGTAGAGTGGACCTAAGGATCTCGATTCAAGTGTCACAGATGATTATTACCATAATCACTTAAGACATGTCATTTTCCCTGTTTGGTCTTTAGTTTCCTTCTCTGTAAAATAGGGATTTGTATTAAATGACCTCTGAAATCTCTGCCAACTTTATATCTGTGTTCCAATGAATATGCTGGAAAGAATGATCTTGGTCTCATTCATCCCAGCTAAATGAACTGGCTGTGCCAAGAAACCATTAGAGGACAGGTTTGGTGGTTTTTGCCACCAAATATAGAATAGCAGCAAAAGCAATAGCATTAAGAACTGACCTTTAATCCTGAGTTTCCCCTATTGATTGGATATTAGTTCTTCAAAAGACCAAGAGCAGAAAAATGGATGGGGGAAATGGTCAGAACTGTTAATTGGAGATTCAAATCTAAGTATCTGAATTGTGTCTTCAAACTCCTGAGGCTGAGGTGTGGTTGGTTGGTTTAGGATTGTTCATATTTAAGAAGAACTTACAGTGTCCAGAACAACTAGTAGCTATTTTAAGATATTTAGTAATTTCTTTTGATTCACTGACCACAAATAAAAATTTGCATACTGTCATACATGTCATACATGTAATTTTTATTTCATTTGAGCCTTGTCACCCACAGAGGGAGCTATGTAGGGGAGAGAGGTATCCAGGCTTCTGATTACTAGGAAGAGCTTGGGTTTTTCCAAGTTGTTCTCTGGGTTTGGGTGGAATGATTATCCACTGGTGAGTGTGAGACTGAATCTATTTAATAGTTTCAAAGACAGAGATAAAAGAGATTTTATAGTTAACTTAGTTTCATTCCTTTATTTTGCAGATGAAAAGACTGAGCTCTTTAAAATTCCAATTATAGGATTATAGAAGGAAAATCAGAGGTTAGATTGTTCTTACTGGGTCACAGACAGGATCATATTGCTGAACTTCTTACAAAATTTTAGTAGTATCTATTGCTTATCAGTTTTTTTTAAACCCTCATCTTCCATTTTGGAATTAATACTGTGTATTGGTTCCAAGGCAGAAGAGTGGTAAGGGTAGGCAATGGAGGTCAAGTGACTTGCCCAGGGTCACATAGCTGGGAAGTGTCCGAGACCAGATTTGAACCTAGGACCTCCTGTCTCTAGGCCTGACTCTCAATCCACTGAGCTACCCAGCTGCCCCCACTTATCACTTTTTAAAAAAACAGTTGATTGACTTGCCCAGGTCACACAGGCAGTAAGTTAGAGAGTTAGGATTTGAACTTAGATGTTCTGGCTGGGTCACTTATCTGGGAACAGTGGGTCAACTAAGTTACAGTGTCCTCTGATGGCAAAAAATTATTTTAGTGACTCTTTCAGAATTGCATTCATAACAGCTCTGAAAAACACAGATTTTTACCTTCATTTAGGGCCTTAAGATTTGCAAATTACTTTATTCCTGAATTCTCTGTGATGAAAGTAATGCAAGCATTATGGTCTCATTTTTACAGAGAAGGAAAATGGTGACATAAGGTGACTTTCCTAGGATCACAGTCCAACATGCCACTCTGAATTTTGAACTTAAAAAAAGACTGCAATCTTCCTATGCACTTCTGATCTCACTGATGTGGGACTTTCTAACAAAGATGGAGACCACAGTCCATCTCTGCTTGGCCTTCTTTTGCACTTCTAGTCCACACTCTTACTTGGTCATGCCAATGCGTGAAATAAAGAAAAACACAAAATGACCTCCAGTTTTGCTTTTTCAGAGCCAATGATAGAAATGGGGATACATATGATGTGAACAATCACATATTTAAGGTCTATAAATAGAAGAAAAGAAACAAGAAAAATGGGACATGCTGGAACTTAAGCATCCTTACAAAATAGCTTTGCAAAGGCATTGTGGATACCCCTGAGACAGGGCCAAAGGAAAGGGTCGTTTTGTTGTCTGGAGAAAATAAATGTGGTAGAATAGTTTCACTCAAAACCATTATTAAGGTCTCAACATATTGGCAGCTACAAAAGCTCAGAAGGATATTAATGAAAGAATTGTTGTCACACAGAGTCAGCACCTGGTTTGAACAGGGAAACTGGATCCATAGTGCCCAGGTAAAAGGAGCGTAATTGGTTCTTAATATAACTTTCGAGATAGCAGTTGATAAGTACTCATTGGCAGACTCCCAAGATGATGTGTGAATAACAGATGGCTAAACAGAACTACAAGGCCAGAGGCTGAGTCACTTTGTCTTGTGATTGGCTACTTATTGCCACTTCTCTGATAGGAAAATGATATAGCAAGCACTCAATAATTTCCATGTTACCCATGAAAATATTAGAAATCCATTATTCTTCCATTTAGTCCTATCTAAATTGATTGCCATACTCATCTCTCACTTACTGTGTAGGACTCTCTTGAACCATGAATTTAAGTAAAATTATTTATACTTTTTGCTGAGTTCAAGGATTTAATGTGCTGACCACCATATCATTTGAGGAGCTGACCTGCAATTTCCTGATTGATAATGGAAATTTTAATGTATTGTTAGACTGTTATTTTTGGCCTAAAGTGAGCTAATAAAATAACTGGAATCATTATGTTCTTTGTATAAAGTATGCAAGCAAAAAGTAAGGTGCAGGGAGATGAGGCTTATTTTTCATGTTAATTATACTATTGGAAAAAATGAACTAGATGGATGACGAAATTTAAATTCATATATACACTCATATGCAAACACATATGGAAGGTACAACTGAACAATAGATTGTTAAACTCCATAGTACTCAATATTGGATGATTTCATTAGATTCAGTAGACATTTATTAAGCACCTACAATGTGCAACATACTCTGTTAGGTCCTGAGGGCAGAAACGAAATTAAGAGTATAGGTCCTTTTATAGGGAGTTTACATAGAACATGAATACGGAATTCATGAATGGGAGTAGAATGGAATAACAATGAGAATTTATTTTTATCTCATAGGCAGTTGATTGTTACTGAAAGTGAGCATCGGAGTGACAGGTGTCAGACATGCATGTCAGGAAGATTGTTTTGGTAGATTTGTGCAGGAAGAACTAGAAAAGAAGAGAGGCTGAAAGCAGGGAGATTAGCTAGGAGGCTGTAATAACAGTCTAGATGAGAGGTGATGTTTGAACCAGAGTCATGGCTGTGGGAAAGGAGAGGCCAGTGGCTATGTGAAGAGAGAGGGGACAGCTATGGATGTCACAGAGGTAGAATTCACAAGTTTTTAGTACAACACTTATGACTGATGGACCTCAATATTTCACCAAACAAAACACACCACATTCCAAGAATTGCTTTGAGATTTTGAGATCACTCCAGAGGGTAAATGGCTTTAATGCCTATTATACATTCTAGTGATATGTCTGAGTAGGAAAGACTGAAACTAAGCGGGAAGGGAAATATCAGAAGGATATTTGTCCTCATGGGAGTACATATCTTGCAAATGAGGTAGCTATAATAATAAGTAGGAGGATTACTCTGATATTTCAAGTTTCTTTGAATAGGTAGGAGCCATAGTAAATAACTTGTCCTGCATGAAAAAATAAACATATGAAGATTTTTGATGTTCCATTAGCATAGTAAATAGTTAGAATAGGGAAGGGAAAAAAAGAAAAAAATAGGAAGGAAAATATGTGAAACAAGTAAATAGGAATTTTGGTAGTAGATTCTCCTTAAAAATTAGAGAACAGAAGGAAAAGAGAGTCTACATTTTATTTTTCTCTTTAATTTTGTACTAGCTCTTGATTTAATTATTCAGAATTTGACATATGGGAACATCTTCTTATGGAGTGAATTTAAGACTTCATTGTTCAGCCTGTATGTTTTTCCCATTTCTTTATTCATATGATCAGGGGATAAGAAGCCTTGGCTTCTCCAGAATTCTCCCCTCAGAAGAGAAAAATAGGTAATAGAATCCATTACCTATAACAAAATGTGACTTGGTCAATACCTGCAATATGGAATGAGCCTGGCATCTTATCCATGCAAGTACTGCCTCCAGCAATGCGGATCAGAGTGCATCCAATCTACCCTGTGATACCTTGTTTGTGCCTGCCTATAAATCTTCCCTAAGGGTGTCGCCCAATGTGATAGTTCCCTTTTCTCTTTCTCCTGACATTATAAAGATACCTGGGGAGTACATGTGCCATAGACTGGATAATATCTTGCCCTCCTTATTTAATTGGTCAATATGTATATATTTATTTTGCCTTTTAGGTGTTTAGATCAATGATGGTGAACCTATGGCATGGATGCCAAAGATGGCATGTAGAGCACTCTCTAAAGGCACTTGACTGTTCCCCTTTGAGTTCATTACAGAAATGCAAAGGGACTCTGGTGGAGCTAACCCCCTCCCTGTCTCCACCATGCCTGATGACATTTTTTTCACATCCTCCTTCCCCAATGGGAGAACTTCCTCTCTCTCCTGTGTGAGGCAAGGTGGGCAAGGGCACACCTGACACTCATGGTTGGGGGTAACATGGCACTAAGTCTAGGGGCTGGGATGGAGGTGCAGCCCATTACTCCATCTCTAAAAGGCTCTTCATTACTGTCCTAGATTTTAGTTCTTCATAGATTTATATTGGTGGAAGAATATTGGTATTAAAAATAGGCTCTCATTTCAGGTGGAAGCTTAGAATCATTAAAGGTACTTTGCAATTTCTCCAAAACAAAACAATCCATCCTGCTCTTGTTCTTATGTTTAATTCTTGGCTTATGTCTTTGATCTTTCTCTCTGTCTCTTTGTCTTTATCTCTCCCCCTCCCCTGACGAAGAAGACTTATATGCTTTCCATTCAAATATATTTCATAGTATAGACAAAAGGCAGAACCTCAGGCAGGATTTGAACTCAGATTTCCTTGACTTCAAGTTTGCCAGAACAGCATGTTAAAAAAAAAGTTTAGACATCATCCTACAAGAAATTATTGGAGATAATTGCTCTGACATTCTTGAACAAGAGGGAGAAGTGGAAATGGAAAGAATCCACAGATCACCTCCTACATTTAATCCACAACTGACAACTTCCAGGAATATTATAGCCAAATTCAAAGACTACCAAAACAAGGAAAAATATTACAAGCTGCTAAAAAGAAGTCATTCAGATATCAGGGAACCACAGTTAGGATAACACAGGATCTGGCTGCATTTACATTGAAGGACTGGAAGGCATGAAACACAATATTCTGGAAAGCAAGAGAACTGGGTCTACAACCAAGAATCAACTATCCAGCAAAACTGACTATATTATTGCAGGGGAAAGTATGGTCATTCAATAAAATTGAGGACTTCCAAACATTCATAAAGAAAAAATCGGACTTAGAGAGTTTGCTGCCCAAATACAGAACTCAAGAGAATCACCATAAGGTAATTAAGAGAATAGGAGGAGGAGAAAAAAAAATATTTTCTTTAAGGGACCCAATAAATTCAATCAATTTTTATCCCAAGAAGAAAAGAAGATATTGGCAAATATTAAAAATTGTTATTACCAACGGGGTAACTAGAA
Organism: Gracilinanus agilis; assembly: GCF_016433145.1. Classification (NCBI taxonomy): domain Eukaryota; kingdom Metazoa; phylum Chordata; class Mammalia; order Didelphimorphia; family Didelphidae; genus Gracilinanus; species Gracilinanus agilis. Next base: position 107,241,626 of record NC_058131.1, read on the forward strand.
GAAGTTTACATAGAGGGATAGAGGGAACAGTGACAAACTGTATAGGATGAAATGTCAAGGAAGATATATATGTATTTATATATCTATATATTTATATATATGTATGTATGTATGTATGTATGTATAAATATATACAAAACTAGAGGGTGGGGGAAAAAGGTAATATTAAGAAAAATGGGAAAACAAACAAAATGGAGTAAATTTATATTCCATAAAGAAGCACATGGGGCCAATAGGAAAGAATAACAATACACTGTAAGGGTAAAGAGGCTGGAGAGAGGAAATATTTAATACTTAAGTGCATTGAAATCAACATAAAGAGGGAAGAACAATTAGATCCACTGTGGCAGAGAATTGATTCGTGCCCTATAGAGAAGTAGAAAGGTAACAAAAGGACTGGTGGAGAGGGAAGTAACACTAGGAAGGGAGAGGGCAGGTGCAGGGTAGCTTAAAAAGATCCTCAAGAAGAATAAGAGGGGAATAAGAAGAGTTAACTTATCTCCACTCCCCTTTTTCAGGGAGGTGGGGATGATATAATCTAGATGCCTAGGGTAAGTAGATTTTTGACTATGAATGGGCTAGAGTTAATTTCATTTACACAGTACTCAACATTTATGCACCAAAAGGTATAGCTTCCAAATTTCTAAAGGAAAAGCTACTGGAGCTCAAGGATGAAATAGATAGCAAAACTATACTAGTGGGGGACCTCAACCTTTCCCTATCAGATCTAGATAAATCAAACCAAAAAATAAATAAGAAAGAGATAAGAGAGGTGAATGAAATCCTAGAAAAATTAGAGTTAATAGATATATGGAGAAAAAATAAATAGCGACAAAAAGGAATACACTTTCTTTTTAGCTGCACATGGTACATTCACAAAGATTGACCATGGAATAGGGCATAGAAACATGGCAAACAAATGCAAAAAAGCAAAAATAATAAATGCAAACATCAGATCATAATGCAACAAAATAGTTATTAGTAAGAATACATGGAGAGGCAAACCAAAAACTAATTGGAAACTAAATAATATGATTCTCCAAAATAATTTAGTGAAAGAACAAATCATAGAAACAATTAATAATTTAATTCAAGACAATGATGAGATGTCTTACCCAAACTTATGGGATGCAGCCAAAGCAGTTCTGAGAGGAAAACTGGTATCACTGAGTGCATATATTAACAAATTAGGGAGGGCAGAGGTTAATGAATTGGGCATGCAACTTAAAAAATTAGAAAGAGAATAAATTAAAAATCCCCAGATGAAAACTAAATTAGAAATACTAAAAATCAAGGGAGAAATTAATAAAATAGAAAGTAAAAGAACTATTGAATTAATAAATAAGACAAGAAGCTGGTATTTTGAAAAAACAGATAAAATAGACAAAGTACTCATAAATCTAATAAAAAAAGGAAAGAAGAAATCCAAATTAACAGTATCAAAGAAGAAAAAGGAGACCTCACCTCTAATGAAGAGGAAATTAAGGCAATCATTAAAAACTATTTCGCCCAATTATATGGCAATAAATATAGCAATATAGGTGATATAGATGAATATTTACAAAAATATAAATTGCCTTGATTAACAGCAGAAGAAAAGAATACTTAAATAATTCCATATCAGAAAATGAAATTGAACAAGCCATCAAAGAACTCCCTAAGAAAAAGTCACCAGGGCCTGATGGATTCACAAGTGAATTCTATCAGACATTCAAAGAACAACTAATCCAAAAACTATACAAATTATTTGATATAATAAGCAAAGAAGGAGTCCTACCAAATTCCTTTTATGACACAAATATGATACTGATACCAAAGCTAGGTAGATCAAAAACAGAGAAAGAAAACTATAGACCAATTTCCCTAATGAACATAGATGCAAAAATCTTAAATAGAATACCTGCAAAAAGACTCCAGCAAGTGATCAAGAGGATTATCCAACATGATCAAGTGGGATTTATACCAGGAATGCAAGGATGGTTCAACATTAGAAAAACCATCCACATAATTGACCATATCAACAAGCTAACAAACAAAAACCACATGATTATCTGAATAGATGCAGAAAAAGCCTTTGACAAAATACAACACCCATTCCTATTGAAAACACTAGAAAGTATAGAATAGAAGAACCTTTCCTAAAAAAAATAAACAGTATAAATCTAAAACTATCAACAATCATCATATGCATTGGGGTTAAATTAGCAGCCTTCCCAATAAGATCAGGAGTGAAACAAGGATGCCCATCATCATCTTTATTATTTGACATCGTACTAGAAACACTAGCAGTAGCAATTAGAGAAGAAAAAGAAATTGAAGGTATTAAAATAGAAAATGAGGAGACTAAGCTCTCACTCTTTGCAGATCATATGATGGTCTTCTTAAAAAATCCTATAGAATCAACTAAAAAGCTAGTAGAAATAATCAACAACTTTAGCAAAGTTGCAGGATACAAAATAAATGCGCATAAATCATCAGCAGTTCTATATATTTCTAACACATCACAGCAGGAAGAGTTAGAAAGAGAAATACCATTTAAAATCACCCTAGACCAGGTTTCAGCAACATATGGCTTTTGAGCCATATCTGGCTCTTTTGAGGGCCAGATATGGCTCTTTTTGCAGGAGCCATAAAGTCAATTTTTTTTCAGGCCTTGTTACAGGAGTGTGCACTGTTACAAGAGAGCACACTGTTATAGGAGCAAGCACTGTGAGCACTATACAGCTCTCACAAAATTACATTTTAAAAAATGTGGCATTTATGGCTCTCAAGGCCAAAAAGTTTGCCAACCCCTGCCCTAGATGATATAAAATACTTAGGAATCTATCTACCAAAACAAACACAGGAATTATATGAACACAACTACAAAACACTTTCCAAATAATTAAAACTAGATCTAAACAACTGGAAAAACATTGAGTGCTCATGGGTCTGATGAGCTAACATAATAAAAATGACTATTCTACTCAAATTAATTTACTTATTTAGTGCCATACCTATCAAACTACCAAAAAATTTTTTTACCGAATTAGAAAAAAAACTATAAGAAAGTTCATTTGGAAGAACAAAAGATCAAGAATATCAAGGGAAATAATGAAAAAAATATGAAGGAAGGTGGCCTAGCAGTACTAGATATTAAACTATACTATAAAGCAGTGATCATCAAAATAATATGGTACTGGCTAGGAGACAGAAGGGAGGATCAGTGGAATAGATTTGGGATAAGTGGTCAGCAAGTATATGATAAACCCGAAGAACCCAACTTTTGGGACAAAAATCCACTATTTGACAAAAACTGCTGGGCAATTTGGAAAACAATATGGGAGAGATTAGGCTTAGATCAACATCTCACACCCTACACCAAGATAAATTCAGAATGGGTGAATGACTTGAATATAAAGAGGGAAACTATAAATAAGTTAAGTGAACACAGAATAGTATACTTGTCAGATCTCTTGGAAAGGAAAGATTTTAAAACCAAGCAAGAGTTAGAGAAAATTACAAAATGTAAAATAAATAATTTTGATTATATTAAATTAAAAAGGTTTTGTACAAACAAAAACAATGCAACCAAAATCAGAAGGGAAACAACAAACTGGGAAAAAATCTTTATAACAAAAAATTTTTATTGGGGTCTAATTACTCAAATATACAAGGAACTAAATGAATTGTATAAAAAATCAGGCCATTCTCCAATTGATAAATGGGCGAGGGACATGAATAGGCAATTTTCTGATAAAGAAATCAAAACTATCAATAAGTACATGAGAAAGTGTTTTAAATTTCTAATAATTAGAGAAATGCAAATCAAAACAACTTTGTGGTATCACCTCACACCTAGTAGATTGGCTAAAATGACAACAGGGGAGAGTAATGAATGTTGGAGGGGATGTGGCAAAATGGGGACATTAATGCATTGCTGGTGGAGTTGTGAATTGATCCAACCATTCTGGATGTCAATTTGGAACTATGCTCAAAGGGCTATAAAAGATTGCCTGTCCTTTGATCCAGCCATACCATTGCTGGGTTTGTACCCCAAAGAGATCATAGATAAAAAGACTTGTATAAAAATATTTATAACTTCGCTTTTTGTGGTAGCAAAAAACTGGAAAAGGAGGGTATGCCCTTCAATTGGGGAATGGCTGAACAAATTGTGGTATATGCTGGTGATGGAATACTATTGTGCTCAAAGGAATAATAAACTGGAGGAATTCCATGTGAACTGGAAAGACCTCCAGGAATTGACGCAGAGCGAAAGGAGCAGAGCCAGAAGAACATTGTACACAATGACTTCTGTACCAGCAGAAAGCAATGACACAAGACACCTCTGAGGGATTTACGGTAAAGAACGCTACCCACATTCAGAAGAAGGACTGCAGGAGAGGAAGCATATAAGAAAAACAAATGCTTGAAGTGACTTTGGGCAAGTACTTTGACTTCCATGCGCCTCAGCTGCCTCATCGTAAAATGGGAGAGTTGTAGCTGACTTCTTAAGTCCCTCTTAGCTCTAAGTCTATTATTCTATGTAAGACCTAAGAGGTTCACCAAACCCCTTATTTTTACACATGAGGAAACTCAGATTCAGAAAGGTGAAGGGAATTGTCTTTAGTTATATAGGTAAATGGCAGAATTGAGATGTGAACCCATTCTGGCAACCAATCCATTTTTTCCATTGCTGTATGGAGGGAACCAGGAATCTGGGTCTGTTGGTATTAAAATTAAATTAATGGTTAAAAATCTATCTCAGACAGATTAATGAAAGCTTTTAATTAAAGTCAAGCTGTGAGTGGCACTCAGGAGAGAAAAGTGGAAACAAATGGTGGAAATAAAAGAAGAGACCTAGTTTCTAAGTCATTCTGGGAAGATGAGGAAGAGGAGGTAGTTATTGATGGGCTAGTGAGTTTAACTTAAGGGATGATTAATATGCAAACTTTATGGGAACAATATTTAATCTTTCCTCATGTGTACCTGTGCAAGTAACAGAAACCTCCTTGAATCTTCCATAATGTTCTTCTAAATTCCTGCAAACAGCTCATTTTTATCTGGTTAGGAAATGTTCCTGCTGTTCACATGACAGATGGGCCATTTTTTAGCTTTAAGTACTTCCCAGGCATAGCAATGACTGGTAGAATACATTCACCTGTTTTCTTCCAGTGTGCACTTGAATCTGCTTTAAAAAATCCATTTTTTTCCCATGAAGGATTTTTCTTCCTGCATTGAAGATATAAATTGATAGACTAGTTGAGCAATGGATGATGGGCATCTTTTATTGCCCATGTTCATTGATTGCTTGGAAGAAGGCTCAGAAATGGCACTTGTCAAGTTGATGGTGATGAGAGTATTTTTCTACCTATACAGACCTGGGTCCACAGAGTGGAGCTATTCTATCCCATGTCCTTTACAGATTTAGAGTCTGGTGTTGCAAGTCCAGGGTTATAGCAGGATAAGGATCAACTTCCATGGGAAGCATAGGTCAAAACCTGGTTTCTAACCTGTTTTTTAGGTGGATCTGAACTCCACCAGAGAGGCTAAGACATATATGATGATGATGATAGATATAATGACATTTTGCTGATCATTCTGCTTCATGTAAATATAGTGGGAACTCACCAATGAAATCCAGTCCCGACAAGTATTCACAGAGTGGCTTGCTTGATGCAATCCTACCTTGTGAATATTTGGGGATCTGCTTCTGAAACCAAGTGATAGTGTGGAATTGGGAATCTTGGCTCTACTTCAGGGCACACACAGGCATTCTCTGATTGTTTCCTGTCCATTGATTGTGTGGTGAAGAAATGGCCTTTTTGTAGGCTTCTATATTCCATCCCCACCAGCCTTGTCCAGGAGCATATAAGCTGCATGGGGGCAGAAACTGTTTTTCATTTTATTTTTGGTGCTGATGCAATGCCTTGAACGTAGTAAGTACTTAATAAATGCCTGTTATAAAAGAATGCTGGATTTGTTCATAAGTATAGCACTTTCCTGCCTCACTAGCAATCTTAGAATTTATTATCAGAGAGACAAAATGCAGTAAATAAGAAAGTTAACATTAAAGATAAATACTATTGCTCAACCTATGAGTCTTGGTTTTATTTCAATTTAACTCAATTCATTATTTATTAAACACCTGCTATGAGGAAGACATCGTGGTAGCTTATGAGGTTACAATTCCTGCTCTCAGGTATCTTATATTTTAACAGAAGCATGGTGGTATACTCTGATTTGTAATCAATGAGACCTAAAGAATGGATATTTCCTGTAATTTTTCTTTTATTCTTGAGATACTCCAAGCCATAGCATGTTTCATTTAAAGGGATATCAATCAGTCAATAATCATCAAACAAGTATATTGAACATCTGCTATATAGCACTGCATTGTTTGCAATATCATTTGCTAGAACATTCTCCCGAGTAACTAATGAAGCTATTCAAGCACTATGAAAGAGGTTTAGCATGTAAAGGAGGAGGCTTTATGCTCCAAAAAATGGAGGCACCAATCTTAAAAGAAACCAATTCCTGTCTACTCCTTGAAGAAAAGAAAGGATTTGTTGCAATTGTGAAAATTCCATTATAGGTGATCTTTTTACCAAAAAGCACCAGTGATCTGGACTTTAGATAATGAAAAAGGAATGTGTAGGACATGACCATAAAATGGTTTGGGATTCTAAGAGCGATAACATATGGGTTTTGAGGAGTTAGAAGAACACATATAAGTAAGGAGAGGTAACAGAGAGGAAGAAAAGTATTAGAATCTCATCTGAGGAGATGCCTTAGAGTTATTAGAGCTATGTGTAGCCTAGATCAGTCCCAGATCCTCAGGATATACATAGCTACTATTCCCCCATTCCTTCTGTAAGCTTGTAGCAGGGAGCACTACTAGCCATAATCTCACTCTATATTATTCAGGGAATAGGGGATTAATGGCGCTCACTTTAAAGTCAATGCAGTTCTAACATTGCTGGAAGCTCTGCCCCAATATTTTAGGACTAATGTTTTTAACCTCTACGTGGCTTGGAATGCTCATATAAAAAATCTGCCTTATGTGAATGTGGAGTCAGTATTCAGGTATGATTTGAGAGGGGCCATGAAGTTTCCCCTCTCCCCACTCATCCAAAGATACTTCTTCCTCCTCTGTCCATGGGTTAAGAGTCTTGAAACTCCATTATTATATTTAATTTTTAGGTCTATGCATTGCTCTAATTCAGTGTCTTTGTTTAAAATATAATCTGGGTAAGTCACAAGAAATCATTAAAACCTCTTCCAAGTTAGCATATTGGATCACTTTCACCAGGGACGTTGAGGATCACCAGGACTTGGGGCACTGGGGGAGTTCTGGGCTTTGGGGGGTAAGAAGGGATCCCTGAAAGCAGAGAGGTTATTAGGAAGGGAAAAGGTAGGAATCAAAAACAACTTTCCTAATTTAAAATTTTATATTCCAACAGGGCTGCATTTGCATACAGATGGGATTTTCCTATCTTTATATCTTCCTCCCCGTATGTAATAATGCCTACTACAGGAATACTTCATTTTTTCTGTGCTTTACTTTATTGAATTTCACAAATACTGTGTTTACAAATTGATGGTCTGTGGCAACCTTGTGTTAAGCAACTCTATTGGCACCATTTTCCCAACAGCATGTGCTCACATTATGTCTGTGCCACATTTTGGTAATTCTTGCAATATTTCAAACTTTTTCATCATTATCATTTCTGTTATGGTGATATTACCATTATAATTATTTTGGGATGCCATGAACCATGCCCATATAAGGTATCAAACTTAAAGTGTAAATACTGTGTGCGTGTTTGGACTACTCTACCAACAGGCAGTTCCCCCATTGATATCCCTATTCTGAGGCTTTCCTATCCCCCAAATCATAGCAATATCAAAATTAGGTCAATTAATTACCCTACAATGGCCTCTATATGTTCAAGTAAAAGAAAGGGTCAGTTTCTGTGGCAAACTTCATTGCTATCTTATTTTAAGAAATTGTCAGTCACCCCAGTCTTTAGCAATGACCACCTTGATCAGTCAGTAGCCATTAACATTGAGGCAAGACCCTCCACCAAAAAAGAGATTATGATTCCCTGAAGGTTCATATGATGGTTAACATTTTTTAGCAATAAAGTTTTTTTAAAATTTAAAGTATGTACCCTTTTTTAGACATATATATATATCATACTTCTATATATCTTATAATACATGTATATTATATATGTATATGTTAAATATACATATACCATACTTAATATATTATAGTATAGCATAAACATAAACACAACTTTTATATGTATGGGGAAACCAAAAAATTTGTGACTGGCTTTATTATAATATTCATTTTATTGAGTTGGTCTAGAACCAAACCTGAAATATCTCTGAGGTCTGCCTATAGTCTCTTAAAAAAATTCTTACCTTTCATCTTAGAATCACTGCTGTGTATTGGTTCTAATGAAGAAGAGAGGTAAGGGCTAGGCAATGGGGGTTAAGTGACTTGTCCAAGGTCACATAGCTAGGAAGTGTCTGAGTTCAGATTTGAACCCAGGACCCTCTGACTCTAGGCATGGCTCTCAATCCACAGAGCCACCTAGCTATGTTCTGCCTATATAGTCTTTTTATGTTTGTTGTATTGGAGGCAATAGCCTGGTACAATGGAAGGACCTCTAAGCTTGGAGTCAAAGGACCTTGGTTCAGATTTCACTTGTGACACTACCTGTGTGACCATGAGCAAATCACAAGCTCCTGGAACCTTTCCTCATCTGTAAAGTGAGAGAATTGAAGCAGATGACTTCTAAGGTCCTTTAGAGGTCTAAGTCCTTTATAGGTCCTTTATAGGTCATATAAGGTCTATGATCCTATGGTTCTGTGATTTGTAACAGCAATATACACAAGGATATAGGACCATTTCTTTGGAAATCATCTGTGATTTCCCTTCAGCTTTTGCAACATGGAATATTGACCTCTTGATGATAGCACTGACCTTCAGGAATGGCTTTTTGTAGACCAGATAAGAGAAAGTACAGGGTGAATACATAAGCCCTGTAGTTATACACTGATTATATGACTAATATCTTTAGTATGTGGATTGTTGCTAGTTTTTGAGCTTTCTATCTCTTCTCCCCACCCATATAAAATAGAACCCTGTTAAGTTTTTTGTAAACTTTGCTTTAAAGGAATCAGAGCCATAATAAGTGTGGTGTGTTCATGGCTTTTCCCCAGGAAAAATGACTTTAGCATAATGAAAATACTTGTAGACCTCTGGCATAGAGATTACCATCTAGTTAGCAAAAATAACAAAATGTTGTGATGAGTCCTTCTATCACCCTTTGTCCATCCTTTCCTCTTGCTTTTGGAATCTCCCCAGAAATGTCCTCCTGTGGGTCTCTTCTACTCTCCCTACTCTCAGTGATAATCCCTTGACTCAAATGAAAGTTCTTTTGGGACACATGTCATGAAATGTTAAGAAATTAAGCAAAGACATACTTTATTGGCCTATGAACTCTCCTAATTTAAAACTGTGATAAAATCATATAGGTGAACCAAGACTGGTAGGGAATACCTAGAATTCCTGTTGCTCAGGATGCTGAGACTGATGGATTGCTTGATTTAGGAGTTTTGAGCTGCAGTGCACTACACAGATTGGGTGTTTACACTAAGTCTGGCACCAAAATGATGACACTTTCCCCACTCCCAGCCTTTAGAAGTGGTTAACTAAGCCATCAGGTTACCTAAGAAGGAGTGAGTTTGCTCAATTCAGAAAAGGAATAGTTCAAAGCTTTCATGCTCATCAGCAATGGGAATTGGACCTCTGAGAGCTCACTGTATTTCTAGATTGGGTGAGATAGAGATTCCATCAAAAAAGAGAACATAATTTATGTTAATTTTTATAAATGTAAAATTCTCCAAAGTTTATTATATGTCAAGGCACTTAATTTTTTTCACTTTGTCCCAGTTAATTTGTACACCATGGTAGACTTAGGAAGCTACAGAAGAAAATCAAGAGCTAACCTTCCAGGAAATATGATTTTAGAGGACAGACATATAAGAATTATGTAATTCATTGTGAAGGAATATTGTAAGTGTAAGAGAACTAATCAAGATGGACTTTCTGGAGGAGAAGAATTCAAATCATATTTTAAATAAGATAAAGTTTCAGTAATTCAAACTATTCACTGGGGAGTCAAATGTTGAAGCTGAAGCTTAAATACTTTATTCACATAATGAGAAGACAAGACTCTTTGGAAAAGACCCTGTAGTTTGGGAAACATTGAAGGGAAAAAGAAGTGAGAGCAGAGGATGATATGGACATAGAATGTCTTAGAAACAAGACTTAGAAAGATGGTGGAGCATAGATTGTGTGCTATGGTCCATGGGGTCACAAAGATTCAGTCACGACTGAACTACAACATGACTTATAGAAGAATGAGGAGCACATTTCATATAGGGATAATGGTATAAAAGGCAAATGTCAATGAGCAACATGTTGGGAGTTATAAATAGTTTCACTTGAACAGAGCCAACAAGATGAGAGATGTATATGAGAAATAATTTATATTATTATAATATAAATAAATAAAATAAGTTAAATAATTTAAGATGGAGGACCTTGAGTACTAGATGGAGGATTTGATTATTTTATACAAAGCAAAGTTCTTGCCCAGGAAAATGGCTTGACTCATTAGTCTCTAAGGATGGTAATTCCAGCTTCTGTGCATAGGTAGGAGTGGAATGGTGACAAACTAATGGTGGAACCATTTGCCTCTGAATAGAGATGGGAGGGAAATGAACTGACTCTATAGCTGTAGATGAGACACAGGTAAATCCAGGAGGCTGGACCTTTCCCGGGGAAGGGGGGGAATCTGTCCTCTCATTTCCTTTGTTGCTAGCACAGCTAGGTAACCACATAGATGTGGTTGAAGAGGTCCAGAAGTAAAAATCATTCTAGCAGAATCCTCATCCTCAGGAAGGCAAGTCTATATTAAGGTGACCTCTTCAGTGATTAGACATCATGGAAAGTAATATGCATAGATCACCAGTGATATCTATATTTTGGGGGAGAATTTATGACACACACCTCTGATCAAGGGGTTCCAGTTTTGGAGTCCCCACTTCTAGTTATGCTATTTCCTATTGTTGAAAGAAAAGCTGCATTTCCAATAAAGTTTATGAATATGTCCCATATGCAAGGTAGGTATGGAAAAGCTTTAAATATTTAACTATGTACATATTTTGTGTCTATGTATCTGAGAAATGAATTCTGTATCTATTTTGTATTCACTTATCTTTTATCTGTTTTCTTTCAGTAGAAGGTAAGCTCCTAGAGAGCAGAGAGTATTACATTTCTGTTTTGTATTTCCGGCTTGGTGTATTGTACATAGTAAGTTCTTAAGGAGTGCTGACAATTGAATTTCCAAATATGGTCTCCTTGGGCAATTTGGGAGAATTTTTATATTCAGAATAGAGAAGTAAGGAACTGAAAACCATCTTTTTTCTTAGCCAATTTAGAAGGAAGAATATGGCCACACTTGGTATCTGGGGAAGGGAAATAAGAAAATGAGCCCCAGATGTTTAGTAGGACCAGGAATGTTCTCATTTTCTTACAAATCTTAATGAATACACCCTCAGGAAAGTGATTGAAACCTGGGAAATTATGAATATCAGATTAATTGAAGAGGAAAACCAGTGAACAGCTGCAATTTTCTAAGATTAATGCTCTTTCTATTTAAGGGATATACAACCTTTTGTGAATTGGGTTCACTCAATTGACTCGGGGTGGGGTGTTTAAGCTAATAGATGGTGGAATTACAAAATAAGAAGACATTTGGACCCCTCACACTTAATTCCAGGCTTGAGGTTTGCATCATGTGCCTTATTTTTTACTTATTGCCATTTGTTCTGATAAAGGAATAGGAGATTGAACATAAAAAGCTGAAGGTCATCTATACAGTTGTCCCAATTGCAATCTGTGTACCTTTAACCCTGTTGAGGAAAAGTAATTACCCTTTGGCTTCTGGTGACCTCAACTAACCTTTGTTGAAGGACCAGAGAAAATAAAGGCTGACCATCCGCCTGCCCTAGCTGCCCTAGGCTTAACCTGCTGTGAGAATGAAGAGCAACCCAACAATAGGATGTGAGAACGTTGCCATGGAAATAGCGCTGGAAGAAGGAGCAAAAATCGGAAATTTATCACAATTAATAGTTTTATTAGGAACATCCTATGGGAGGTTAATCCCTGAAAAAAAAAGAAAAAAGATTTTTCCTCAGAGATGATGAAGGAAAAATTCTGCTTGAATAAAGGAGATGGCCTCCTTAAAACCATCTGAATTGTTGATGGGCTGAAAAGCTTTCCACCAGATAAAAGAATCTATATCTCCTCATAATCTATAAAGATGCAAATGGCAGCAGCCACATGGTGTGTTGGGACGGAGGGCAACCCACTAGGCAAATTGGCTGAAATGTGGGTTTTAAAAATACTTTACATTTGAGGTAGGTTGGGCTTGTTTGTGGATTTGTCTTTAAAAATATTTTTAGGATATGGTTATTTTTGCTTGGAGCAAATGAATGCTATTTGGGGGGTATAGGTAATCAATCACTTTTTAAGGATATAATAATGAACAAAGGTGTACCTGGCATTTATTTGGCTTTGCTTATCATTTTCCCTTTAAATTCAAATTAAACATGCTATTCAAGGTGAACTTATTGAACACTGAGATTTTTCTATCTAATTATTTTTGTATTAAGTTTGCTGCAAGTTAAGACACTGTACTAGGGGATTAATTGAAAACAAAAAAGTTTCTTCCCTCTTCCCATCCCAGTAATGCTCCACATGCTTTCTAGGAGATTTTTTTCAGTTTTCAATATTACAAAATACTTTTGGCTTTATCGTCTTGGTCAGTGAAAGTACTCTAAAATGTAATTAACAGTAACTTTTTTTTTGTCCCTTTCCTATTTTCATTAAGAGGCATAATTAACTGGACAACAAACACAAATTGAAATTTTCATTTCTGACAAATAGAATGACAGAATTTGAACTTGAAACACTACCTTGGTTAGGTTTTTTAAACCACTAGTTATTCACAATCAGTTTATCAAAGAACTCAAGGTGATAAAACGGAGAAGGCAGTTAAGCTTTGCTATCGATTTGCTCCTGAACACATATTTCTTTAGTGAGATTTTTAACAACCTGTGAGGGGAAAGGATCTTCAGGAGGCGGTCACTGAAGGCGCTGGCTCACCAATGATGTGATTTGCTTTTTCTTTAACAATATCATTTCCCAGCACGTGTTCATCCTGTGTATTTTAACTCCAGACTTTGGTAGAAAGTTAACCTGAGACATAATAGTGGAGGAATATTAGGCGAATCTCAGATTTTCATCTGGAACTGTGCAAGCTGGGCTCGATGGAAATGAACTTTGTGAACAGTGAGATTCCTAAAATTGCCCCTTTCACAAAGAAGCATCAGGCTCTGCAGTTCTCATAGAAGGTAGCTCCTTAGCCATTATCCTTGTGCTCATACAATGACCACAATCGCTTTATTATAAATTCTGTTTGTATCTCTCCCATTGTTTGGGGGCAGAAGCCTGCTGAAGACCTTGTAGTTGGTAGAAGGCCTGGCTCAGATATAATAATAGGATTTACTAAACTCATTAAATGATCTCTGGGGCCTTTTGCAAGTTTTTGCATGATAATCTATTTCTCTCTGCCACAGGTAACAGTGTTTTCCATATGGCAGCGCATCCCTAAGAATAAATCTGCAACAAGGTCCTAGGTGTTGTGCTTACATTAAATTCCAGCAACACTGTTATTCTCAGTCATGAATCACAATTTCCATGTGCTTGACTTGTAGACACAGTTTTCTGGTAAAGACCTACCTGGCTCTCGGGGTGTCCAGAAACATGGCTCTGGACCTGCAGGATGTGCAGAGTTTAGCCTTGTCCTCACTGTCTTTGGGCCATTGCCAGGTCTCATTGTATTAATCCCCCTCCATTTTCAGATGGCTTAGGTCCTATGCAGCTGGTTGAGGCACAGAAAAAAGAAAAAGTGACAATTGTTACAACCTCCATTGGTGTTTTCTGTTGTTTTACCGGTCCGGATGAATATTAGAGATAAAGAGCAAGGAGATGGAGGCCTTAATCAAGGCAAATGTCAACCTTTACTTTGAGGTAAGCAGATAGTTAATCCATTTCATTTAATCAGATTATTTTGTGTTACATTTGATTTCACTATTTGCTTCTGAATTATCACTGTTTTTTATTTTTAAATTACCTGTCTTGGTTTGCTTTGTAAAGCTATTTTTTTTTCGCATTCTTCCATTCACAAAGACAAGGAAAATCCATTTTTAACCTTCATTTTAGTTAGTAATCTCCCTTAGATTGTTTTAGGAAGAACAGTGCAAATTAAACCTTTAAATGACCAGATAATTTGAATGATTAAAAGAAGTTTGAGAGTTCTCACTGATTTATTCCCAATTTCCCGGCTGATGAATCCTCTTTATTTTTGAATACTTTCTAGCGTATGGAAAAAATTAAAAACCAAGCAACAGTACTATTTAGTGAGTAATCTATGTTCTGATTTTTCAGTATTATCCTGAAGATTTGTAATAAACCTAACCACTAAATAGATCACTAACTAGATAAGAGAAAGGTGAATGTACAATGCAGGTCATGAGCACAGAGATAATACTATTGGTATACCTTGCTAGTTAAGTCTGTGATAACTGGAAGATGAAAAATTAGGGAGTATTAAATCTTATGTAGAATACAAGTGTCATTCAGAGTTTTAAAAACCAAGATGGAATTTCTTTTAGAAGAATTTACAGGAATCCTTTAAAGGTCCGGTAACAGTTGTTTAGACACACTTATGAAAGAATTAATTGGTATTTTCAACTCAAGGGGGAAGAACATTTTATTAGCCTTTAGATATCAACCCGATCTATTCTGAATCAAATGAATATGAATTATAAGGCCGCTAAAACTGTGGCACTATTGGGGCTTTTCCCACTAAATAAAATACGCTTCTAACTATAACATATTATATAATGTGTTATGTTGCACATAGATATTTAATGTTAATATTAAGGCTATATCAGGGTTAAAGGATAACTGAGAGTTAAACATTTCCCATATTATAACTATAACCCTCACTTAAAAAGTCATAAAAGTGATTTTCTGTAAATGGACAGAATATTGGTGGTCAGCCTTATTTTATGAGCAAATGCAATATCAAAGGCAATACACAACAATCAAATCAAAATATATTAAGATAAAATCCCCAAACCAAAGGCACTCTAAAAAACATTTAAGATTTCCTCTTTCAGACTCCCCAAGTCCAGGCTGAGGTCTGGCCATGGAACAGACATTCTCCAAGAGGCTTTGACAGTCTCAAGCAGATGATCAGTACAGTTTAAAGTCACATTCAAAATTCATTTCACAAGCTTCCACTGTTTATAACATTTAATGCTGAGTGTGGCTGGGTTAAGTTCTCATTTTTACCCCAACATCAAGAGAATATAACAACAATTAGTATTTAAATGCTGATATTTGACTCTAAAAAGCAACAATAGTATTGGAGAGCCTCAATGTTAACTTAATTGTCAAATACCTGTAAGTGTAGTATCTCCCTGGAAATCCAGTTAACCAAACTACATCCTCAGCAGAAACTCCTGAGGTGTACAGTAGTTTTCTTCAGTAAGCCCTTCCCGCTGGTCTTGTCATGAGGCAGAGCTGGTACATTTCTAATCCTGCTGAATAATTTGACTTTCTTTAAACTATTTCTTGTTGACCCAGGGACTTGTCTTTCTTAGAATGAAGATAATGGAAGGCTAGAGCACTGCAGATCATCACAGATCAATCTTCCCTTTTAAGTAGCTAACTGTACCTTAATATTATCATAGCATCATTATTCAGAGAAAAGAGAAAAGCTGCTTCATCATATATTCCACAAATTGCTAGGCTTTCCCCTATCCCCCGCAGTGCTTGAGACGGGATTATTGTTGCAGAAAAAAAATCTGACCATACTGTAGGAATAATCACTGCAGTTCAGCTCACCCTCACATCTCTCTCTCTCTTCTCTTTCCTTCCCTCTCTCCTCTCATCTCTCCTCTCTCCTCTCTCCTCTCTCCTCTCTCCTCTCTCCTCCTTCTCTCTCTCTCTCTCTCTCTCTCTCTCTCTCTCTCTCTCTCTCTCTCTCTCTCTCTCTCTCTCTCTCTCTCTCCGATTTTCTTAAAGCTCCACTCAATCTCCACTTTTTCTATGATCCTAAGAATCTTCTCTGTGATCATTACTTTTTTTTTTTTTTTTTTT
>NC_058131.1:107266134-107322308 GCF_016433145.1 Gracilinanus agilis
TATATATATATATATATATATCTTTCCTATTAATTGCTATTAAAATTAAAAAAATTAATTTCCAGGGGGCGCTAAGTAATATTTTTTTTTCTGGAAAGGGGGCAGTGGGCCAAAAATGTTTGGGAACCACCCACCTAGTTCAACACTGAGAAATGAAGTGACCATATCATACACAAGTAGTAACTATCTGAGCCAGGATTTAAACCAAGGTCTTCTGATTTCCAATCCAGCACTCTTTCCAATATGGTATATCATCAGGAATTAAAGGCAGTGAAGTGTTTAGAAATATAACAATAGTAATAACCACGATCTTGGCAATGGGATAAAAGAGAATGTATGCAGGGCATTATCTGGGACGGATTCCTCTTAGCTCCTCAACTCTATTGCTTTCCATTGACTTCATCACACTCTTTCTGGGTTCCTATGGGAACAAGCCTGTGAGATCTTGCACCCCATTCATGTAGGGACATGATGACTTTGTGTAACCTGAAAAAATATTCTTAATAATTATTATTTCAGTTATATTAAACTATAGCTACCTGTCCGAGCTGTTTCCACAACAAGGATGTCAAAGTCCAGAAAAGTGGGGAGAAGGATGTGAAATAGTCACTATTTATAATATCATCATATTTTGCTGAACGCACAACCAGCTACTATTCTTGCAAGGAGACCTAGGGAAAGGTTATTTACCTGAATTTATTGCTTAGCAACCAAGACCCTACCTCCAGAGAATGCTATTCCATGGATTACCAAGTAACGGAGTGTGACAATCACCCAACAGCTGGTCTACTAATCTACATACCCTTTAACCCTCCTCAGCTGAAAGATGGGCTGCTGACAGCTAACAAACAATAGAAACACACCCTAATATTTTATTTAAGAGCTGAGGGAAGCCACAGCTGTATGGATCCTATAGCCAGTTGGATTTAACTGTTTCAACTTGGTTGCTCTGCTCTCAAGAAACTGTTATTTAGAGCAGCCACTTGAATGGATGCCAAATCAGAGGAGACATGAATGCCTGCTTCTATTGGAAGCCTTGGCATTCCACGAAGTTTGGGCATGGTTTTTCTATGTCACTGAACCCAGAAAAGAAGGTGTGATTCTTTGCTTCTCTTGCAGTCCTTCAGCAAACTGTACACTTTGGTAAATTTGACCCTCTTTTAACTGAAATATAGGTTTACTTGAGCCTGATATAAATCATGAGAGGTGTCCTAGTGTAATGGATTGATAAGGAATCTCAGAGCCAGGAAGACCTGGTTCAAGTTCCATATACTGGCCATAGAATCCATAGATGTTGCTTAAATTCTTAGTATTCTAGTTGACTCTCTAAAACTAAAGAGTTGTACCAGAGATGCCTCACCTGCATTAGCAGGGAGAGTTTCCACATTCAATAATTCTTTATGTGAATGAAATCACAAATCAAGTCTTTGTCTTTATCTGTATAATATGCAAGATACATGAAACACATAATTGTGATTTGTCTAGTATCCATCCAGTTCAAGGTATATCTATTCATCTTAGATTCCATCCAAACATATATATCGATATATAGATATATAGATATATAGATTTATATACACACACATATATATGCACATATATATGCACACACACACACATATATATGTATATATATATATATGTATATATATATATGTTCTAAAAGGTCCTCACTATGCTACAGGTTCACTTATTGGGCAGTCCCACAGCATGGCTACTCAGAATAAATTTTGAGTATAATAAATAAATTAATAAAATAAAAATAAAAAATAAAAATAAAATTTATAAAAGTAAAATTTTGTAGGTGCATATTGGTCCCACGATCTGAATATGAGAAGCTTTGTAGCATAGCAGTTATGGGGCCAGCATTAGAAGCAGGAATGCCTAAGCCCAAGTCCTTTCCTGATTCCTACACCCAAATCTGCTAGTGTCTTCCCTCTAAATGTTTTGTACTTATTTTTAATCTATCTTGTGTACACATATATGCGTGTTATTTTTCTAGCTAGGAAAATATAAGCTTCTCCTTGAGGGCAAGGATTGGTTTTATTTTTGTCTTCAATGAAGGGACTGTTTTCTTCACTTTTGTTTTTGTATCCCCAGAACCTGATCAGTGGCCATAGTGTAATAATATAAATGTCTGGGATTAGTTGACAGAAGAGGTTCATGGAGAAAAAGTTGTGAGAGTTTAGCAGAAGAATAAGTCAATTCTGACTGTCAGAAGATAGGAGAGTTTTAGGGATTCATCAAATGTTAGAGCCCAGAGGCCAACGCCACAACTCTGAAACTATTCCTTAGAAATCATCTCCTACTTCTTTACTTTATAGATGAGGAAATTGAAGTCCAAAGAAGAGAAATGGCTATCCTAAAGTCTCATTTAACCAGGACTCAAACTCAGGTTTCATGACTATCAAATCATTGTTTTGGCCATTGTAGCCCAGTGCTTCAAAGAGGAAATGCTATTAGAACCAGACATTAATGGATGAATAGTTCTTCAATAGGTGAAGATGAAATAGAGGCCATTCCAGGCAGAGAAAAGTTTAAGAAAAGTCAGGCAGAAAAATATAGTCTGTATAGAGAAAATAGTAATCTAGTTTGGCTGAATTATAGGGCATGTAAAAGGGAATAGGATGAAATGGGTACAAAAATTGGCTGAAACTACATTTTGGAGGACTCTGAATGACAGTAAAAGGAATCTGGACTTTATTTGCTAGATAATGAGTAGCCACTAGAGGTTTTTTGAACAAAGGAGTGGCATGATCATTACTGGGCTTTAGTTAATTAATCTGGCAGATGTACATAGGTTAGGTTACAGTAATGAGAGATTGGAGCCAGGGAGAATTATTGAGTTACTATACAGGCAAGAAGGAATGAGGTCCTGAACTAAAGGTGGTAGTTGCAGGAATCAAAAAGAGAACAGATTTGAAAAATACAGAGGTAGAAAAAAATCAGCCATTCTTGGTGACTAGTTATGAGAAAGAAGACAAGGAAAGATAATTTTCCCTGTTCTTAAAGATGATTTAAAGGTTCCAAACATAGTTATCTGAAAAAAATGGCAGTTCCATTAATGGAATTGGAAAGACAGAAGTAAGCTTGATTGGAAAAGTGGTGCATTTGTCTTTTGATATTCTGGCCAAATTTTCAGGTACCTACTTATATATCAGGCACATGTCTACAAAGGAATTTTTATTAAACAATGAAGCAGCTTTATAGCAATAATCTTTTATTTACAAACCTGTCCATAATATAAAAAGCTCTTCTCACATCAACCTTGTGAGGAAAATAGTACAAGTATTTTTATCCCCATTTTATAGATTTTAGAAACTGCTGCTTAAAAAATTTAAGTGTCTTCAGATTACACAGTTATTAAAAGGTGGAACTAGGGATTGAGTCTACATCTTTGGATTCCATGAGCACTACTCTTTAAACCCACGTAATGGTTGTAATTCAAATCTTTAAGCTAAGAGGAAATTCCAGTGGCGTTTCAGATGAAGACTTTTGGAACCATTCTTTTGGAATTGCTTATAGACAGTGTCTCAGCCATATATGGAAATATAAGGAAAATGAGTTTCCTTACTTTACAGTCATATCTTGCTTTTGATGACATAATATGTTAGTTACTGTGATCCCTTCCTATTCTCTTTCACCAGTCTTTGAAGACACCCCACCTTTTTTGTCCTGATAAAGGTATTTGATTAGATCTCATGAGTTCTTGTTCTAATATTTTATCATATGAAGAGTTATCACTGTTGAGGATATTCAAAAATTATATAATGGGGTTTAGCAGACATTTTAACAAGACTACTTCCAAAATGTTTTGAGCCATGGGAATATTATTGGAATAATTTGATTTTTTTCCTAACGTGACTAATTTGAAGGGGGACAACTTTAATTTAGATGAATATGTTTTGGCACATTTACTTAAAAATCTGTCAAATCTTTTATTTACATGCAGAATCTATCTTTCTTGATCCTTACTTTACAATTTTTCTCAATTTCCATCCAATTATTAGTGCATTCCCTCCTCAAATTACCTTTTTGGGGGCTATATGTACATTTTATGTCCACCAGTTACATACATTTTTAATCCACCAAAAGGATGCAAGCTATGTGAAGCCAGAAACTGTTTTGTTTGCTTACATATATTAAGTGCTTAACAAATACTTAGTGAATTGAACTACATATTTCCTATTAATGAAAATGTTAATATTCATTACAAATTTTAATATTATATTATATATTCTTTGTTGACAGGTATTCCCTGGGCTTTTCAGTATATGGTAGTGTGGGGTACTATAGTATATTGCTTTTTGTTGATGATTGAATTATAATAGAAAGTTTATATAATAATAATTGTTCATTATTATAAAGTACAAAGCAATTTCCTCACATTTATCCCATGTGGTAATGCAAATATTCTTACCATTTCTTGGAAGGGAAACTGAGACTCAAAGATTAATTGTCATACCTATGGACACATGATAAGCCATAAGGGGAGGAGGAATTCATATCTGACTCTTTGGGCTACAAATCTGGTGTTCTTTTCACTATAGGACACTTTGTGGTCTACTCTTACTTGATATAATAATAATAAAAAATGATAGCTAGTATTTATATAGCACTTGATGATTTACAAAGTGCTCTACAAATATTGCCTCATGTTTATCTTCTTGAAAACCCTGGTAGAGAGGTGCTATTATTATGTTCATTTTATAGATGAGAAAATGGAGGCAGATAGGTAAAATGACTTGCTTAGGGCCAAATAGCAAGTAAGTTTTCAAGGCAGAATATGAACTTAGATCTTGAATCCAGATTCAGCACTCTATCCACTGTACACTTAGCTGTCTTTTAAAAGCATGGTCCACTACATGCCCAGTTTGTTTTGAAGTGCTTTAGTAGACTTTTATATCTGTTGGACTAGTCATAATTTAAGTATAGGAAATTCTTTCTACCTCTGCAAAGAGAAGTAGGTTAGCTGCAGAGCCAAGAAAACCCAGGTTCAAGTCTCTTCTCTGAAATGTACTGACCAAGTAACTAGGAAATTTCCTTAATCCTCATTTCTTCATGTAGCTTTCTAAAACTCAGTTTTAGAGTAGCCACCAAACTCTATTAATGGAATAATGACCATTTTTTCTTTCTTTTGCTACAGTTTTGTGTAGGTAAAAACTATACACTCAAAATTAAGTTCATTTGTGTATACTGGGAGAAGTTTCTCTTGGTTGTGATATATATGGACAAAATCTTATGGACAAAACCAAAGGAGGGTTTCTGGAATGGTGTGATAAATTATAAAAACTTTATCAATCCACACAGGAAAACTCAAGTCAAGTCATGTCAATGAGCAGATCAGCAAGCATTTATAAAACATTTAATATGTACCAAATATTGAGTAAAGCACTGGAGAAATCCATAACTTGTCTTCAAGGAAAATTCTAATGAGGAAATGCAAAATGTAAAATGGAGATGAAAATGGGAATGGTAGAGAGAGGAGAATGTACTTTATTGGAAGAATGTTGGCAAAATCCAGAGAATGAGGAATGCCTAGTCTGGGCTCTTCCTCAAAATAAAACGTCTGGGAAGAACTTATAATTAGGAGAAGAGAGGCAGAAAAAAATGGCAGCTGAGGGTTCCAGTTTATCTTAACTCAGCATAAGCTATATTATTCTTTTTTGGTGTATATATTCACAAAGATCTTAGTTGTGTTTCATGATGGAAATAATTTATATATTTTAAGGAGAAATTCAAATGATATGTACTTTCCTTATGCACTTAGTTCTCAACTATTACATGGATCTGTGATCTTACTGATTTGTATTTTTCCTTTGTAATAAAGATTGCATCCTTCCATGCATGCTCAACTTATGTAACTCTTTTTCACATTCTTTTAAAAGTTTTGCACATGGGGGATTCACTTCTTTTGGGAGCTTTTCTTGGTTCTGGCATAGGGAGGATACCAGTGGGAACACTGAGTATGCTCACATGTTATCTTTCACTTTTGCCCTCTGACTGGCCTATCTTCTTCTTTAAATAATACATTTTTTAATTTAATTTTTTCAGTGAACAAAAATTTACTTACTCTCTCACATCCCTTACAGGGTGAAAATAACAAAATAAAATGCTTGCACTAAATAAAATGGCAGCTAAGTAGTACAGTGGATAGGGTTCTGGGAACAGAGTCAGGAAGACTTATTTCAAAAATTGCCTCAGATATATTCTTACTGTGTGACTCTGGATAGGTCAATTAACCCCATTTCCCTCAGTTATTTTGTCTGTAAAAAAACTGGAGAAAGAAATAGCAAACCACTCAAGTATCTTTGCCAAGAAAATCCCAAAGGGAGAGACAAAAAGTCAAACAGGAAGGAAACAACTGAATAACAACAAAATAAATGTGAATAATCTAGATCCCCACATTTGTCAGGCACAAAAGAAGTCTCATTCTGCAACCAGAGTCTCTTACTATCAAAAGGTGGATATCAGGCTTCGTGATTGGTTCTCTAGAATTGTTATCAATCATTTTGCTGATCAGAGTTCTTGAATTATTTAAAGTTATTTATCCTTACAATATTATTGTGTAAGTTATTTTCCTCATTCCATTGCATCAATTCATACAAATGTTCATTCTTTGTGCGATAAAAATTTCCCCATTCTACTTCTCCCTTTCCCCTTCTCCCAGTCCATACCTCTTTTTCAACTCTATGTTCTTTTTTTGGGAGATTATTCCAACATAATCAACTCACACCTCTGCCCTCTGTCTATGCAGATTCTTTCTAACTGCTTTTATTAATAATGAAGTTCTTAGCATTATATGTATATATCATCTTAGCACATAGGAATATAACAATTTAACTTCATCATGCACCTTATAATTAATCTTTCATTTTTACCTTTCTTTTGTTTCTTATCAGTCTTCTGTTTGAATGTCAAATTTCTATTCAGCTCTGGTCTTTTCATCAGGAATACATGGAAGTCCTCTATTTCAATAAATAACCATTTTTTTACTTTAAAAGATTATACTCAATTTTGCTGGCTGGTTATTCTTGACTGTAATCCTATCTCCTTTGACCTCCAGAATGTAATTTCCAAGCCCACTTTTTAAATGTGGAAGCTGATGAATCTCATGTGATTCTGACAGTGGCTCTGGGAGCTCTGAAATTTGACTATAATATTCCTGGGAGTTCATTTTGGCATCTCTTTCAGGAGATGATTATTAGATTTTTTCAATTTCCATTTTACCTTCTAGATTTCAGATATTTAGACAGTTTTCTTTGATAATTCCTTGGAATATGATATCCCTCTGATGGGACATAAGAGTCAGAGAGTCATGTGGCATGTCTGATGGCTGGATGCTTGGGTTGCCTGTCAGCCTGGGTGTCCTGAGTGCATCAATGTACCAAAGCCAGTGCAATGTTGTCATAGAGGGAGGAGCCAGTAGAATTTAAACAGTGAACAAGGGAAGGAGACTGGTTTTTTGCTTCTGCTTTTGAACAAATGGTCTCTCTAGCTCCTCCCTCTGCCTTTTATCTTATTTGGTCATCTCTGGCAAGTCATGGTCTGAGCCAGCTAAATGGAGAATCAGATCTATCTCTAAAGTTAAAAGGCTGAGACCTATATCTCTTTCTCTCTCTCTCTTTATTAATAAATGCTTATGAAATCTGGTAATAAGTTTCTAGATTAATTTTTATTTATAATAGCTGTCTAGGCTTTTATTTTCATCATGTCTTTTAGGTAATTCAACAATTTTTGAATTATCTCTCCTTGACCTCTTTTTCAGGTCAGTTGTTTTCCCAGGGGTATATATAATTTTTTCTTCATTCTTTTGATTTTGTTTGTTGCTTCTTGAAGTCCATGAAATCATTGGCTTCCATTTACCAAATTCTCATTTTTAAGAAATAATTTTGTTCGGTGAGCTTTTGTAGCTCTTTTCCCACTTGATCATTTTTGCTTTCTAGGAAGTTTTTTTGAGTGAATTTTTATGCTTCATTTAAATTTTGCCAATTCTGCCTTTAAAGGTGATATTTTCCTCAGTATTTTTAACAACAATTGTTTCCACCTCTTTCCTTTCTTTCCCCAGTTTTCCCTTTACCATTTTTATCTCTTTCTTTAACTCTTTTGAGAATTCTTGCTGGCTTTGGACCCAATTAAATTTTTTCTTGAGATTTAGCTTGTAGCTGTTTTTATTGTTTTCTTCTAAGTTTAAGTCTTGGTCTTCCCTGCCACCATATTATCTTTTTATGGTCAAATTCTTTTGTTGTTCTCTTTCCCAGCTGATTTCTTCACTTTGAACCTTATATTAAAGTTGGACTCTTCTCTTGGGCTGGGGAGCCACTATGCCAACCATAAGTCTTTTTCATGCTGCTGTTTTCAAAGCTAGTTCTGGGAGTCTGTGAATTTTTGGTGTTTCTAAGGTGGTATTATCTTGAGAAGAGTTGTGGCTACTGCTTTCTTAATCTGCATTATTGCCCAGGAAGGGTCCTTGTTCCTCTGTAGTCACAAATACTAGTCCCGCTCTTGGCTCTGGAACTGTGATTGGTGACAGATCACAAGTGCTACTCTCTGTCATGGAACTGTAACCCAGAATTGCTTATGGTCAAAAGATTAGCCAATCAATACTAGTTGCATCCAGGTCCAGCAAAAATCCCTTTTAATCTCTTTTTAACCAGTTGTCCTAGCCTCTTTCCATCTCTGAGCTGAGAGTTCTTGAAGATGCTGTAGCTGTTGAGGCCACCTCCAAGGCTCATTGCTATTGTTGTGATGCTCCAGGCCTGCACCCACCCTGGCATTATAGACCTTTTTTGTGGACCTCCTAAATTGTCTTAGTCTAGGAAAATGGCTCCCTCTGAACTTCTGTTGGCTCTCCCATTCCAAAATTTGATTTAAGGCTTATTTTAAAGTTGTTTGGAAGGAAACGTTTGGAGAGTTCAGCTGGGTCTAGCCTATACTCCACAATCTTGCCTCCACAAAATAAGTATATTTTAGAAAAAGAAATTGAACAAGCTATCAATGAGCTCCCTAAGTAAAAATTTCCACAACCAGATGTATTTACAAGTGAATTCTACCAAACATTTAAGTTATAATTAATCCCAATACTATTCAAACTATTTGAAAAAATTGGTAAAGAAGGAATTGTACCAAAGTCTCTTTATAACACAAATATAGTTTTTCACATAAACCAGGAAGAGGAAAAACAGAGAAAGAAAACTATAAAAAAATTTCCTTAATAAATATTGGTGCCAAAATTTAAGATAAAATACTATCAAGGAGATTAAAGCATTATATTATGAAGATCATACACTATGACCAAGTCAGATCTATCCCAGGAATGCAGAATTATTTAATTATTAGGAAAACTATCAGTATAACTGACCACATTAATAATAAAAATAACAAAAATCATATGGTTGTATCAATAGATGCAGAAAAAACCTTTGACAAAATACAACATCCATTCCTATGGAAAATACAAGAAAGTATAGGAATCCATGGGACCTTTCTTAAGATGAAAAGCATTAATATCTAAAACCAAGAGCAAGCATTTTCAGTAATAATAAGCTATAACTTGAAACCTTCATAACATGATCAGGAGTGAAGCAAAGATGTATGTTATCACCACAATAATTCAATATTGTACCAGAAATACTAGCTATAGAAATAAGGCAAGAAAAAGAAATGAAAGGAATAAAAATAGGGAACAAGGAAACAAAGCTATTTCTCTCTGCAGACGATATGATGATATACTTAGAAAATCCTAGAGAATCGTCTAAGAAACTGATCAAAACAACTAATAGCTTTAGCAAAATTGCAGGATATAAAATAAATTCACATAATTCATTGACATTTCTACATATGACCAGCAAAATCCAGTAGCAGGAGATAGAGAAATTCCATTCTAAATACTTGGGATTCTAACTACCAAAGCAAGTTCAGGGATTACATGAACACAAATGCAAAGCACTTTTCACACACACAAACAAAATCACTAATGAGTGATGTCATAAGTAAAGTAGGGAAAAATGGGAAATGTACTTGTCAGATCTATGGATAAGGAAAGCATCTACATCAAATGAGAGATAGAGAAGATTATGAGAAGTAATAGATCATTTTGATTATAAGAAATTAAAAAGGTTTTTGCACACATAAAACTAATGAAGTAAAAAATGAGTGGGAAAATAGGAAATTGGGGAAAGATTTTTACAGCAAGTTTCTCTGATAGAGGATCCATTTCTCATATATATATGGAACTGAGCCAAATTTATACGAAGTCCCCCATTCACTAGTTGATAAATAGTCCTGAACAGGCAGTTTTCAGAAGAAGAAATCAAAGCTATCAATAATTACATGAAGATTTTATCTAAATATCTACTAGTTAGAGAAATGCAAGTTAAAACAACTTTGTTTTATCAAAATCGCTAACATGAATGTAAAAGGAAAACAACAAATTCTGGAGGGTATGTAGAAAAATACATTTTGGTAGAATTGTGAACTAGTCCAACCACTCTGGAAAAAAATTTGGAACTCCAAAGGGCTATAGAACTGCACACCCTTTGACCTAGGACCCAGCAATATCAATAACTTGTTCTGTATCCCAAAAAGACCAAAGGAAAGGGAAAAAACCTATTTGTACAAAAATATTTAAAGCAGCTCTTTTCATGGTGGCAAAAAATTGGAAATTTAGGGAATGCCCTTCAATTGGGGAATGGCCGAACAAGTTGTTGTATGGTTATGATGGAATACTATTGTGTTCTAAGAAATGATGAGCAGAATAGTTTCAGTAAAAACTTAAGAAGATGAATTGATGCAAAATGAAGTGAGGAGAGCCAGGAGAACATTGTGCACAGTAACAGCAATATTGTAATGATGATCAACCATGAAAGACTTATCTATTCTGACCAAAACAATGACCCAAGACATTTCCAAAGGATTCATAATGAAAAATGCTAACCAATTTCAGGGAGAGAATTGATGAATTTTGAATTAACTTTTGAATTTTTATTGTTTTATTTCATGTGTTTTCTTTTACAACATAGAGATATGTTTTATGTGACTTCACATATATAATTGATATCAAAATGTTTTTGTTTGCCTTCCCAAGGAATGGGGAGAAGTGTGAAGGATGAAAATAATTTAGAATTCAAAATTAAAAAAAATTATATGCAATTGGGACATATTTAAAGAAACAAAAATAATTAAAAATATATTATTTTAGTTTCATCTGTTCTCCAGCATATAGAATAATGCCTCATGTACAATAATGATTCATAGTAATATAGCCCTTTACCACTTACAAATTATTTTATCCCGATTGAGAAGTAGGTGGTACGTGTATTATTAGTCCTACTGGACATGTGAAGATATGGAGTCCTTAAGATTTGAATTGATTTTTTCCAGTAATTGACAGAGCTATGATTTCAGTCCTGATCTGACTATAGGTGCAGCTCTTTCCATTGAATGAGTTTGTCTTATGGTAAATGCAAAAATGTTTATTAAATAAGTTGATGAATGAATTTTTTTAACCACAAGATTAAAAAAAACAGTTAAAAACAATGTGTTGACATATTTCCTCCCAATTAAGAGAATATTTCTTTGGTCCCCAGCATCATTAGTGACTCCTTCCTGTCGATATCAGGTACTTGTATGTAGAGATTAGATTTGTTGAGTCTCAAGCAAATGCACAATGAACTGCTATTTGCATCACTGGATTGCACAAATTGAACAAAATCTTTGAATCAGTTTACCTTAAATATTGAGTAAAAATTAATTGCAACTCCTTATCATATTGAAACTGAATCATCTTTCTTTGTAGCATGATTAAAATGTTAAAGTAGAATTGTAAAACATTGCCATTATGCATGCTATAGCTTCTTAGAGTCATGAGCGCTGGATGGCAGATGGACACCAAATGAGGAAAGTGGCCCCGAAAAGTTTTGGTAAACCTTCACATTGGAGGTACTAGTTTTTCATGAACATATCATACATCCCATTGAATATTGCCCATCTAATCACTTAAGAAAGGAGATGGTAACATAAAAAACCTGTGTTCATTTAATTTAGTGATTGACACATTCAGCTAACACACTTACTGTCTATCCAACTGATTTTGTTCTTATTCCATCTATTCCTTAACCCTTAGAATTGATGGAACTTACATTTATGTAGAGCCTCCATTTTAGTTACTCAAACAATATTTCAAGGATCTGTAGTTTTGTCATTGGGGGTACTACCTCTACCAAAACTGTTCTTTGTTCACCTGTAATTTAAATAGTGCTCAGGAGTTTCTGTGATAAAATAATTCATCATCCAGCAGCTAATCTGACTCTCCAAAACTAACAAAAATACTCTTCATTCAACAGACCAACAATCCCTCACTAAACTAATTTGTCAAATCTGACCTTTTGCTCTGAAAATCTTGGGATATTTTCTCACCACCATGATCCATTGGAGGAGAACTGTCAAACTAAAATGAGGTTTTCATATTGTTTAAATGGAAAAGGTTAGGCATTAATTATAACTTTTTTAATATTTATATGCTAACATTGCTTTTCACTGAGGCACATTTTCCAACTCTTCTCCATAATCTCAAATGCTTTATGACATTTTTATGAATATTGACAATGTTAAATCTGTGGGTTAGCTACCTGGTTGTCTATATAAGTCTCTTCAGTCAACTTCTTAACTAAAATTTCCTCTTTATTGTATTTCTAATTGTGATAACTTTAGAACAGCTGTCTGACATTGTGGACAGACTCTGTGGAAAGTGCCCTGAGGAGGCCTGGGTACAAGTCCTAGCTTTTCCACCTGAGGGACTCTCTTTAGAGAGACTCTTTTTAAAGTGTCTCTCTTTAGCCTCTCTGGGCTTTAGTTTCCAAACCATAAATAAGAGGATTGGATCAGATGATATCTAAAGTTTCTTCCAGTTCTAAGCTTATGAATTTATGATCTCAATTTGCTAGATTACATCCCTTAGCAAAATTTGCTTTTCTATTGGAAGAGTTTTTTGTTTCACTTGAAAATTTCTTAAATTAGGAAAAACCTCCATGAATTCATGGTATAACAAAATCTATCATTTAAGTAATGAGAACTTAAAGTCTTCTGATTTTTAAATGTTTACTTGATAAAATAACCGCTGTTGTCCTTATTGGTTCTAAGTAGCTATATAATCTTAGGCACCAAACTTCTCTAGGCTCCTTTCCTGGCTATTAGAGTGACCTTAAGCAATAATTTCTTCTCTCTGTATCTCAGTTTATCCATCTATAAAATGATCGTGTTTGACGAGATGTCTCTAAGGTCTCTTCAAGCTCTGGCTCTATGATCCTATGATCCATAAGTAGATGAAACCTAATAGCCTTTTCAGCTTTAAAATACATGATTCTGCAATTATAATAGCTGCAAATAGTTTTCATCACAGCAGGAAGTAGCTATTTAGGAGCAGCAAGAAAGAAGCAAATCGGGTTTCAAGGACTATTATATAAACTGGGATATCCCCACTTTATTCCTAGCTATACTAGATCTTGGAGCAAGGACACTCAATTTCTTCATGTAGCAAGGTCTATAACATGGTAAGGATCATGACTAATAGGTCAGTTTTCTGGAGTGAAAGCCAACCCAAGTTCAAACCAAGGGAATTATTGCAGTATATGAAACCTCAAAATTTGAGGAGATCTTATATTTGAAGGAATTTTCAATGTTTGCTATAATCCATCAACCTTTTCTCTTCCCGGACACCTCACCAACTCAGGGCTGAATACCATGATTAGTAAATGTTCATAAAAAAAAGTTACTAAAATCTGAAAGTTGTTTACCTGTTTTGTCGCGGCTTCCTGAGAAATTCTCTAAGTCTCCAACACACTGTCCTCCTAACAAATAAGGTGACTTCAATGCTTCAAGGATCTGTAACCTCATCATTATGGGTCCTCCATTGACTGATATAGATTGAAACTGTTCCTGGACTTGTCAAAAGTTGTTATGGCCAAACAAATTATCATTTGATAGTCAATCTTGTAATGAGCTTTCTTAAATTTAGCTAGTGGCCCTTTGAAAATAGACGTTCTTCTCTAGGTCTATACTCTAGGTCAGTGATGGAGAACATATGGCACGTGTGCCAAAAAGGGCATGCAGAGCCTTCTTTGTGGGCACACCTTTCTTCCCCCAGCAGAGTTCATTACTAGAAATCCAGAGGGACTCAGGGAAGAGCTGTTCCCCTCCCTTTCTCCACCCACCAAAGACATTCCTCACAGCACCTGCACTTATGCCCAGCAGCCCACTGGGAGCATTTCCTTCCTTCCCTGTATGGGTAAGGTGCTAGGTGGGGGGGATCACATACTGTATGAGAGTGTGGTGCAGATGGCAGCTTGTTGAGTCTGTGGTAAAGATGATTCCACTGGTTGAGTTAGAAAGGAGCTAGGTTTGAGGGGAGCATAGTTCACAGGGGCATGTAGCTGGAGGGAAGCAGAACTGGGGGGAAGCAGAGCACTTTGGCCACTCCCCTCCTCCTCTCCACATGTGCCTCTCATTACCCACCCACCTGCTCATCAGCCTGATTCCCTCCCCTGTCTGGGGTAAGGGGGTGATGGTGAGGGGGCAGTGTGGGGCATTGCACTCAGTCTCTGGGTATGTGTGGCATGGCACTTGGTCTCTAGGGGGCAACACAGCACTCAATCTGGTGGGTGGGGGCAAGACTTGACACTCCATCTCTAAAAGGTTTGCTATCAATGCTCTAGGCATATCCAGCATGATAGGCAATATTTACCTATTTACCTATCTCTTGTCTTGAAGAGTCTCCTTTGTTTTTCATGATTCAGTTTGTACTTAGTTTCATAGAACTGACTACTGTAGGAAAAGAACTCAAGAGAAAATCTGGTCTAAACTCTTCCTTTGAAAGTATTTTTATTACTATTTATAGGGTCAGTCCCCTGGACAAAGGGGGAACTGACAACTGTGGACTATTATTCTGGCCTAATGGATTTCTTCTGTAAATTTCTTTTTAAAATATAAGTTCTCAGTGTATCCACCTTAGTCTCTTCTGACAACCTCACAACATATTTTCACTTCCTCTTTGGAATTGCTTCTCTTTCTGGCTTCTTCAGAATTTCATTCCTGAGAGTTTCCTGGTTCTTTGGAAAGAACTCTGGATTTGGTGTCAGAGAACCGGTTCACATATCAGTTCTAATACTAATTATAGGTATGACTTTGGGTGAGTCATCTCTCTTTTCTGGGATTTGGATTCTCATCTTTAAAATGAAGATGTTGGACTACATGACCTCTGATATTCTTAAGAGTTTTTAGTCTATGATATGATTTCTTTCTTTGTGACCAATTTCTTTTGTAGATTAGCCCATGAGATAGTCTGTCGCCTTATGAATTCTTTGAAGTTCCTCTCCCAAAATCAATGGTTCATATCAGATAACTTTATTCTCTTTCTTTATCAGAAACCTCAGGGAAAAAGTCACTTCACTGCAAGGTTCTTATTTGTCTACCCTAGCAATGACTTAATACACACACACACTCACACACATATGTATATATAAAATAAACAATATATATTAATATATATCAGATATAATTAAACTCTTACCTTCTGTCTGAGAATCAATTCTAAGTATTGGCTCCAAGGCAGAAGAATATCAGGGTTATATGACTTGCTCAGGGTCATACCACAAGGAAGTATCTGAGACTAGATTTGAATTCAGGAACTCCCATCTCCAGGCTTGGCTTTCTATCCACTTAGCCACCTATATGACCCTCAACCAGTTTTTACTGATATGAATCATAATCAGAATTGAATTTTCTCTTGTTTATTTCTCTACCTTTAGAAAGATAAAAGTATCATTAACACAAATCCCTAAATTATGAGTTGTTTTTGTTCTTTGATTTCATTTTAAACTCTCATGTCTCAATTCATTTCCTTAGATCTCCTAGTCCTGGAATGTATTCTCTCTTCATTTATAACTATTAAAATCCTTCTCTTCTTTCAAAGTTCATATCAGAGGCCACCTCTCCTGTGAAGCCTTCCCTAAAATTCCAACTCCCATCCCTAGCTGACAATCTCTCTCAACTCAAATTTTTATACAGTATATTGTCAGAAGTGCTCCTTTGTAATAATAAACTGGAGGAATTCCATGTGAACTGGAATGACCTCCAGGAATTGATGCAGAGCGAAAGGAGCAGAGCCAGAAGAACATTGTACACAGAGACCAATACACTGTGGTACAATCGAATGTAATGGAATTCTGTACCAGCAGCAATGCAATGATCCAGGACAATTCTGAGGGACTTATGGAAAAGAACGCTACCCACATTCAGAGGAAGAACTACAGGAGTGGAAACACAGAAGAAAAACAACTGCTTGATCACATGAGTTGATGCAGACATGATTGAGGGATGTAGCTCTAAATGACCATACAAATGCAACTATCAATAATATAGAAATAGGTCTCAGTTGATGACACATGTAAAAACCAGTGGAAATGTGTGTTGGCTATGGGGGTGGTGGTGGTGGGGGGGGGGGTGGAGAGGAAAGTAAGAACATTAATCATGTAACCATAGAAAAATTTTCTAAAAAATAAAAAAAAGCTCTCCTTTGCCTCTATCATAATTGGACCCATAGACAAAAATAACTATATATACATAATTTATATATATACATATATACACATGTACATATATATATGTATATATATGTTGAACCAGTCCTCAGGAGAATTCAAATTCCTAAAAGAATTTACTTTCATTATTATTTTGTATATATACAAATATGTATATCCTCAGTGCTTAGTCAAGGGTCTCTGGCACATATTTTGTTTCTAAATCTTTTTTTTATCGATGGTAATAATAACAATATATAGTGCTTTTATAATGCTTTTAGGTTTTCAGAATGTATCACATGCCATTTTCTTTGATTTTTCCATCTCCCTTTTGAGACACTATTATTACACCTATTTTATAGATGAGACAAACTGAGCCTGTGAAAGGATAAGTATGTCACCTTGGGTCATAAAGAATTAGTTACTATCTAAAGCAGTTGATTGTAGACCTTCCTGACTTCAAGTTCAGTCCTCTTTCTACTGAACCACCTTATTGCCTATAAAAGAAGTCCCAAAGTTGAAATTCTTTTCAGCAATGCAAAGCAGCAATTTAAAGTGTAATCTACAGTTTTTGAAAGTTGCCTGGGGTGCAAGGGTTTTAATGACTTGCTGGAGTCATAGAACTAGTTTGTTTCTAAGACTACATTTGAACCCAGGTCCTCAATGAATGCAAAGACAGCTCTCTGTCCACTATACTATGCTACCTCTAATTTTTGTGTTCTTAATACCTTATACATAGACATTTAGCCAATATTTTTGAATTCAGTAGAATTTATTTCAGATTTGGTACTTTTTTCTTTTCTTTTCTTTTTTTTTGGTGGGTCTGGAGACAGGTGAGTGTCACCTGGTCTTGACATATCTTGGTACTCCTTATTAAAGGGACTTGTACTTTTGGAAGACTTTTTTTTCATCCTTTAGTGTCTGTCTTAGTTATTAATTCTATAACAAATTGTTACAAGGACTAGGCAATCAGGGTTAAGTAAATTTCCAAGAGTTACATAGCTAGGAAGTGTCTGAGGTCAGATTTTAACCCAGTTTCTCCCAACTCCAGGCCTGGCACTCTGTCCCCTGTGCCACCTAACTGCCAAAGGCAGCACACTCTTAATGGGACAGTGAATTGAGCCATACTTTCTGGAGGAGAGATTGTTTTAAACGGAAAATAACAGCCAGCATTTATATAGTGTTTTAAGGCTTACAAAGCTCTTCACAATTATTATCTTATTTGATGCTACAACCTTAGGAAGTAGGTTCTATTAATAATCCCATTTTACAAATGAGAAAACTGAGTCTAGGAGGTTAAGTGATTTGTCCTGGGTCACACAGCTAATAAGTGTCTGAAGTAGCAATGGAATTGTGCCTTCTCCAAGTCTGGCACCAGCCACTATGCCAGTGATGGTGAAGCACTTAGAGACCAAGTATCCAAACTGTAGCCCTCACACTGCATGTGAGCCCTCTGCCTTACCCCAGATAGGCGAGGAAGGAAGCTATGCCATTGGGCTGCCAGACAGAGGAGGAGGTGATGAGAGAAATGTCCTCAGGAGGGATTGAGAGGGGGAGAAGAGCAGCCCCTTCCGGCACACGTGCCATAGGTTCATCAACATAGCACCATGCTATTTAGAGACTCCATTGTCTGAAGCACTGAACTTTAAAATAAATTTAAATTTGTTTGTTACATTGAAATTCCCAAGTATCTCCTTCCCTCCCTTTCCTGCACTAGAGAAAGCATGATTTTATGAAAGATACAAATATATATATGTATATATTATATCTTGCTTGTTTCTATTTATTAGTTCTTTCTCTGGAGGTGGATGTACACAAGTTAATCTTCAAACAATATTTATGTTGCTATAGACAATGTTCTCTTGGTTCTGCTCATTTCACTTCATAATTTCATGGAAGTCTTTGCATGTTTTACAAAAATTAACTGGCTTGTCATTTCTTACAGCACAGTAGGATTCTATCAAAATCATATATACAATTTATCTTATATTTAATTACTTAATGTATCTTGTATTGCCTGTTATACCTGCAAAACACACATTGATTATATACCATATCTTAGTTTTCTATGAGACACTTTGATCATTTCACCCCAGTACCATAATCTTTGTAATATATAATAAAAGCACCAAAGTGGGGTAATGCCTAGAACTCCAGTCCTCAAATCCCAAATATATTAGTTCAAATCCTACCTCAGATACATACTAAAGGTGTGACTATGGACAAGTAATTTAAATCTCTCTGCTTCAGTTTTCTCATATGTTAAATGAGCACCTACTTCCCTGGGTTATTGTAAAAATAGAATTAGATAATATTTATAAAGTGCTTTGAAAACACGAAAGTGCTAGACAGATGCTAGATATTGCTAATATTTGAAAGCTGTTTTCTTTTTTCTTTTCCTTCCAGTGAACAAGTAATTACTTTTGTTTTTCTAGGGCAAGAATTAATTTTATCCTCTTAGAGACATAATGAAATAAATGATCAGTGGCTTGTCCTGAGATTCACTAAATGACAAGTAACCCAGGTAGACACAAGCAAACAGTGCAGAAAAGGTTCTCTTTCTATTCCCTTCAACAAATGTCACTGCTTTACTATGCCTGCAGAGAGCCAGTTATTTTGTTTTTGATGCTGACTGCTTTTGAAAACCCATGCTGAGGAGCTGTTTGCCCAGAGTTTAGCTTTCAGACAGACCCTGACATTTGTATGTTGTTACGTTTTCCTTGATCCTCCCACATTTTCCCCTTGTGCCACCTATATTCTTGAATGAAGAGGAATATTGTAGATTTTAAGTGGGTTGTGTGTGCACGTATGCATAGAGATATACAGAGATTGTGTCTGAGTTGAACATTCGTCTCCTAGATCTATAAAAGCATCTGGCACCAATATGGTAGCATTTGTATGGTGAACTGTTTTATTGGGGTTATGTGGATAGAATATAAAAGCCAGAGAGGTGTTTTTAAGTTCTTTTTGCATTTTTTTTCTTAATAGGAAGTCATATATAGATCAGGTCTTAGATAAAGAAGGGCCACTACAATGGATATAAAGCAAGGCCATGGATGCTGTGAGATAGTGGAATATTGAATTAAGCTAAAAAGTCATCATAAACAACCTCCCAGAGACAGAACTTTTTAGATGTTATCCACAGTGTTGTTAACCCACTGAGAAAAAAGGAAAAATCCAAGCAACCAGGTCACAAGAAATAGCTGGAGAAAAAAAATACATTAAAAAATCATTTAACGGTAAAATAAGGCAAATATGTGTGTGTGTGTAAAGGCAAACTTAGGACAGTGCCCTGTAAATTCTGTGAAAATTAACCAAATAAAACACATCATTATCACTCTTTTTCAATCACCAAAATTTTTAAAAATACCTTCTGTTATGAAGGTTTAATCAAGATGCTGAGAATAAAAAGACAAAAATGAAAGTTCCTGCCCTCAAGGATCTTACATTCTATTAAGGGAAACATTATATACATATTTAAACAAATTCAAAATATAGATAATATAAATTCAGAATTATTCAGAGGGATATTTTGTTCAGACCACAGAGATCCTATTGCTGGGCATATACCCTCAGGAAGTTAAAGACAGAAAGAAATATCTCATATGTCCCAAAATATTTTCAGCAGCACTTTTCATTGTGCATAATAGATACTAAAAGCAGGTAGGTGGTACAACCAGACTGAATAAGAAAAACACAAGAACTGCCTACTAGGTGGGAGTGATGACAATTGCTTTAATTATTATAAAATGCTAGTTGTTTTTGTTGTTCTTGATCATAATTATTATCCTAAAGGCAAAAGGTAACTATTGAAGCTTTTTGAATAAGGGACCAGTATGGGTCAAACCTAGGCTTTAAGAATATCAATTTGGCAGCTGCATGGAGGATAATTATGTTTGGCCACAATTTACCAGAGCTACTGAAGACCATTCAGTAAGAAACAGGATAGGGAATTTCTATTTCCTGGTAGGATTGAATACAAGCACATTTTCTTATCACAATTGAGATGTGATATCCAACCTCCCCTAAGGAGATGCTTTTAACCTGAAAAAAAATCCCTTCATTATTTTCTTTTGATTGTGCATGCCTTCCAGAGCTCTCACATTCAAAACCATATACCATATCAGTGTGAGCAGATTAGCCATCCTAGGAACATTTGGCAAAGAAGAGTTGGCCTTTTCCCAAAACAGCCTCTGAGTGTACTAAAAAATATTTCTTGAGTGTCTACTGTGTATGTGTGTTAGAGGATATAGAAGAAACAGTGTTGAGCTACAGGAACACCAAATCAAGACACACAAACTCAGGAGTTATGATATTTAGCTTCGATATTTCTCTGTTGGAATTTGGCATTGCAGAGTCTTTACCTTCTTTCTTTACAATCCCCCTTTTGAGCCCTCCTCTCATCACTCTATTTGATAAAAGAATAATATTCTGGGAAAAGTCAATCTCTGTTAGGAAATGCTTTTTGTGGTTTTTTACAATAGTTTTATTTTTTAAGTGACTCATTTAGGCAATCAGAATTGGTTCTATGGCTGTGCCTTACATTGTTTTGAATTCTTTGATTTTTTTCTCCCTATTATCATGCCTTGGAAAGAACACTAGATTTGGAGTCAGAAGGCTTCAGTTTGAGTTTGGGCTAGCAAAGGTAGCTGGGGATTCAGTATTGTTGGAGAGTGGAGGAGAGGACTATTATGGAGGGCTGGTAAATGCAATGAATGTGAGAGAAATAGGGTCCAGAGTTAAGGGAAGTTTGTTTATATGGAATGGGAATTCCAGAGGAAATAGAAAAAGCAGAAAGGGTTGGAATGGAATGTGAGTAGAATAGAGTTAAGAATGACAGAAATTAAATAAAAGGAGATTGGGTTTAGGGATAGTTTTCTTCTAAATGAATTATGATTGATTAAAAAGGGCTAAGCTTTGAGCTTGTTTTCTCATAAGAAAAATGAGGAAAATAATATTTATGGTATCTATTTTGATGAGTAACATGGTAGTGGACAGAAGACCAGCTTTAAGGACTTTGGTTTAAGTCTTGCTGTTGATATGTATTCACTAAGTTAACCAGAAGGGGTAAGTTACTCAACCTCTCAATGTCCCAGGCAACTCTTTAAGTGTGGTATAGTGAAAAGCATGCTAGATTGGGAGATCTGTATTCAAATCCTGGCACTTGTTGCCAAAGTCACTTTGTGGCCTTGGGTAAATCCCACTTAACTTTTTTGGTCCACAGTTTCCTATATGTGGGACCAGATGACCTTTCAGGTTGTTCTAATTATAACTCTAGAAATTATTTTATGTTCTGAGTGAGCTGTGATGTTTATTTGTAGAAGTTCCCACATCAAAAATTCCACACAGATGAAATAATTGGTCTAGAAAAAAGTGGGGAGCTTCTTAAAAGCCCAAATTTAAAAATGAATTCAAATCACTGTCAAATCCTAAAAGCAATAAATAAATATCAGTTAAAAATCACCCATTTCCTTAATGATCTCCTTTATGCCATTTTTGAGCCAAATCATCAGTAGACATATATTGCAATCTGTTTGTGTCCATCATTCATCTTTTCATTGTCCCATGGGTAATTCACAAATTAGATTTCCACAAACTATGATTTATAGAGAATGTTCAAAAGATGGGCTTTGGTGCAGAGAATATCTTGGGGATTCCTAAGAGCTCAACACTTTCTTAAATGCCGTC
Source organism: Gracilinanus agilis (assembly GCF_016433145.1). NCBI lineage: Eukaryota > Metazoa > Chordata > Mammalia > Didelphimorphia > Didelphidae > Gracilinanus > Gracilinanus agilis. Next base: position 107,288,397 of record NC_058131.1, read on the forward strand.
TTATCTATTCCCTTATTCCTTTTTAAATCTTTTCTTAATTCAATGTCCATCTTCAGTACTTGACCATATTCAGTACACATATCAGTATGTGTGTAAGTGTTTAATGGATTGATCTTCCACCAGAATGTTAACATATCATAATTTGGACTATTGACATTTTTCTTTCTTTAATTAAAATTTTCTTTTTTATTATTATGAATTTGTCAAACATAGTAGGTATTTTCATTAATTTAGCTTTTCATGTATGAATTATTGGGTTGATCCCTCTTGAAAAATTATGTATTTTACTGAGGAAGCCTGGTAATATTCTGGGCATGAATACAGTTGATATAGTATAATTCTCAAAACAAGCTTTTGGAAGACCTCATAATCTGGAGGGAATATTTCCATTTGGAATCAGCAGCGGACCTCCTTCCATATCATCATCAAACACTTTTGTTGAGTATACATTAAGGGCAGAGTTTCTTAATCTTTTGAGGTTAAGATGGTATGGCTTATGGTTCCTTTCTCTGAATAGTTTTTAAATAAATAAAATAATGTATAGGATTACAAAGAAAACTGATACTATTGAAATAGTTCCAAAATATTTTTTAGGAGCCAAGTTCGAGAACTCAGATTAAAAACTCATGTTTCTAGATTCATATTTTTATGTAAATAATCAGAAGGAATTTGATCAAAATTATCTCTGGAACTGCAATTACAAAGTGATTTTTAAATATTTTAATATAAGCTATGACTATTTTTTTCTTTCGCTAGTATGGTGCTTTAAAAAAAAAAAGAAACAATGAATTCTTTTATTATCAGTACCTTTCAATCAATTCCGCTACTCTAAAGATGTGCTAGAATGTTTTTTGCAAAAAAGCTACCTTAAAGAAGGTATTCTCATGCTGATAATACTGTAAAATACATATGAATCATTCTAATGAATATTTTATGAAGGTGAGTGAGTAATCAATAAAAATAATAGCTAACATTTAGTTCTTTAAAGTTGGTAGAATGCTTTACATATATTAGTCCATTTGGGTTAATAGTTACACATATTCTGTCAGCCACCATTTTGGGATATTAATGTCTTTTCACATCCTTTTAATTCCCCTAGCCTGATATATATTGTAATATGATACCTAAATTCTTTCAAGATTGTGTTGTTTCAAGAATAATTTCTTCGATATGCAATTGGTCTGTCCTGGAAAGTCTTCCCAACTTTGTTTTCCTAAATGTTATTTCTGATTCTTCATTACATAGGGAAATTTACTGTTGGGTCCCCAAAATGGGACTTATCTATTGTTATCGATGAAAATAGATCATTATAGAAATATTGGCAAATTTGTTCCATTTTTGCCTCTATTTATAGTTCTCTTGCCCTTTCTTCCATTAATGACCTGAGGATGATGTGATTCATTTGCATCTCATACTAAACTTTCAGTAGACTTGTTTTTACTTCCATTTTTCTCTTTTAAAAAGTGATATTGTTCATAATCTTACAACGTTTTCTTCATGGTGCTTTGCAAATGAGTTTGTAATACATACTTATTCTTAGCTGTCAACTTTCTGCTTAGGAGGACATGAAGTATTTGCTGGTGCTAGTGGTTTTTGTGTTCTTTTGACCTTCCCTTTTGAGTAAATGTTTTACCCTACTTAATTTTGGCAGGAAATAGTGATATTTAAGATCAATATCTTTGTCTTTTTTCATTTCCCAATTTTCATAATCAATGGCTCATTTGAATAGGTCAGATTGAAAAAAGTTGTATAGTGTTTTTGCTTTATTAGCTAGATTTTCCTTTTCAATTTGATGTTGATTTTTAGTCATTAGTATGCACAAATGCACATGATTCTGATAGAAATCCCATATCAAATAGCAAGTTTTTCCTATCTGATATGAATCAATTTTAACTTAGAGACTGTTGCTTGGTGCTCATCATCTTTAGTGCCTTCTGAACATCTTAAATAAAATAATCATGATAATGTGTTTGTATGTTTACACACACAGATATGTATGTATGTATGCATATATACCTGTATACATCTATCTATTAGTATGAAGTTTTTTAGTACTATACAAATTTCTGGTCTCTTTTCTCAAAATTAACTTGCATTTTTCCATTTTTCTTGTCATTCATTTTAATTCCTACTTTCTCATGAAAAGTCAAAATATGCATAGACTTAGTTTGGAGGATTTTTTAAAGTTCTTCTTAGTCTTTTCATGCCTCTTATCTAACATAATAAATGTTGGCATATAAGCTTTAATTGTCTTCAAGGTATTCCTTTCCCTTTTGGATATTCACTGCAAAACAAGATGACAAAAATGTCAAACAAAGTGAAGGTTTTTGTGACCTCTGGGTGCACAATAAAACCAATACCATCAGTTCTCATACTTGCCTTTTCAAGGAAGTCTTGGGGATCATTCCTTCATTATATTGTAATAATAACAATAATGGAAGGCATTTAAATAGTGGTTTAAAGTTAACAAATCACTTCCCATAAATATTTCATTTAATCTCCAGGAAGTGTGAGGTTAAGTGTTCTAGGCATTTTATCCTTATTTTATACATGAGAAAACTGAATCTCAAAGAGATTAAGCAACTTTTTTTGTAGTAACAATTAGTAAATGTCTGATGCTCATTGAGAGCAGGGAATGTATTTTGGTTTTTCTCTTTTCCATCTTTGTATTCCTTGCACAATGATTTGCATATTGTATCTGCTTAATAAATATTTGGGGAGCTGAATGGACTCATATGAGCTCAGACAGGGAGTGAGGTATTGTTATGTATAAGGCTACCATTTTTTTCCTTCCTGTTCAATTTATCTTGCAGATTCTTTCCCATAGCATTGTAGGAATGATTTTGACTACTTTAAGATTTGAAGAAGACTCTACTAATTCTCATCCAGTTTTTGTATGGATGATTTGAAGAAAATAGTGCTTTTTTATAGAATGGTTTGGCTTAATTTGGATAGTTACATTGCTGATGCTCATGTGTTATTAGATGAATGAATACAATGAATTCATTAAACATCTACTTTGTGCCAAGCTTTGTGCCAAGCCTTGGGGACACACGACCGTACCTTCAATTAAAGAACTTACATTCTAATAAGGGAAGACAACACATAGAATAGTGTTGGCTAACAAGAAAGGCTTTGGACAGGAAAATGTAAAGGAGAGTGATTGGAATCAGAGATTCACTGATTGAAATATCTTTATCAGAAATGGGAGTTTTGTTTTGATTATTACTATAAGAACTAGAATTGAATGGTTCTGAGATTGAAGATAGAGAATGGCATGGATATTTCTGGGCAATAATGAAGTAGGTGAGGTAAATGTTCACCAATCAGAGATGAAGTTCTTAAGGGTGAAACTTTCAGTTCCATTGGCATAGAAAGAACTCACCCCGAAGTTAGAAAGACCTGAATTTAAATTTAACTTCAGATATTTGTGTGCCTAACCGCTCTGCCTCATTTTCTTAATTTATAATATAGGGATAATAACAGTACTTACATCACGGGGTCATTGTGAAGATATAATGATAATTATGCAAATATTAAAGTGGTATATAATTGTTACCTATTGCTGTTGCTGTTTTTGTTGTTACAAAGTTGACAATTAATCAGGGCTTTGTTAGCCCTCAAAGACTAAAGAAAAGACATTTTTGTTTTTTTTTTTTTGTGTGTGTGGATTGTATAGCCATTCTCACACTTATTGAGAATGATAATTTTTGATCTGGAGTATTGCAAAAGACATCTTCAATGCAGGCTTTTGGAATAAGATGAAAATAGGGTGAAAGAATATTGTGAGAGTATCCAACAAAGATAGATATGAAACTTAATGAGTCCCTTGATTTCCTTTCTGATTTAACAAGGAAACATTTTTTACCCCGTTATGATTTATTGTTCCACTGGATGACAAATGCGAAAGCTACATATTCACAAAAGGCCATATTTCTATAATGCATGGCAAGAAGTTAATCAATATTTCATTTTTATTTTATAGGTACTGAATGATCATAAGAATTCTATGGTGGTTCTTTAGTGTTCTATTACTTTAATTAAATAGAATATAGTGGTGGAAATTTTTTACTCTAAGAACCATGATTACTAGCAAGATATGTGTGTACCAATAGTTCTAGCTATTGGCAGATGACATTGCTAATGAATTACACTGGGTTTCAGTACACTATAAAGCTTGTGAAATTGGCATTTATGCAAAATAGATTGGTCTTACTATCTACAATAGAAACATGATAAAAACATTATATTTATGTTGCCTAGATTATAACATTTTGTTTAATGGGAAGGTCACTGAGTTATATTGGACAGATGTAGCAATGAAATAATAAGCTTTTCCAAGAATTGAATAAGAAGAGCTCATATTGGATAGCATTTGGGAAAATGTATAGTTTTGCACACATAGCACTCTATCTCCTGTCTCTGTGTCTTTGCACTGGCTACCTTTCATTAATTGAATGGTATTATCTTCTCACTTCATGTTGGGAACCCATATTTTCCTTCAGTACTTAGATCATCTCTTTTATCAATATTTTCCCAGTGGTGCTATACATTTCTGAATCGTGGAACGCCACAATCTCAGAAAGATTATACATAACTTGAAGTGTAAGGAAAAGATGCATTCTCTTTGTAAAGAGGCTGCTATATTTCTTCAGTGATAAACTGTGCATTGAAAGTGGAACAAAAATATTTAAAAACATGAGTGGCTAGAAAAAGAAATTGGCCAGTTATGTAGACACAGGCTATAGATTGGCATTGTGAATGCTCCATTGCTAACCCACAAATATTCAAAATAAAAGTGGAACATTTCCACCATATTGGGTGGATCTTTGATGATTTCATGGAAGGAAATAGGAGTGGTTTCAGTTTTCATCCATGGAGGGAGTACCCATATCAATGAGATCACAGGTATCTTTCTTTTACTCTAATTATATCTGCCATTTACAGTGAAGATAGTAACCTAAAAACACAAGTGATCAGTCCATGATATTTATTTATTTGAATGTAGCTCTTTCACATTGTCCTGCTGTCGATGATTGGAATCTATTTTAACTCTGAACTGTTTACTAATTCCCCAACAGGTGAACTATAGAACTGAGGAGTTCACCAGTTATTAAGGGGGTTCTATGAATCCATATAATCACCAAGGACTCTAAATTTGTTATGTATTTTTTGTAACCCCATTGGTAGGGTCCTGGGACTGGCAGATTGGTGAGTCAGAGGGAAGGTACCAATGAAGATTGGTGGTATTGCCATGGGAACATGGCTTGGTTTCCTTTGAAGGTTGGTATGATATACACTTTCTTGGAGTTACCTCAGGCTATGACTTGGGATGTCCGAACAGGAAGAGTCAAAGATTCAGGAGTCCTGGCAAAAAACTGGGCACAACTTCCATCTGCTTCAATGCAACTTCCATCTCTCTCTGCAGTGAGACTTCCCCCTCTTGCAGTGTCCATTTGAGCTCTAGGCTAACCTAGCACCTTCCATCTCTCTGAGGGAAGGCAGCAAGAAGCAAGGCATGACATATATGTGTCAACTTCTCTCTTTGTAAGGAAGATTTCCACCTTCTGCTCTATCTATGAAATCTCTAGGTTTGGATGAGAAGAGGAGTAATCTTCAGTATAACCATCTGCCTTCTGTCACTCTCTCCTCCTTTACCTTATCTCAGATGAAGAGGTGGTTCTACTCCTTACCAAGCTAAACTCCTCTACCTGCATAAGCCATCCCATTCCATCCTATTTCCTTCAAAAGACTGTCCCCTCTGACATCATTTTAGATTACCCTCTGTTTACTGATCCCTCTACTGCCTACAAACATGCCTATGTCTCCCACATCCTCAAAAAAACTCTCATTTGGTCCTTCCATCCTTGCTAATTATAATCTTCTGTCCTTTGTAGTTAAACTCCTGAAAAGGCCATCTACAATAGGTACCTCTACTTTTTCTCCTTTTATTTAACCCCTTACAATCTAGCTTCTGACCTCTTCATTCCATGAAACTGCTCTTTGTAAAGTCAGCAATTATTTTTTAATTGCCAAATCAAATGACTTTCCCTCAATCCTCGTTCTTCTTAATGTATCTGTAGCCTTTGACACTGTTGGTTATCCTCTTCTTCTTGACACCTTCTTCTTTCTAAATTTTTGGAATGTCATTTTCTCCTGGATCCTTTATTATCTACAATATGATTACTTCTTTTCTTGGCTAAATCCTCATCTAGGTCAAGCCCTCTAATTCTAAGTGTCTCACAGAGACTTGTTCTGGGCCTTCTTCTTTTTTTTCTTCTATACTGATAATTTGCAAATCTCCATATCTTAAATTTTACTAACCTCTCTGCTGCCTTCCAATCTCACATCTCCACCTGTTTTCAGACATCTCAAACTAGATATCCAGTTAAAATTAAATATATCTAAAACTGAACTCATTATCTTTCTTCTTAAACCCTCCCACCTTCCAAACATTTCATTATTGTTGAGAATACAACTATATCTTGGTCCTCCAGGTTCACAACCTAGATATCATCTTTAATGCTTCATTATCTCTCTCTTTGATCCAGTAACATTGATCTCTTTGTTGTTCCATGAACAAGAGACTCTATCTCTTAGACCTGGACATTTTCTCTGTCTGTTCTCCATGCCTGGAATGCTATCCCTCCTCATCTCTTCCTCCTGGATTCCCTCGACTCCCAACTAAAATCCCATTTTCCATAGTCTCAAGCCCTCTTAATTTTACTGCCTTCCTTCTGGCACTAAATTTATTTTAATTATAATTATTATCCCATTTGTCTTGTATAGGGCTTGCTTTGTACACCTTTGCTTTTGAGTTGTCTCTCTATCAGACTGTAAACTTTTTGAGGGTAGAAACTGTCTTTGACTCCTTTTTGTATCCCCATTACTTAGTAGAGTGCCTGGCAGATAGATGTATTTTTCCCCTTTAAAATTCATGGACCCCCTTAATGAATTTAAGATCTGAAGTCTCTGGATTAAGAACCCTTGATCTAGAGAATCTTTTTCTTACAAAACCTTTGCTCTCTACTACATTTAATTCATGGGACTAATGTCTTTTATCTGTCATGAGCCCTTTCTAAGAGTCCCATCTATTACTGCTAAGACATTTTGGTATATGTTCCTGATCTGTTTTTATTCTTGTCCTTTGCTTATCTGACCATTTCTTGTCATATTACCTGACCTATCCACCTCATTCTTGTTTCTCATCTTCCTTGACTCCTTTTCTTCAGACACCCATATCACTTGAGTACTTGAGTATGATATGGCATTTAAGAACTTAAATTTTAAAAAATTCTCTCTCTCTGTCTCTCTCTCTCTCTCTGTCTCTCTCTCTCTGTCTCTCTGTCTCTCTCTGTCTCTCTGTCTCTCTCTGTCTGTCTCTGTCTCTGTCTCTGTCTCTCTCTCTCTCTCTCTCTCTCTCTCTCTCTCTCTCTCTCTCTCTCTCTCTCTCTCTTTCCCTCTCTCCAACCCCTTCTCTCATATATCTCCAGTGACAGAAAACTCATTACCTTACAAGGTAGCACATTTCATTGCTGGATAGTACTAACTGAAAGGAGGCGGTTTTTTGTTGTTGTTTTGTTTTGTTTTTAATTTGGATTTGATATTTGCCTTCTATAACTTCCATTCATTTCTTTTGGTTCAGTTATAGTGATTTATGCAAAAAAGGTATGATCTTTCTCCTATATGACTGTTCTTCAAGTATTAGAGAGAGCTATTATGTCTTCATTGTCTTCTCCAAGCTGAAATATCCCTCGTTTCTTCAATCAGTTCTCAAATATCATGGTTTCTAGAGCCATTACTATCCTTTATTTAATCTAGCTTTTTAATATTCCACTTAAAATGAGGAACCTAGAATTAAGTATAACACTCCATGTGACTGAATACCTGAGGGCTCATAGTTTTGTTGTTCTCTGTGATGTGGACAATAATTTCAAAATGTTAAAGCTCCATGATTTTGTTATTATTAGCACTTTTTCTACACAGGAAGAGTGTAACTTATCTACATCTTAGTAGTCAGGCTTTGTGAGTTATTGTGGCTAAAAAATTCATCATCACATAGCCTCTCTGGTGATGATCCTCTTCAAATGAACTCAGATTTCTCTTTAGATAACAAATATACTGGATCCATAATTTATGTTTTCTAGATTGGTAGGAACTGCCAAGAGTTGTGTTCTGCAAGTATAGCCTTGGGTCAGGCTATCCTATCATAATGAAATATTAGTCAGGCAAGAAATGCTTATTAAAATTTTATTCCATGCCAGAGAATATGGTAAATATAGAGATCTCTCTATATATATCTATATCTATACCTATATCTACAAATATATATCAAGAAAAGCAAAAATATAATCCCACCTTCAAGAAGTCCACATTCTAAAGAAAGAAATAATATGCAAATAAGTCTGTGCTTACAGACTTACAGAACACAGAGCTGTGTTCTGCTGGTATAGCCTTGGGTCGGGCTATCCTATCATAATGAAATATTAGTCAGGCAACGAATATTAATTAAAAATGTATTCTATGGCAGAGATATGGTAATTATATAGATATAGATATAGATATGAAGAAAGGCAAAAATATAATCCCTGTCTTCAAGAAGTTCACATTCTAAAGAAAGAAATAATATGCAAATAAATCTGTGCTTACACGATATATATCAGTGATTCCCAAAGTGGATACCACCACCCCCTGGTGGGTGCTGCAGCAATCCAGGGAAGTGGTAATGGCCACAGGTGCATTTATCTTCCCTATTAATTGCTATTAAAATTAAAAAAAAATAATAATTTTCAGGGGCTCTAAGTAATATTTTTTTCGGGAAAGGGGGCAGTAGGCCAAAAAAGTTTGGGAACCACTGATTTATACAGTGTATGTAGAAGGCAGAAAGGGAAAGTACTCAGAGGGAAAGCATTTAGGGGATAAAGAAAGGACTGCGAAAGGTTTCCTGCAGAAGGCAGGATTTGAAATGACTTGAAATTTCTGCAGATATTACTATAAATGTGATTTAGTAAATGTATTGGCACACTGATTTATAATAGTTATATGGACATAAGATTCCATGAGAAAATTTTCATAGTAGTTATATTTTTCTCCCAAAATAAATATTAAATATTTGGTTATATATGTATAGCTAAGGTTTTGTGCAACAGTATTGTAGGAGATGTTTATACTTTCACCTTACCAGTTGATTCTCTTGTCCTGGGCATTGCAGGAAGTAGTCTCTGGTGATTTTTAACAACTCTGTCCAGGTGACCCAAAGAATATATGTGGAACCCAAAGAGCAGCTAGAGAGAAACCAAGATGTTTTATCAAGCTTCTAATTGGTGGTTAAGTACATAATAAATATGTTTAAAACACCACCTAAGAGCTAGGAGGAAGGAGAATGTCACCTTTGAAATTTAACATAGATCTGGTTCAGGGTCTATGATGGAAACCTGGATCAAGGTGACAGGGATGTTGTCTGATTTTGAATGCTCGACAAAGTCTTATGTGGAGGCAGGAGTCTGTGGGAAGCACAATGTCTCTAGAATGGAGGCACTCCAGTCTGCCCTCCACATTTGAGCTGAGATACTGTCACAAAGGAGAAAATCCATCCCTTTTCCAGCTCCCTGGCGCTTGTGACAGAAGAAAAAATTTTTTTCTTCTGGAAAAGAAACTAACAATTCCCACTGCCGGGGACTGTAGAGAATCACAGGAGGATTGACTGTCACTGACAATGGCTGGAAGCTATGGGGAGTAGTCAAGGAAGAGAATAACATGTGGCATTTGGTGAGAGGGATGGAAGACTTCAGGGAGGTTGGTGACCAACAGTGCCAGAGGGGAGCTGAAGAGGAACAATGAGAACAGGCTACCTGCTGAAAGTTGTGAGGATTAGCAGTCTGCCCTGGCCTGGGGAACTCTAAGAGGCAGGCAAGGCTAACTGGGAGCCCTATCTAGTGCCTGACTCTTAAGTAATTGGGACTGCAAGGTTTTCTTGGAAGTATTGCCCATTGGCAGGTGCTATATTTTCCATGGGCTCTGATAAGAGTTGTTTGTTTTCTTTAACCTGTAAATAAGCCTTTTTTCTTTTTGCTTTATGAACCATGTGCTTTGAAGGGAAGTTGATGGCAGGGCACTAAAGGATGCCATATAATGTAAAAGTCCCAGATTTTTAAAAAGGGAACAATAAACCAGAAATGTGAGAAATCCAACAAAGTGTACCCGGGCCTTTCATATCATGTGAGAGCTTCCAACCCAAGGGTTATGTAGGCAGTAAAACCATTTATCACTTGTAATAATTTGGTGGCATGAAAATAGCCTTTGCTTTTTCTATTTTAGTTAAATTTTTTTCTCTCTTCATCCTGAGTATTCTATGCCCTTATACTCTCTAAACTAGAGGTTTATGTGGTATACATATTTCAAACTTAAAAGTATTTCATAGCCAAATAAATTTGTGAAAGATTATTCTAGACACTACTGGTTTCCTAGCTATAAGTGTTCTCTTTCCATCTTGTTGATGATCACCCCAGAGGTTCTTCTACTCCTAGGAAAGTCTAGAATCAGATACCTTATGAATATGCAGGACATCCTATACTTTTCTTTTAATAAAACATTTTAAAAGGTTTTTGACTTTAATTATGTTCTAAATTATACTGAAAAGCCTTATAAAAGATTGCATATGTTTATCCCCACTGATAAATGTACTTTCTTTTAGTTATTTAGAAAAGATTTTATTTCAACTCAAGCTTAGACACTATTTTTCAAAATATGCTCAGTATTCAAATAGCTCCTATTTATTTTCAAAATGATTTTAATAAGTATATTCAATTATAGCCTTATAGGATGATCCTATAAAAATTCGTCTATATAAACATTTTTGTCAGGAATCTGATTGCAAATGTCTGAGCAGGGAATGAGACCAACTAGTCCTATGTAGATTTAGAGTGCTTGATTCATTGAGCATCACTTTTTCCCCCATTAAGAAAAGAAGCTAGAAATTGCTGACAATTCAAAGATCCAATTGTCAGATTCTGTGAGTTTTTTCCATATTTGAAGTTAACATCACTTCTATCAATGGCTTTCTCGATTTAGCAAGTGATAAGCACCAAGCATGTTGAAGGGCTGAGAAGAAATGTGCTAAGAAATAAATGCAGTGTTAAGTCCTCTTTAGGAGAACACAACACATTTAGGAAAGGTACCAGGCTCAATTTTCTACCTTTTCTAATGTATCAATTCAAACCAATAACAAGTGAATTAGTAGGCAGCACCACTATTACCACATGTCCAAATACTTATGATTTCATAGGTGTGGGAACATTGGACATAGAGCCAGAAAGATCAGCTTTAAATAAAATCAGAAATTTTGAACTTCTTAATTGGGGAAAAAAGTGATCCTGGCTAAATCAAGCTTTCTCAATCTATATATCACCATATATTTTGTCTCATGTCAGTCCTGCTTTAAAAACTACTCAAACTTCTAGGTGTGTGACCTTTTGAAAGTCATTTAACCTCTTCTGTGTCTCATTTTCCTCATCTGTAAAAGGAGAAAGTTGGACTCAGCCTCAAGGCCCCTTCCAGCTCTAACACTATGGTCCTATGCACTGTCTGTAAATTTTTCTTACACAATTGCCTGACATTTAGACAAGTTAAATGGCAGAGGCAGGAACTTAACACAAGTTTTCCTAATTCTAGCTTGAAAACCATCCCTGATATATTCCATGATCCAGTGACACTGTCTTCCTTGTTGTTCCTTGAAAAGAACAATTTGGCTCACAACTTTGGACGTATTTATCGACTGTATTCTAGACCTTTTCCTCATCTCCATTTCCTCTGGGCTTCTTTGACATGATGTCTCAGTTAAAATCCTCTTTTCTACAAGAAATGTTTCCTGATTCCCACCCCCACCCCTTAATTCTAATGCTTTCCTTCTCTTATTTTCTGTTTATCCTTGAATATAGTTCTTTGTATATAGTTGTTTTCGTGTTGTCTTCACCATTAGACAGTGAGTTCTTGAGAGTGGAGAATGTTTTTTTATCTTTCTATGTATTTCTAGCACTTAGCCCAGTGCCTGGAACTTAGTAGGCATTGAATAAATGTTTATTAACTAACTGACTCTGCTAATCCATTTTGCTACTCATAGTATCCTTAGAGCTGCTACCCATATAACCCTATGCTGTTTACAAATATTTTAGACATATACATCTTATTTGATCTCATTAAGGCTGGTTAATTTCCAAAAGTTACATCTTATACTTCCTCCTGAGGGTCCTATCTGAGACAGAGCACATGAAAGTCCTGTTAGATGTTTTTGTGCTCTCTTCTTTTATTATAAATGATAAAGGCTTTTATAGCAACATGATAGACTGGGGCTTGCAAAGTCAAGAAATTTACCATAGCTTAATATGGAAAAAAATGTTGCTAGTGTAGCAGATACTGGTTGCTTTATTGATTAACCTCAGGCTTTTAGAACAAATGAGAAGCAAGTCAATTATTCAGGTGAATTTGAATGGTAGCTCCTGCAGAAATTTCAAAATATCATGGTATCTATTCATAGTATAAGTTTATCAGAAATCTTCTTATAGATTCTTGTTTTTGGAAAAATATGTGATGGTACAAAATCTATATAACTTTATTGAATCTTGCTTCCAGGAGTTAGCTCATAGATGCATCTCCTCATTTTTCACCCAATTGTATTCCTCTGGGACTTCAATCACTTCTCCACTGTGTCCCAAGAAGCTCATTACTGGGAAAAATCTCATCATTCTGCAATAGCTCATCAGCCTTGGTATTCCTCCTCATCACTACTCACCACCCCCAGTCTCTATGAATGGAGGGTGTAGCCCTGAATTCTAAAGACTCCCTTCAAGGAGAGAGCGAAGCACAGAATATGGTCTCATTTCTCCATCCGGCTGTATAATCCTGGGACTTCTATGACTTTCATACCATATCCAGGAAAGTAAAGCCATTAACTTTAAAACTTCTCTGTAAAGAAGGAGGTTAACTTACTCCTTATTTCTCTGGCTATGCTACTTTGGGACTTCTCTGACTTCACCAGGCCCCCTGAATCTGGTATCTTTTCACATACCTGCCTTCTTTTTTTTCCTTGAGGGGGGAAGTCAGAATGATGACACAATGCCATACAAATAATAAATAGATGGAGAGACAGATAAATAAAATAGAGATGATAGATGTTAGAGATAGATGACAGAAAGAGATGATAGGATGATAGATGATAGATTATTGATAGCTGGGTAGGTAAATACATGATAGAATGTTTATTAAGCACTTGGTATGAGTGAGCATTGTGCTAAGTCCTACATATACAAATACAAGCAAAAAGAAAAATAGTCCCTGCCTCAAGGAGCTTGCATTTATATGGGAAAAGTAAACATATAAATGAAAACTGGAAGGGCAAAGGAAGAAGGTATTGGTGTGGGGACATGATGGAGAAGTCCAGAGAAATGCAGTCTGGTGAGATATGAGAAGGCTGACCAGTGTGCCCCTTATAAATGAAGATTTTGAGAGAAGCCATACAATCAGAAGGAGAGACTAAGGGATGGATGGACTTTTGAGTTTTTAATTCTTGGGCTGATGTGATCTTCCTAGTTGAGGAGGTTTCTGGGGCATTCTAGAGATGCATAGAGTACAGTCTATTTAATGCATTGGTCGACAGTCAAGATTCAAAAATATTTCAATGGACTAGAATATTGGGAGAAATGTAATCAAATGAAATTGAATGGGAATAAGTGTAAAACACACCCAGGTTCAAAAACATCAACTTTATAAGTACAAGACAGAGGAAAGCAGTTTATCTGAAAAGTGCTAAGACTAAAAACTCAATTGCCCAACAGCTCCAACTACTCTTTTTATGTCATATTTTCCATTAGAATGTGAGGAATTGATTTTGTATTTGCATACCTAGCACTTAGCCCAGTGTCTAATATATAGTAAATCTTCTCTCTCCTTCCCTCCCTCCCTCCTTTTCTCTCTATTCTCTCTCTTCCCTCCCTTCCTTGTTTCCTTCCTTCCTTCCCTCCTTCCTTCCTTCCTTCCTTCCTTCCTTCCTTCCTTCCTTCCTTCCTTCCTTCCTTCCTTCCTTCCTTTCTTCCTTCCTTCCTTCCTTTCTTCCTTCCATCCCTTTTCCTTTCTCTCTCTGCCTTTCATAGGAATATATCATATGATATGGAAACCAGGAAACCTAATGCAAACTGTTTACTTTTAGAAATGTGTTTGTCTCCCTTTACTTTGGTCAGGTCCCTTATGGAGTGTTGTATGCAATGTGAGGCACATTTTGGGAAGGAATTTTTTGATAAGCTGAAATGTATCCAAAGAAGGGTAACCAGGAATGTGAGCAGCCTTGGTTCTTGATATTTTAGGACTGATTGAAGGAATTGAAGGCATTTAGCTTATAGAATAAAAGGCAGGATACAGGACAAGAGAGGACATGATAGTTGTTTTTATATAGCAAGAGAAAGGGGCCCATCTGTGGCAAGGGGCTGCCCTTATGTGACTTGAAGAGAAGCAGAATAAATATCTCTAGTCTCTTTTCCCTCCACATTTTTCCAAGGGGGACTTTTGTTAATGTGGGGAAAGGAAGCAGGAGATTGGAGTCAGAGGCCCCTGCTTTCCTCAAAGAGAGGGCGTACTAGGATAGCAGTATATCCATCTGCTCTCTTAAGTATTGTTCATCTAGGGAATATGATCAGATTCCATATAACTTTTGATAACTTTGTCATTTTAGGGGAAAGGGAGACCTCAAGTTCTCTACCCAAGGCTTGACTCTTCCCATCTAATATACAGTTCCACAATGAACACATTTAGAGAATAGCAAAGAAGCCCATTTAGAAAAATCGTAGCAAAACTGAAATCAGAGAAGGTATACATAGGAGAATATATATCAGGCAATACAGAATGAAGTTCCTTTTGGAAGTATAACCAAGAGATAATATCCTAGATCTTGTTCAAAGGGGAATTCCCTCAAGTGTCTAGAGTAGCACCCTGGGAATAAGGACACAATAGAGCTATCTTCCCAGTGTCTTTGCTTTCAGCAATCTGAAGTGGGGTCTTCCATCTTGCTTGAAGCTGGAGGCTGAAGGCTCAAGGGAAGAAGACTTTCATTTGGAGAGTCTTGAAGAGGGACTCCTATTTGAAGAGTCCTTTAGGGGAATTGGCTGAGAACCAAACTTCTCATCTCTCACCAACTCCTTCCAGCCCTTTACACACAACAGGGGCTTCATCTCTGTCAATAAGGAGAGAGATCCAGAACAATAGACTTTGGACAGGTTGACATTTATAGTATATGAAGGGTTGTCCTTTGAAAAAGGGATTAGATTTATTCTGTTTAGCCCAGAAGACAAAACTAGAAACAATATGTAGAAGTTGCAAAGGGATTATAAAATAAGAAAAAACTTCCTGATATTAAATGCTTGTTGATTAATGAGCAATTAGAACAATTGGAGTGGGGCTATCTTGAAAGCAATTAAATCCTCCTCACTGGAGGCCTTCAAGCAGAAGTGGGGTGGTAGAGATTTTTACTTAGATATGGATTGGACTAGGTGTTCTAGATGCTGGTCTCTTCCATCCCTCAATTTCTATGATTTTGTGAATAAATCTCTAATGGTAAAATTCAGTCACTGTGCCACCTGCGAAACTAGTTATGTTTTGAGACTAGAATAGTTTCATTTCCCCCTTAAATCATAGATTACCCCTACTATTCCCTATATACAGTCTAGATAATGGCACAGGTGGCCTATAGGAACTCAATGAGTATTGATTGGTTGATTGACTGATTAATTGATGAAGTAGAACTAGAACTAAGTTGCCCAATCCACAACCTCTCTCCTGGGTTAGGACTTGAGCCCAAAGGTATTTGTATAATGGTACAATTTACCTGATGGCACACTGGGCTTAGAGACTGAGAATCTTTATTTAAAACCCAGATCTGAATCTTGCTATCTCTATGGTTTAACTACATTTCTTCCTTTATAAAAGACCACAATAATATATAGAATAACTGCCTCACTGGACTGTTGCAAAGAAAGTACTATATTTACTTTGAAGAACTATGATATCATGAGTTTTTTTTTTAGATGGCTCAGGTATAATTTGTGGGAATCATACAGGGAAGCAAGAAAAACAGATATTCTCAAGGAACAAAAGGTCCAAAAACATTATTAGCACCAGTAATGACAACTATTTCCCCCATTAAATCTTTCTGCCAGAGATACTAATAAGAAAATAAATTGGAATAATTAGAGTTTTTTCTTCTTTTATTTACTTCGGCCAGCCAATAAGTGGCTAGCATTAATAGAAATGACCAAAATGTAGAGAGAAAACTAAGAAGCAAAGGACTAGGAATAAG
Organism: Gracilinanus agilis; assembly: GCF_016433145.1. NCBI lineage: Eukaryota > Metazoa > Chordata > Mammalia > Didelphimorphia > Didelphidae > Gracilinanus > Gracilinanus agilis. Next base: position 107,304,736 of record NC_058131.1, read on the forward strand.
CTGAGTTTATGATGTAAGAACAATGGTACTCTCTCTAAAGTTAAAAAAAAAAACTGGGCAGAGCTTGCTATTAGGAAAGCTTTCCTTCATAATTATCCTAGTTCCCAATCTACCATTTTCCTTTCTCCCAGGAAGTCTTCAGTTATTGTTCCTAGGAATGACAATGAAACACTCATCCATTGAAGTGTACACAACTGAGCCAGAACAATAAAGAAACAAGACCCCTTTTGAAAAATGGAAGTGAATCTTTTTATCTGTTTAAGGACAGCTGCTCCAGTGAGGACAGAGGTAGTCCTTCCTGATGGTTTTACATCAGCAGCTCAAAGTGAGATACCCAGATGCTTGAAAAAGGGTTGAAGAAATAAAGTGAGCTCAGCAATCCTCACTCTTTTCTAGCTCTCCCACTACAGTCCACCTTTCTCCAGAGCTCTCTGTAAGACTAACCCCCACAAATACAGCTTGGCCAATGTGTTAGCAAGTAAAGTGCAGAGCAGGTCACAGTATTTCTAATTCAGATTAATGACCCCATTCAGCCCTGTCTTCTTAGCAGGAAATTAGAAAGTGCTAGGAAGGAGAAAATAGTGATTCATAATGGGTGACTCTGAGTATTGGCAGTTGTGCTCGTTAAAAGCTAAGCTATTGTTTTGATATAAAATAATTGAGCCTGACTTATTTATGGGATGAAGTGTTCTCCATAGAAGGCAATCCCTTAAAAACCCAATGCTTCTTCCCCTGGATGCCCGAAGAAAAGAGGAATCTACCCTTGTCCATTTTATGGCCCATGACTATACCACAAAAGAGCTATTCAAACAGAATGATTTTTGAGAGACTGTATTTTCTTGTTTCCATTTTGGTTGTTCTTTTTTCTCTCCTTCATAGAGTCCTTTCATTCAGTGCCTCACCAAGGTTTACTCTTTGGTCTTATTCTATGCCTTCAGGGTACTAATTTCCTCTTAAACTTAAACTATTACCTCTATGCCAATGACTCACCATTTAAGACCTTTGGCCCTGACCTTTCACCCATCCCACCTCCTGATGCCTACAGGAAATCTTTGCCTCCCCATGAACTTAACATGGTTAAAGCTGAACTTACGCCTTCATACTACCCTCATATTTCAAATTAGATCCTTTGCTAAGCATCTCCACTTGTTTCCATGGTACCGTGATTTCACACTTCCTCACCTGTATTCCTTTATCTAATTGGCTACCAAGTGCTCTCAGTTTTCCTCATTGTTTCTTGATTTGAACTCTTCTTCTGTATTTTTGCTACCATAACTCTGCTTCAGATATATGTGTGTTAAAAAAGCATATAATTTTGGAAAAGCTCTTATAAAAGTCAGTGTCTTTATTTCTTTGTCTCCTTTTGGACTCTAAATATAGCCTAGCTCATATTCTGTAAAAGAGAACAAGGAATCTATCCCACATCTCCTCTTCTGAAGATCATCATCCATGGATTTATTGAAATTCTTGAAGAAGTTATCTAATTCCTCTGGGCTTCAATTTCCTCATTAGGAAAACAATTCAGTTGGACTAGATGCCTTTTAAGTTTCCTTGAATCTCTAGACTGACGGTCTTATGATCCTTTCCTGATCTCTGTGTAACTCTGGAATAGTAAGTTTCTTAAATTTATCATTCACTTTGCAAGACACAAGAAACCCAACAGCAACACATATTTTAATGACCCTGAAATGACCTGATAAAAAAATTCTCTTTAGTCCTAGTCTGAGATTCAGTGAACAGGTCTGTGTCTACCATATTCATTACTTTCTTTTCTAAACTCTAGAGACCTGATTTTTGAGTCTGTCTTCATATAACAATCCTCTCATTTTGGAATTATGGAAATATTAGTACAGCTACATAAGAATGGGGCGGGTCCAGCATTCCACTGCCATAAAACAATAGCAACAGCAACAACAAAAACTCAACACATTTTCTATGGGAGAGAATCATAGGAATTTTCTGTGGGAGAGAATCATAGGAATATGGGGGTATAGAATTAGAGCTTTGATGAGACCTAAGAGATCACGGAGTCCAACCTTTTCATTTTGCAAATGAGAAAAATGAGGCAAGGCAAGATTAAGGGGTTTGCCGAGAACATCACAGTGAGTAAAATTGTCTGATGCCAGATTTTAATTTAGTCTTCCTAACAACAAGACCAATACTCTATTCATTATACCATACATACTTTCTCATTGAAGAGGTTTCTTGAGGCAAGTCTATTTGTCAGTCAGAGTGTATAAGAGTGTTGAGGGAGGACTAGCACTTCTGGTATGAGGGCTCACTGAGCTGTTATCAGGATTGATTTTTTCCTTTTGTATCCACTTGTCACCCAGCTCTCACTTCTGGTTCCAAAAAGCTGTAGCATACACAGTGGCCATAACCACATAAAACCGTAGGGATTAACCAGGCTGAAGGTAATGGATAGACCTTAAACCCATCATTGGATTAGGAAGATATGTACCCTATCTTCCTAATCCAATGATGGGTTAAGTGAAGACATTCCTTCAAAGAAGGGTCAAATAAAAAATAATTTGTTCCAAAGACCATGAAGTCTTGGTCTGACATTGAAGACACCAAGGTCATCCATGTCATCCCTGGCCATTTCCAGTTACCTGGACTTTTGATTTGCCACTGGACTTCACTGCCTGAAGAGACAGTGAAACTAACACAACAGTGATGCCATTTTGGTCCTCTCCAAGGACAAGGACAACAACCAACCATTTGTCAGTCAGTTAACTAGGAACTGATTAAGTGCTTACTAGGTGCCAACCACTTGAGTTTAGGACTGAGAATGCAAATAGGAAGAAAGACAGTCCCTGCTCTCAAGAAGTTTACATTCTAATTGAGGAAGACAATACATAAAAGGAAGCTGAAAAGGGTAAAGTGGGAAGTACCTAACTCAAGGGAAGGATGGAGTTTAGTGTGGAAAGAAAATGAGATATAACTGGTTTGAATGCCCTCCTTAAATTTAGGTTGTGAGAAGAGCAGTCAATCAGAAGGAAAGAGGTCTCTCTGGGGTGGAGGATCCTTCCAATTTGTGAATTCCATGGCTAGAGTGAGGTTAGGGCCTGGTGAGTCTTTAGTGTGGGAGAGAAAGTTCCAGGAGCAGTTTGGAGAGGAAGCCAATTTGAAATCTCTTGATCCATTTATCCTAACTACTCTGATTTTCTAGTCTTGAGACCCAGTATATGATCAGCTTTTTCCACTTTTTGTCTAGCCCCAGGACACAAAGTACCCAGGGACTCTGGTTTCAATTAGCATGAATTCCTGTTTGCTCTCTCAGAAAATACCTTAGTCCATGCATTGTTTTCTAAGGAGGGTTCCTTCAAGAATCATTGATTGATCTGGTGTACCTACAAAAGGTCAGCTTTACCTTGTCCTTAGAAGTTGGAGATGTGATAATTTTCTCCTAGATAATTTTGTATATCCTTTTTTTTTTTGGATATTATTATCAGCCTTGCCTTTCTTAACTTCATAGGATAAATGGTGAAAAAGAGGAAGAAACATTTATTAAGGGTTTACTATGTGCCAAGCACTAGGGGAGCTAGGTGGTGTAGTGGATAGGGTTACAGGACCAAGAGTCAGGAAGATCTCAATTCAAATCTGACCTCAGACACTTACTAGCTGTGTGATCATGGGCAAGTCACTTAACCCTGTTTGCCTCAGTTTCTTCATCTGCAGAATGAACTGGAAAAGGAAATGGCAAACCATCCCTTTATCTTTGCCAAGAAAATCCCTATATGGGGTCATGAAGAGTCAGTCAAAACTGAAGCGACTCAACAAGAACAACAAGAAGCAGCACTATGCTACCTGCTGGGGATACAAATAGAAAAGAGCAAGACAGTCTCTGTTTTCACGGATTATATATTTTAACTGAATGGAGATAACACATAAAGGAAAGTTGCAGGTAGATCAAAAGGCCTAGAAATCTTAAGGCTTCAGCAGCAGGCATAATGGCAAGGACCACATTGGGTCTTTATGATCAATTTATCATAGATTTAGAGCTTGAAGGTAGCAGAAGCTATCTATAGTACCTCCTCCTCACTTACAGATTAGGAAACTGAGGTCCAGAGAAGTTAAGTGACTTCTAAGGTCATGGATTCAAGATGGGATTTGAAGGCATCACATTTCTAGACTTATTTGGGTGTAGAAACAGATTCACAAAAAGATTATCTTTGGGAAATGCATGGTTCTCCTGGGAATTGTAGGGTCATAGATTTAGAGCTGGAAGGAATCTCAGAGGTCTTTGAGTCTAACCATCTCATTTACAGATGGCATTTTTGACCCGAAAGAGGCCTTTGTATTAATTTATTCCAGCCTCTACATTTTAGCTATGAGGATACTAAAGCCAAGAAAGGTTATATACTATTAATTTCCCACTATGATACACTATTTAATAGCAGAAGCAAGTCTAGAACACAGATCTCTTAACTCCTAAGTGGTGCTCATCACACTTATTTTTTATACTAGGTCAAACTATATAGACCTCTAGTAATTAGATTTGAAAAAAGTTTTTTCTTTTACTGTATTACATCCAGCCTAAGGCTACATTAAAGATACTTCTCTAGTCAATAGTGTTAGAGAATACTTAAGGTTCTAAACTGAAGGAGAGTTACCTTCCAAAAGAGGGTGATTTTATATGATTTATATATACATTATATATATATTATATATTATATATACACATAAATATATATATATACTTGTATATATATTTGCATGTTTAATATTTACTTCTTCAAAGATAATCTTACTAGTACATGCACGTAGAATTCCTATTAAAATATCTTTTCTAAATCCATTAGTTCTTACCATATTGCATAATCACTTCCATACCTTCTAGAATTGCCTTTATACCCAGCTGAAATAAAGTGCTAGATTTGGAGTTGTTTAAAGAAATAGATGAAGGTGCACAGGGAACTTACTGACAGGCTTTTAAAAAAGACATTAATTGCTTTTTAAAAATTCAATTTTATTTTATTTTAACTCCAAATTTTCTCTCTTCCCTCTCCCTAGTCCCCCTACATAGTTTTTGCCTGACTGCTTACCAGTTTTCCTAAAAGTTTCCTGAAAACATCTCAAGTAGAATTATCTAGAAAGCCCGTTTCCAGGAGAATCATGCTATGTGATGGATATACTTTGGATATACTTTGGAGTATGTATAGACATTCTATAACTGGTGATGAAGAGGAGCTTCTTTGATGGTTGTCACTATTTAAAGTAGGCAACTCTTTTGGGATGACAGCATTTCCAGGCCCTTTTTGGGACCTCCTCAGCTGAAGATGGCCCATGGCCCATGAATGTAGACTTTGGTTCTTTGATTCAACTCTTATTCTTTTACCTTAAGCAAAAGAGATTAATCTGGATTTTACGGTCTAATAAATTTCAAAGGGTCAGGTGAGCAATTCTCCTAAGGTCTAGTACTCTGATAGTGAAGTCCATGCTGGTAGCCCAGAGGTTACTGAGATGGAGACTCATCCAGAAACAATACTGCATTTGGATAGGAATTTGGTGGGACCAATGCTGAGTTAAAAATAAGCCTACTCTGTCCAGAAATGGAGGCAGCATAGGGGAAAATATGGCTTCATGAAATGGGGAGAAATTCTTCCTGTATCTTCAAAGCAAATACCTTTTTTGTAAAAGCTAAATTATATTTATTGGTTAAATGGAAGTGGAGTGCTAATCCTTGGCAGCTAACAGTATAGAGAACAAGTGGAATGGCCCTCAAAGGGATGCCATTGGAGAAAAGATAATTCAACTCTATTCAACTCATACCTCTACAACCCTGAAGGTGAGTTGTTGCTGGTTTTGCTCTGGTTTAGTAACATCATGGTGTACTCTGTTGTCCTATAACCTGTTGGCCTTAGGTCAGATGCATTTTTGATTGTACCATATAGCCTCCATTTGGAGGAATTCAGAATTTGCAAGTGAGAAGATCTGGGGTTAGGTGTTAATCCTGATACTTTTTAGCTGTTTGATCATAGAGCAATCATTCAATCTTTATAATTCCCAGTTTTATCATCTACAAAATGTTATAATAATATTTACACTAATAATAATAATAAAGCTAACATTTATATAAATTAATTTTATAATAAATAATAACTTTATATAAAGCTAACTATGAACTCATTATGCTAAGCACTTTACAATTATTTTTTCATTAGTTCCTCACAACAAGACTGGGAGGTAAATAGAATTATTATCCCTATTTTACAGATGAGAAAACTGAGGCAAACAGAGGTCAAGTGACTTGCTCAAGGTCGCAAAGCTAGTAAGTTTCAGGAACAGATTTTAACTTAGATCTTCCTGATGCTCTAACCATTGAGCCAACTAGCTGCCCCAGTGAGGTACTTTGCAAAAGTACTATATAAATATGAATTATTATCATCATCATCATCATCATCATCATCTCATTCCAGGAAAGAGAATATTTGTTGACTGATTTTAGCTTTAGTATTTTTTTTACCTGATCTATGATTCATTTATTGCAGGGAGCTCCAGATGAAGTTATGTCATGGATGCAAGCTGCCATCTTGTCTTTAATCTCTCCCCTTAGAAGGGTGCCTGGGGCCCTGAGAGTTTCCATGACTTGCTGAGGGCCACACAGCCAGACTCGGAGGCAGAACTGTAATCCAGATCTTTCTGATTGGGAAGCCTATTACAGCATGTTGCCTGGTCTCATGCAGTGGTCAATAAATCCTAAAATACCATCCAAAGCCCCTTGGTATGGCTTTTGTTTTGGATGGGAATGTGGACTGAATTGGGATCTTTGGGTCTGAGTAACTGAAATTCAGGAAATATACCCAATTGACGTTAGCTTCAAACCTCCCTCCATGGTCTCATTTTTCTGACAATTCTGTGAAAAATGAGCTCTTCTGAAGGGGCTGTTCTCTCCCTTCCTATTTTTTTCTGGCCTGCAGCAATTAAACAGCTGGGCAAGAAAGGAGATGAGAAGTTCTGTTAACCCCTCCAAGCCCAGGGGCTCAGGGACATTTCTCTTGTTGGAGGAGGCTTTCTCCAGGCTCCCTCCCACTCCCATCCCACCACAAAGAAAAAGCCACCTCCCAAAGAGGTATGTTCTTGTACAGCACTGGTGTCCGCATGATTGAAGCGGGCAGGTCAGAGGCCAGCAGAGGGGAAAGGTCATTGTAAACTAAATGCAGCTGCTGAATCTCCTTGTGCTTCTCCTTGGTGTCATGAAGACAAATGGCATTTAAAAAAAAATTCTCCCAATGAACCGGTGCTCATTTTCTCCTTTTTCATCCTCCTCCAAGCGTTTCATAATGAACTACAGCTCCATCATGTGTAGACCTAATGGCTTTAAACCTGTACTCATCCCAATGAGAAGAAATTGGAATTTAGAGGATGAAGTCAACCTTCTGAAGGAAATAATTCATGTGTTACTAAACCTTGGGCTATCACCAAATACACATTGTTTTTTAGTAGCTAAAAAAAAAGAATGCCATAGTATCTCTGGATCCAGGTCTTCTATTGTAGCCAAGATTTAAGAGGTTGACTTACTGCACTACAAAACCAATGCTAATACACAGGAAAATTTCCTAACTTTACCAGTATCCCTAATGCCTATTTTATATGGCTTACAATCATGATTGTCCATGTGATTTTCCTCAATTTAAAATTTCTTTATGATGACATTGCTTTCTTAGTGAATGTGAGTTGAATTTAACATTAATCTAAACAAAACACAAATAAGATGGTGCATTTGCTAATATAAAAAAATCTTTGAAAAGCAGCTTCTTAGAAATATAGTATATGGTTTGTTGCTATGAGACAGAACCACTTTGTTCCATTTCTTAAAATACACCCAACTCAAAACCAAAGAAACTATTAGCTCATTACAGGTCAGCAAATCGTATCCAGGTTTCTATATGAAACTGAGAGCTGTAATAAATTTGGAGAAAGGAATCAATCCTCAAGTAATAAAATTAATTTGCCTTTAATGACTGAGAACACAATGTAACCAAAATGCAAGGCAACTCAAGATTGGAGCAATAAAAAGCATAAGACCTTCAGCTACACAAAACAAAAAGAGTTGAGATAAGACAAAGGTGCCTGGTTTTAGGGAAAGAATATTATCCTAGAGTCAGCAGTCCTGCACCCTGAGTAGTCTTTCCTGGAAGACTGTGGAAAGGGAAGTAAGCCCTTTCCTTTTCACTCAGCTAGTTCTATTGCTTACAAACTAGTTACCCACCTCACCCCATATCAATTGCATTTTTCCTCTAATCTTTGCTAAATCAGGTTCAATTCCACTTTGATCTATAGAGATATAACTAGCAAGATGCCAGTGGAGTTTTTCTCTAGGTCATCAATGTAGGGTTATGGAAGTGGTTCCACATATCCTGCCTGTAGGTATCACTCTTTGGCACCTCATCTTGTGGTCCTTTAGAACCTTTCGGTACAACTATCCCTGTGGGACTTCTTTGATGCCTACTTATTATTGTGCTACCTTACCTCTTAACTAAATTAATTTCAAGAAGTTATGGCTCTATCAAACTCTATGTTCCAAGTTCTTTTTTACCACCACTAATTGGGGACTAATCATGGAGGAATAATTGTTAGCACCATCCTTGACTTCTATAGACACTAAAGTATTGTTTCCAGTACCAACTGGACTGATGGATATTCAGGTCTAAGGTGCTGCAATGTAGCTGAATAGAAAAAGTATTGGTTTTGGAATAAGAATTAATAGAGGACCCAAAGAAGAGATGATATGAGAAGACATCTCCCCACCATTTTTTTGCAGAGTGAGAGATTTATGGGCAAGTGATTCTGCATGTGTCAGAGGATTTTATAGTTGGTGCTGTAGGTAACAGGGTGCTGCTAGAGTTTATTGAATAGGAGGATGACTATACTTTAGAAAGATCATTTTGATAGCTGGAAGGAGGTTGGGCTGGTATAATCCAAGTGTCAAGTGATGAAATTCTATACCAGAATGGTGGCTCTGTCAGAGGAAAGAAAGAAGCATATGTTCTAGAGATGTTATGAAGATAGGACTGGCAGACTCAGCAATAGATTGGATATAGAGGGTGAGAGAGAACAAGGAGTCAAGAACGATATTTATATATATTGTTATCTTGGGTGACTAAGAAGAGAGTGGTGCCCTCCATAGTAATGGGAACATTAGGAAGAGAGGAGGGATTAGGGGAAAGATAATGAGTTCAGCTTGGGACATGCTGAGTTTAAGATGTCTATGGGACATCCAGTTCGAGATGCTCAATAGGTAACTGGAGTTTCAAGGCTTGAGATTAAGAGAGGGGAGAAGGCTGAATAAGCAGGTCTGAAAATCATCAGCATAGAGATGATAACTGAATCCACTGGGAGCTGATGCAATCATCAAGCCAGTCTAGAGAAGAGAAGCCTAGGACAACGGTGACAACAAATATAAAGTACTTTGTAAATTGGGAAGTGCCATAGAAACGCTAGCAATTATTTTTATTTCAAAAGATAGTCCATTTCTCTTTTGATTCACAGGTTACTCCAAAGACTTCAGACTTTTAAGACTTTCTATTTAAATTCCTGCTATACTAATAATATTTTTCAAATGTTGCAGCTTTTGCTGATTCCAAAAGCAAATGGAAAGAATTTTTTTATTGTCCACAGTTGGATTCTATGCACATAACTGCCTGCCTTTATCAGTGCAGATAACACCAGGTTGATTGAATCTGAATTTTTCCATCAGATGTGTGTCATATGATTAATTGTGGAAAGGGGTCATGATATTGGAAAAGAGAAATTTGTATCTTCCCTTAAACATAATCTCCCAAAGAATAGGAAAACAACCAGTGTCTCTCTTTAATTTGATACTTTCAAGGCTGTGAATATATGTTTATGTCCTTTCCAAGGAAAAGATTGAACTGTGAGGATCTATAAGCCTTGTATACTCTTGACAGTGACTTATACAGTTGCCATTCTGTGTTAGCCTCATGATCTATCCAGCTCAGGAGACCATGAGAGAGACAAAGGGGATGCAACACAAATGATGGGGAATGGTAGATGGCTATTTTCATTCCCATTTGTAGGGAATTGGTTTCCTATCCTTGTTCTATCAGAACAAGGTCTATTCTGGTCAGAATAGCTTTAAAATGAACAAACCTGGAATGAGTAACTTTGTTGAAGGAGGTGCCTAGCACCAGAATTTTAGTAGGATAACTGTAGGGTCTGAGGCAACAGTTCTACTAGGTTTCAGCCATAACATCAGTATACTAGAGAAGGGATGAAGGAGAAGAAAAGTTGAGAAGGAGAAGAAAGCACTTCTGGGAGAGCATAACACTTACCAAGAAGAGAAGAATGGATGTGTAGAACTAGAAGCATGATGTTCCATACTAGGGAAGGAAGTGATGTCTTTGTTTTTATTTCCATCAGTATATTTGACTATCTTGACAGCCAAGATTGGCTTTCATAGGATCATATCTATTTTAAGTTTGAATTCATCTTAGAGGCCATCTAGTACAACTCCCATTTTAAAGATGAAGAAATTGAGTTCCAGGGAAGATGACTTGCCCAAAATCACAGGGGGTAAATGGTAAAAGTAGAATTTGAATACAGATTTTCTGACCCCAAATCTATTGTTATTCCAGTGGATAGAACTACACATGCTTTAAAGAATAAAAAAAAACAATTTTGCCTGATATTCTGGTTTGAAAAAAACTGTGATTGTGAAGAGACAGTCTGAGGTTGCAACTTACCCTTGGGCTACTTCTTAACTCACACTCACAACTTGGATCCCTCATGAGATAATTACTGAAGCTATTCAAAATTCTCCCTAGGTCTACACTTCTAAACTGTATAGTGTATGAGCCTCCCAAGAATGTGATTATCTTGATTCTAGTAAGCCAGAGGACACATTTAACTTAAAGTAAAGGAATTTGCTGAAACATCAGTAAGAATAGTAGCCAAAAATGTCTCCCCATGAACCTAGGATGTGCTCTTTTCACACACACACACACACACACACACACACACACACACACACACACACATCTGTGAGTAGAAAGAGTTCACTAGATTAGAGATATACACATAGAGAATCCAAGTGGTCAAGGTACATGCAAAGAAGAGGGCAACATACAACTTTAGTATTTATGGAGCTTATGAAGTCTTTCTCTCCAGAGAAAGAACTGCTAAATAGAAATAAGTAAGATATAGTTTTATTTATTTATTTTTAAATGAATTTATTCTATTATGTTAAAATGCCCAATTTATCTCCTTCCTCTTTCTCTTCCTCTCATTAGAGAAGGCATAATTTGACAAAAAGATGCATATATATATATGTAAAACTGTCTTACTTGTTTCTGTTGATCAGTTCTTTCTCTGGAGGGTGCATACATTCTTCAAACAATATTTCAGTTGCTATGTGTAATGTTCTCATAGTTCTGTTCATTTCACTCTTCATAATTTTCATGTAGGTTTTTCCATGTTTTTCTAGAATTAATTTCCTACTCGTTATTTCTTACAGTGCAATAGTATTATATCACAATCATATGCTACAACTTGTTTAGCCATTCCCTGATTAATGGGCATCCCCTTAATTTCCAGTTCTTTGCTACCATAAAGAAAGCTGCTATAAATAATTTAGAATGTATAGATTTTTTTTTCCATTTTTCCTGGTCACCTTAGGAAGTAAACCTAACAGTGGTATTGCTGGGTCAAAAGCTATACACACTTTTTTTTTGAAAATTTTATTTAGAATATTTTTTCATGGTTACATGATTCATAATACCGCTTCCCTCTCTCTCTCCTCCCCCTCCCAAAGCTGACAAGCAGTTTCACTCGGTTATACATATATAATTATTCAAAACATATTTCTATGGTATTCATATTTGCAGTAGAATGGTCCTTTAACATCAAAACCCTAATCACATCCCTATTGCACTATGTGGTTGAGCATATAGTTTTCTAATGCATTTCTGGTTCCATAGTTCTTTTTCTGGATGTGCACAGTGTTCTTTCTCACAAGTTCCTCTGGATTGTCCTGGGTTACTGCTATTGCTGCTGATAGAAAAAGTCTATTAATGTATCTGTCTCTGTGTACAATGTTCTCCTGGTTCTACTCCTTTCACTCTGCATCAATTCCTGGAGGTCTTTCCAGTTCAAATGGGATCCCTCCAGTTCATTATTCCTTTCAGCACAATAGTATTCCATCACCAGCATATACCATAATTTGTTCAGCCATTCCCCAATCAAAGGGTATCCCCTCATTTTCCAACTTTTTACCACCACAAAGAGAGAGACTATAAAAATTTTTACAAGTCTTTTTCCTTATTATCTCTTTGGGTGTATACAGTTTTGTAACTCTTTGAGCATAATTCCAAGTTCCTCTCCAAAATTATTGAATTAGTTCACAGTTTCACCAACAGTGTATTAGTGTCCCCATTTTTCTACATCCATCCAACATTTGCCATTTTGCCTTTTTATTATTTTGGTCAATTTCATAAATGTGAGATGATATCTGAGACTTATTTTGGTTTTTATTGCTCTAATCAATAATGAGTTAGAGCATTTTTCATGTGGTTATATATATATATATACATATATATGTATATTTGGTTTCTTCATCTCAAAACTATTCATATCTTTTGATAATTTATAAATTGGGGAATGACTTCTATTCTTACATATTTGACAAAGTTCTTTATATATTTTAGACATGAGACCTCTAATCTGAGAAACTACAATTTTATACATCACATAATTTTATAGTTTCTTTTTTTTGCCAAATGATGCCTTCTCTAATGCAGAGAGGAGAGGAAGGGAGGGAGATATCTGGGAACTTAATGCACCATTCCAACTAACCTTAATATGGAAGTCTTTATTGGATGCTTCTGAGTATGGCTCCATCTGGACTCTACTGGATGTTGTCTGATAGATGCTGCTTTACTGTTTGGCTGTAGTCATCACTGTCTCTAGCTTTGGGTTCCACTGACATCTCAGCCTAGAATCCTAATATGTACTGTTGGAGAGAACTAGCACTCTTAGATTAGGACCAACAGGAATCTCAGCACAAGGAGTAGCCATCTCCCAAGCAGGATTTCAGGTAAAAATTCTATATTCTCAAATCCTCTTGATGTTTTGACTCAGTTCTGCAACTAAATCTTCCTCCTGTGGACATTGTGATGTAATTCTGCTGCAAGAAGTCTTCTCATGTGAGGATTGCCAAGGGAGATGGAAATCTATAAGCACACGAAGAAAAAAGCAAAAATAAAGATCAGTGTTGTTGGTAATCTAGAAACAAGTCTCATCACCTGCAAATTCTTTCACCCAGAGTCTGAAAGGGGAACCACCCTTGTATCTTACCAACTCTGAATCCTGCCCCTCTACCATATAATTTTATCAAGAAGACTAGAATCTTAACTGTTTACCTCTTTCCACAACCCTAGATGATAAAATAAGATGGAGAAGCCAGAAATGTCTATTCAGTGCTTTTGGAGAAGACGGAAGTCTGAGAGTTGAAGAATCTCCTTAAAGTGATTACTTTTTTCTTTTTCTTTTTTCTTCTTTTTTTTAAAGTCCTTTCTCTTCAGCTGAGTCAGCAGTGTTTAAATGATTGTAAGAAATTCTCCAGAGAAACTGTTGTTTATAGAGCTGGTTCCATCTAGCTGTAAGACAAGGGAGTTGAGGCTTTTCTCAGGAAAACTTATATCTTGTTAAGTATGTTTGGTGGAAAAAAATTAATTAGGTAAAGTAGCCAAAAGCTAATTTAGAAAGACATTTTGACATAGTTACTAGAATGTAGGATTTGGAATTAGGAAGAGCTGGGTTCAAATTCTGAAGCTAACACAATATCTGTGAGACTCTGGACGTCATGATCTTTCTGAGCCTTAGTTTTCTCATCTTTAAGATGAAGGGGTTGGGCTAGATGATTAACTGACTTCTCAAGTCTCTTTTAGTTCTAAATCTTTGATCCTATGATTTAATAATCTAGGATTAACATACAAAACAGTAGGGAATGTTCAGGATAATTCAAAGGTGGGTGCAGGGCACCATGATGCTACATGTGATACTTTGCAATCATCACTACCAGATCTAACTTTGGACCCTTCAGTCTTTCCATAACAGTAGGGATAGGAAGTGACTAGAGCTAGCAATTCAGATAGGTAACCCAAAGTTTAGAGGTAGAGAGCTGGCCTTGGAGCCAAGGTATACCTCTGATACAGCAATGGACAAGTCCCATGACTTCACAAGGGTACCAAGCTACTCTCCAAAATCATAATTGCTGATCTGCATTAGTGGGAAAAGTTTGTATATTATGAGTTCCTCATGCTGATAAAATCATAGGATTTTTTAAAAAATCCTTTTCAAAAAGTGAAATCCTAAAGCTGAGAAGTGAAAAGATCTGAAAGGGCATGACAAGAAAGATACTGAAATCCAAGAAAAGAGATTAATCAGTTCAAGGTACCAACAATCAGAGGACCATACGTACTGTTAGATCAGGCACTGTTTTCCAAGGTGTGACAGTCTTGAACATATAGGTTCATGTAAGGAAGTGACTGTTCCTGATTGTGAAGGGAACAGAGTTCTATCTTTTCACAGGCTCCCTCAAGAGGTTCAGAGGTTTCATTGCTTCTTTGGAGGCTGAAGCTAAAAATTGGGGAGGTCTGGAGCAGCTTCGAGGTCCAGAGTATCAGACCTGAAGTCAGGAAGACCTGGGTTCAATTCTGACTTCAGACACTTTCTAGAATGTGTGATCCTGGACAAGTCAAGTCATCTCTGTTTCCCTTAATTTCCTCATTTGTTAAATGGGGAAATTATAGCATCTACCTTCCAGGGTTGTTGTGAAGATCAAATTAGATAATAATTGTAAGTGCTCAGCTCAATGCCTGGGTGCTATATAAATGTTAGTTGTTGTTGTTATTGTTTATTATTATTATTATTATTATTATTATTATTATTATTATTATTATTATTAATTGTGCAGAATGGCCAGATGGCATTTTTATGAGATAGTAGAGACACCACTATCTTGAGTATCTTGCTATCACCAACTTGAGAGCTCTAAATAGAAAGAAGGCATCTTGGTACAGTGAAAAGATTTAGAGTCAATGAACCTGGATTTAAATCCTACCTTGATCACTTACTACCTGTGTGACCTTAGACAATGCAGTCCTTCTTCATGCCTTAGTCCTCTCCGCTACAACATATCTTTGG
Source organism: Gracilinanus agilis (assembly GCF_016433145.1). Classification (NCBI taxonomy): domain Eukaryota; kingdom Metazoa; phylum Chordata; class Mammalia; order Didelphimorphia; family Didelphidae; genus Gracilinanus; species Gracilinanus agilis. Next base: position 107,319,904 of record NC_058131.1, read on the forward strand.
TATCCTGAGGTTTTTTTTTTAAACCCTTAACTTCTGTGCGTTGGCTCCTTGGTGGAAGAGTGGTAAGGATGGGCAATGGGGGTCAAATGACTTGCCCAGGGTCACACAGCTGGGAAGTGTCTGAAGCTGGATTTGAACCTAGGACCTCCCATTTCTAGGCCCGACTTTCAATCCACTGAGCTACCCAGCTGCCCTTATCCTGAGGTTTTAATAAAATAATCCATAGAGGTCAATCCTAGGTGCAGACCATCAGCACTACAGCAAGCCCTTATTGCTATCTGTCTTTGCTCTAAGAATGGAAATGTGTACAGCCAGCTGAGCTTCAACTGGGGCTGTTATTGGTGTTGTGTCTGGCTGGAAAATCTGTCAGGTTGTCTATAGGCAGATTCATTTCAGGCTAGAATGTATTCTTAATGACCCAACATCCTCATTTATTAAACTTTCCCAGTTCCCTCTTTCCTTGTTTGAAGATTCAGCCAAACTGCTTCTGGATGGGTATGGAGACAGCTAGCAAGGGCATTCCATTTATTGGCTTTGTTTCTTAATAATGGTTCCATACAGATTAAAAAAAAGTTTTATTAACTTTTTTTTACATTTCTGACATTTCTCAGTGGTCCTCCCTTTAAAATCTACTTGTGTAACAGTATTATAAACTTAGAGATGGAAGGGACTTCAGAGGTCATTTAGTTGAACTCTCATTTTATAGATGAAGAAAATGAGGTCTAGGAAGGCTAAGTAATTTATCTTAGGTCATAAAGGTAGGTAGCATCAGGCCTTATGACTTCAGTGCCAATTTTTTTTCATATTGTACCATATTTGAATAGTACCAACTATTTGAACCACAAATTTTCTGGATGTTTGAATGAGAAGCTTCCTGTAACTTTGGATGCAATTTGGTAAATAACACTTTACAGCAAAACAAAATACCCCCTCCCCAAGAACATAGTTAAGGAAACCAAAGCAACATCAAGAAGGATGAAATATTCCTCATTCTCCAAGTATGGGTCACTCCCTTGACAGAGAGGACAGAGTTATCACAGGCTTTTCTCACAGGCAGTCTCAGAATTCCCAAGGCTGAGACTAGGGAAGAAGGTGCAAAAGAGGCTGCTGATGCTGGAACTAAAACGGTCTCCTCCCCTATAAATCTGGAAAATTGGAAATGACTTTTAGAATCTCGGTTATGGTGAAATAAATACAACTTTAGGATTGGTCTCCTGCACTGACAACCTAACCAATGAAGTGAATCAGCCAGGTAGGAACAGGCAGAGAATACAGTCCAAAGAGCAGCTCTTTCAAAGGTTCTGAGTGAGAGTGATGGTGCCCAGGATGCAAGCTAGAAACCGTATTTCCCATGCATGATCACCCAGATGCTCCTGGATCAATGCTCCTGCAGGAATGGTGGGGTGCACGGGGGCATAGATCATCTGAACAATGGGCCATGGACATTTGGGCTTGCAGCCGGCTCTACGCCACAGCTATCTGTTATGTCCCTCCTGGCTTTCTGTGGCAGCTTTAATAAGATTTCAGGAAGGATAGCTGGCTGATAAATGCATGTGCAGAAGTAATAAATACAAATGTAAATGTTCTGCGTCACCTGCATTTGAAAAGAGGGTAAATGCAAAGCTAGTCACTCATTGCTTTACACCAGACTATTTAGTCACAGAACAATAATGCTGAAGTTAGAAACTACTGTCATAGTCCTCGTACAGTAATTTTCACTTGCTTTCCCTGAAGCTGGGTTTGTGAAACACCAAAAAAAAATCTTAGCATAAATCATTTCTTTCCCAGCTTTTGACAGCTCCTGTCTCAAACTCAATTAGTCATCTGGCACAAGGAAAGCAGAGATCATCACAAATTCACAAGTGCTTAATGGATAAAGCAAGGCTGGGGAGTGATTTCCTCTGTTTAATCTCTGCTGTTCAATGTTCATTAGTAGCTGACAGGGGTTATTAAAATAAATAGTGCATCCGAAGATTTTTTTTTCCCAAGGTTAAGCAGGTGTATGTGCATGAGCATGTGCATGTGTATGTGTGTATTTCTGTGTGTGTGTGTGTGTGTGTGTGTGTGTGTGTGTGTTTCATGTTAAGGAGCTGAATGAATTACAAAGGTTGAGATACATGCCCAGGAAATAATCACCTGAGTACCTAGGGTTTGGTTTACAATTAGAGGAGCTGGGTCAGGTCCTGTGGGAGGTTCCTGGTCCTTTTGGATCTGCCATATTGTGCTGGGGGCAGATTTTTTTCAGGCTAAATTATGGAACAATAGATATAAACATTCAGTTATACCAGGAGGTTGGAGCTTAAGGTTAATTTCTTTCACTTCTTTTCTTTCTCTCTCTCTCTTTCTCTCTCTCTCTCTCTCTCTTTCTTTCTCTCTTTCTTTCTTTCTTTCTTTCTTTCTTTCTT
>NC_058131.1:107322627-107410855 GCF_016433145.1 Gracilinanus agilis
TTCCTTCCTTCCTCCTCTTCCTTCCTTCCTTCCTTCCTTCCTTCCTTCCTTCCTTCCTTCCTTCCTTCCATCCTTCCTTCCTTTGTTCATTTCTTCCTTCCTTCCTTCATTCCTTTGTTCCTTCCTCCCTTCCTTTTTCTCTCTCTTTTTTCTTTCTTTCTTACAATTTTTAACATTTTATTGAAAAATGTTGAGTTCCAAATCCTCTCTGTCTTTCCCTTCCTTCCTTCCCCACTCATTGAGAAGGTGGACATTTTGATATAGGTGATACCTCCGTAGTCATGCAAAACATATTTCCACATTAGTCATATTACAAAAGAAAACATAACACCCCCAACCTTCCCAGGGAAAATAGAGTTTTAAAAAGTTGTATGGTTAATTTCTATTAACTTGTCAGAGAAATTTTTAAAGTAATAAAACCTCCCTTAACTACTTTTCCTATCTTGACATCATAATTATTATATTAATAATACAATGCCTTTCCAAGGTCATAAGTTGTAGCACAGGTGCCACCTTGAATTGGTAGAAAATCCTTTGAAGAACTAATGAAATTATAGGTCTGGTCTACTATCTATGTGACCCTGGCCAAGCCATTAACCCTGTTTGCCTCAGTTTCCTTATCTGTCAAATGACCTGGAGAAAGAAATGGCAAAGCACTACAGTATCTCTGATAAGAAAACCCAAAATGGTATTACAAAGAGTCATATGTGGCTGAAAATGACTGAACAACAACCTAAATCTAGTGATCAGGAAACACAGTGGACTTAGCTGTTAGACCTTTGAGCTAATCAAGTCTCCAAAATGGTTTCTTACAGAATAAAACTAGCCTGATTTAGATGGGCTGGAGAGTTAGATTACTAATTTCAAGGAGCTCACAGTCTAATAGAAAGACAATTTTCAAACAACTATGTACAAACAAGATATATGTTGGAGGAACTGGGGACAAACTCAGAAGACAGGAACTAAGATCAAGGAGGACTAGGAAAGATTTCTTGTAGAGGGTGGGATTTTAGCTGAGACTTAAAGGCTGTCAGAGAAGCCAGGTATTATCTAGGCATGGATAAAAGTATGTGGGTACAAAGGCATGAAGATGGGGAACAGCATATTCTGTGTGCAAGTATACCAATGTAACTAGATCATAATGAATAGAAGTACAGTATAAAAAGAAGGATGGAAAGGTAAGAAATGATCAGGTCATGGAAAGCTCTCGTCAAACAAAGGACTTTAAAATTGATCCTACTATGTACCCGGTGTAATTGGAGTAATACAGCTCTACTAGAGTTTGTTGTGTAACCAGGTAACACAAGTTAGACCTAAGCTTTAGAAAAATCACTTTGAGAGCTGAGTGGAATAAGGAAATATTTGAATCAGAGGCACCAATTAGATGGTGTTATAGGAATATAAGGTACAAGGGAGATATAGATGTATAATGATGGTGATGGTGTATCTATCTATGATCTCCTTAGCTGCAGTTGGTGGGAGGAACACCTACTCCTGTCACCCTGACTGCTGCTGTAAGTTTTCCCTTTCTCTCTAACAGCTGCCCAAGTAAGGACCCTTGAGAGGTTGGATAAACTAATATTGGGCGATTGATCTGCCTTGGATAACGTTCAGGATCTGACTGCATTTGACTCCCTTCCCAAGGGCTGTGATAGAAAGACCAGGGGAAGGTACTTGTTGTTGAACACTCTTTTATCTATAAGTAGGGAAAGGATAACAAGGTCAAGGATTGGGTATTGGAAACCCTATTGATCTATTATCTATAGACTAATTAACAATCAGGACTGGAGGCTATTGATCAGGTGGAAACTGGAGATTACACCTCTCCTCTATCTCTGGCCCTACCTGGCCACAGCCAAGCCAGAGAATAAGGAGGCTATTGCTACAGATGTGTTGATGGTCTTTATTCTCTCAGCTCTCTTATCACCAGTGTTGGTGATTCACTAGCTCTCACAGTCTATCAGGAAATAGATTCAGGTTTATTCCTACCTTCTTCTTCTTAAACCACCCTGCAACCCTTCACCATTCTTTAAACCACCCTTCCAGCCACCCACTGCCCAGATTGAACCACAGAGATTGGCAGAGATCTGTGATCTCCAGTTCTCAGCCTCTGAGTCCAGAGACTTCAGAGACCAGAGACTTCTCAGTCCAGAGACTTTTCAGTCCAGAGAATTCCCCCAAAGCCGCTGTCAGGGGTATTTATAGGGTGAGGCCAACCGATGTTTGCCCCTGGCTCACGGCACCTGGGAACATTCCAAGTCTTTCAACTGCCATCCCTGTCAGTCAAAGTGGCATCCATCTCTTCCCAGATTATTGAATATAACAATCGGTATTGCAATAGTTTAGCTAAAAGCTATAGGAAGGGAATTTCCCTTCCTGTTATCTCGCTTTGTTTGACATCATCAATCAGTGACCTGGAGGTCAAATACCACTGAGATGTGCAAGTAGAGACAAACCTTCAGAGAATGGAAGTTGAAACCAATGAGATGGGAAGCTGATTCCACAAGCACTGCCTCCTGGGAGGTGCCAGGCAAATTAAGGAACTATGATTGGTTCCTGAGATGTGATGTGGGAGAGCTAGTGGGTGGAGAAAACTGCTTATGAGGTGAGACCAGGAGTCTGTTCAATCTCTTCTGGCTGGAGCTTGGAACCTGAAGGAACCCCTGTTTATGAGCTTCAATCCATCAAATGGCAAATAGGGTAGTAAGCTAAGCTACTCTCTACCTCTTTCCTACATTTCCCTCTCTTTACTATCACTACTTTGATGTAATAGAGCTGCTAAAGCTACTAGCAGCCTCATGATTTAATTTTAACTATCACAGAGGTAACGAGGAACAGAGCCAGCATTGGCAGCTGTGAGATGCTGGCTCTGTGAGTGGAGAGAAGGGTATGCATGTGTCAAAAGATGTTATTGAGAAAGAAATGAAGAGATCTGACCTAAGCCCAAGAAGAAGACCTTCACCAAGTACTATAAGAAATGGCAGGATGATGATGGCAAGAAGAAGCTGGAGAAAGACTTCAACATCATGAAGAAATACTTCCAGGTCATCCAAGTCATTGCTCACACCCAGATGCGCTTGCTCCTTGTGAGGCAGAAGAAGTCTTCACTTGATGGAGATCCAGGTGAATGGTGGAAGTGTGTCTGAGAAATTGGTCTGGGCCCACAAGAAGCTGGAACAGCAGGTGCCTGTGTCCACTGTGTTTAGAGAAGATGAGATGATTGGCTTCATTGGTGTGACCAAGGACAAGGGTTACAAAGGTATCACCAACTGCTGGCCCATGAAGAAAATGCCTCCCAAAACTCACCAAGACCTGGGTAAGGTGGTAGATATTGGAGCTTAACATCCTGCCTGTGTGGCCTTCTCTGTAGCTCAAACTGGTCAGAAGGACTACCACCATCACACTGAGATCACCAAAAAGATTTAATTAGTCAGGGCTACCAGATCAAGGATAGCAAGCTGATCAAAAGCAACATGTCCACTGATTATGACCTGTGAGACAAGAAGTTTTCAGACTCAGAGCTGATGGATTTTCAATAAATTGAAATTATTTTTAAAAATGTAGGTGATGGTGAGAATGGTGGTAGCTTCAATAGTAAATAGGAAATTTTTAGAGAGCAATCTGGAGCTATACTCAAAGTTATAAATATGCATATACCTTTTGACCAGAAACACCACTATTAGGTTTTTACCTAAGATGATCAAGGAAAAAGGAAAAGAAACTCTCAAATGTTCCACAATATTTATAGTAGCTCTTTTTGCGGTGGTAAAGAACTGGAAATTGAAGGGATGCCCATTAATTGGGGAATGGCTGAACAAGATGTAGTAAATGATTATAATGGAATACTATTGTGTCATAAGAAATAACAAACAAGACGATCACAGAAATACCCTGGAAAGTCTTATATGAAGTAATGCAAAATGAAAAGAGCAGAACCAGGAGAATGTTGTACATAGCAAAAACATGAATGCATGATGATCAATCATAAATGACTTTTACTATTATCAATAAGGCAAGGATCCAGGACAACTCCAAGGGGCTCATGATGAAAAATTCTATCTACTACCATAGAAGGAACAGATAGAGTCTGAATGTAGATTAAAGCATACCATTCTTCACTTAATTTCCTCCATGGATTTTTCTCTAGTGTAAACAATCTGTGTCTTATTTCACACAGGTATGATAATACATGTACAACTGATATCCTATTACCTGACTACTTGGGGAGGAGGGAGGTGTGGGAAAGAGGGAAGAATGTGGATTACAAGATGTCAGAAAACAAATATTTAAAATTGTATTAACATGTAATCTGAAAAAATTAAAATAAAAACATAGTAAATAGGGAAAGTTCAGAAGAATGGCAGGTTTGGGGTACAGAGATAGAAATGAATTCTCTTTTGGACACATCGACTTTCAGATACCTAAAGGGGTACAAAGTTCAAACTGTCCAATGGTCAGTTGATGCTGCTGCATCTGAACTCAGGAGAGATATTAGGGGTGGATAAATAGATATGGGAACAGTGTGTGTATGTATGTGTGTTTGTCTGTCTAAAACCAAGATAACATAGAGAGATGTTATAGGTTGTGCTATATTTCTTTTAGGCTCCCTTGCAGTACTGAATTTGATGGTAAGAAAGAAATAGCTCTGGAGCATTCAAAAAGCAAAGGGTCCTGCTTTTTATAGGTTCTAGGCAGATCTCTATGTCTCTTGTTATATTCTATTTTCTCTTACTGTATTCTTCAATCCTTTTGCAATTTATTGTGTGTCATTGACTAGCTTTCTTTGTCTCTTTTGAATGAATATTAAGTTTTTTAAACAAATGACAAACACACAGCTTGATGGCACAGTGGGCAAGAATGCTAGATTTAGAATCAGAGAAACCTGAGCTCAAATCCTGCCTCAGATATTTACTAGTTGCACTATTGTCCTGGACAATCCTAAAAGGCCCTTAATCTCTCTCAGATTCAAGTGTCAACATTCAGAATCATTCTGACCCCTCGTTACTAGCCTAAGGGGTGCAAACACACAATCATGAGGGAAGCTGACAGTTAAGCTATGCCTAATCTCTTACTGGCATTCAACTTTGTAGAACCTTTGTAGAAGTCTGTACCAGACTGTGCTTGCTACACTAGAGACTTGGCAGAACTTCTACTTAGATGAGATTTGAGACTTTTTTTTTTGGTTGAGTTGAGTTATCTCACTCCCAATGGGAGAGCTCCTTCATTCTGTATTGTATGGAATATATTTTCTTATGTATATTTTCTCTCATTTCTGTTTTGCTATTGACTTGGATAAATGATTTTTTTGCTATTTATTATATCTGTGTTCGCTGCAGAACTGTCATCAAGTGGGAAGAGCGATCAAGCCCTGGTTATAGTTTGGAACACTCCTTCCCCATTAAAGAATAACAACCAGGAGTTTAGTTTGAAACTAAAGACAACTTCTCCTACACTAATACTATTTAAGGAGGCAGATAGGGATAGTTCTATCCCAGAACTCCTTTCTGGGGAGAGCAGAATGCTCAGCTTTTGGCTCCAACCTCCTATTTCTCTCTTGGCAGGGATCGAAATTTCCCTTGGAGAAAGGTGGGAAAAGGAGATGTTAGAGATGTTTTTTTCTTGCCTCCCTTTGATCCCCATTCAGACACATCTAAATTGGCAAACATAATCTACATAGACAAAACATAGAAACAGCACCCACCACACCCTTTCTATGTAAAACAAAGATCCTGGACTTCATAATTCATAAAGTCCCCCTTTACTCTTGATCTTATGAATAGGTTTTCAGAGCCAGCACAGAAAAAGAGAGAAAAAAAAAGATGGAGCTTGGGTTGAAAAGAAGGGGAAGGCAGTATTGTTTCTCCATCAAATCACTGGTTCTTCTGGTTTTGATTCCATGAATCTCCTCTATCAGTTCCTGGTCTCCCAAAACAATGAATTCCCCAATATCTCTGAGTCAACCTTTCTCTTGCATATTAATTTTTGCTAGTGGATATCTGTCCCCTCTTACCCCTGCTGCTTTAAGAATCTGTAACTTAGCTCATTTCCTCCCACTTACTTTGACATCACTAATATTCCCTCCAATGTCTAAGCGCTTATTTCAAATCTAAAAAGACAGCATATTATGGTATATTGAGAGCCACCTTGTGCCAAGAAGACCTAGGATCCAATCCTGCCTGTGATGTACATTAGCTGTGTCACCCTGAGCAAGCCTTTCCCTGCCCCATTTCCCTCTCCAAATGTAAGGATTTGGCAGCATCGAGGCAACATTTTAAAATGTGATGCAGACTTCTGACACTTACCATATGTTTTCCCTACACATGCCGTCTCTGTGTTGGTTGCCTTTGCTAAAGAATATGTGTGCTTAACTCCCCGATTTGCAGCAACATTTATTCTTGAGCCTTTGCAAATGTGTACCAATTTGTCCATCTGTGGGAGGGGAAGGGACTTCTCTATTGCAGATTTCATACAGTGACAAAATCACAGGTTCTTTCCCCAAGCCTAACTAAAGTACAAAACTCCAGCAGCACTGTTCCTCTTGGGATGTTTCATTACCTGGCTGAGACACTGCCATTTCTTTTGTAGCAATTAAAATTATCTCGAGAGACTGGTTTTTCATAAATTAAAAATAATTTATTATTTGACTGGTCAAGATATCTTAATTGTGGTCAAATGAATCTCTCCAACCATTGTAAGACAAAGAGAAACTCATGGCTCAGGTATCTCCACACATTTTTGCGAGTTCATTATTCAGCTCCTCCCTTGAGCATCCCAAGACATCTCTAACTGGCAATCAGGTAATTAGGGGGTGGTCCATCAACCTGTCGGACCCCTCCTCATCCCCACAGATAGACAATTCATGTAAGCCAGAAAAGTATTATTGTAGAACTTTTACAGTTAGAGTCTCTGAAAGGACTACATTCCTCGGGACAAAGAGAATGCAACAATCCAAAGACTGAATGGAGCCAAGTCTGAGACTGAAATATGACTGAGAAATTCTCCCTAATATATGGGAACAGATTTTGGGTCCTTATAATCCAAGATCCTGATATAAAAATTATATACTATATGAAAAATAAATTCTCACACTATGCAGGGCTTTCTTGGGCCCTCCATTCAGAACACCTGCCCAGACATTTTTTTTTTTCTGGAGCTTCTGTAGCACTCTGCTTCAGAGAAACAGGAAGCAATATTTTGTAACTACATCCTCTTAGTACTTTGCTGATTACACATGTACATAACTTTCCCTTTTCATCATATAAGCACCTCTTTCAAAATGTGCTGACATTTTAGTGGGTTTTGAATAGCCCTTAATGTTTTGTTGGCATTTGGAGAACATCAATTGCCTGTTTGAAAACAGCTTGTGATATCCTCCCACTTTCTCCATATCCTCCATCCCCCATCAGCCCCTAAAGTGATTTTTCTAACACTCAGGTGTACTCTGATTGAGTGACGCTGGCCTCTTTAAAGCATTTCCTCTGGCTGTCCCACTTGCTTGGAATATTCTCCGTCTTCAGCTCTGCTTGCTGATTTCCTTAGCTTCCTTTGAGTCCTAACAAAAATCCCCCCTTCTATAGGAAAACTTCCCTCAATCTCTTAATTTGATTGCCCTCCCTCTGTTAATTATTTCCTATTTATCCTGTATTTAGTACTTTTTGCTTGTGTTTGTTTATTTGTTGCCTTTCCCTTGGACTGTGAGCTCCCTGAAGGTTAGGCTTGTCTTTTGCCTCTTTTTATATTTCCAGTTCTTAGCACAGTCTCTGGTATATAGCAGGTAATTAATGTTTACTTATTGATTCTTCCCTTCCTCAAATGAGTTTCTCTTTATTTCTGCTTATTTTCTTTTAATCATTATCTTATTTCACTAATAGGGCAGGCTAAAAGGTTGACACAATTAAGTTCCTGAAGCTGAGATCTAACCATGTTAAAACCTGCTCAAAAAAGATTCCATTGAATGTTGCCTCTCAGATTATTATAAATCCATCAGATTGACATTTAAAGCCCTTCACAGACCTGATCCAGCCTATCTTCTCAGATTACTTTCATATTACTCCAGTGTAAGCATTTGTCTTCCAAACTAGCCTATTCTCTATTCTCTAAACTTGGCATCCTGTCTTCCTCTTCTCTACCTATCTGCCCACATTTCCTGATATACTCCCTCTGCTACTCTACCTTTTATAATCCTTAATTTGGTTTTCAAGACTCAATTTCAAGTGTGATTTGATAGGGGAAATCTTTATTGATTTCTTTAATTCAGGGATTCTTGCTTCTGGAATTTATGAATTTATTTTGATAATTTTATTTCAATATAATTGGTTTCCTTTGTAATTCTGTGTTTTAATGGGTGCATTTAAAAATAGTGATCATAGAAGGGGCCCATAGACTTCATTAGATTACCAAAAGGGTCTGTGACACTCAAAAATGTTAAGAATTTCTGCCCTGGTTTTGTTATTAGATTCTTCCTCACATTTTATTGTATTTTTCCATTTGTTAGAACAGAAAATGTAAACTCTTTGGTAGTAGAGATTATTTTTCCTGTTTTTATATTTTGTGTTTAGCATAGAGCCTTGTAGTGATGATGCAGTGGATAGAGCTCTGGGCCTGGAGTCAAGAAGACCTAAGTTCAAATCTGGCCTCAGACTTCCTAGCTGTGTGACCCCGGGTAAGTCACTTCACCCTGTTTGCCTTATTTTCCTCATTTGTCAGATAAGCTGAAAAGGAAATGGCAAACCACTCTGGTATTTTTGCCAACAAAATCCCAAATGGGATCAGGGAGAGCTGGACACAACTGAACAGATTGAACAACAACAATCAATCAATTCATGCTTAATTGAATTCAATCGAATGGGGTGGCAAGATAAGCAGCACATGTTTGCAAAGGTTCGATAATAATTGTGGCTACTACTTAGAGAATTCTACACACATATGCTATGGCAAAAGCAGCCAACTCAGAGAAAATGCATATAGGAAAAACATATGGTAGGTGTCAGTAGCTTGCATCACATTTTAAAGCATATGTCTCAGTATTATGAAGTTTTCATATTGTGAAGGCAGATAAAATTTTGAAAATAGACAAAAATCATTCAGTCAAATATGGTGAATAATGTAAAGTATCAAGCTGGTTCCCTATGAGGTCAAAACCAAGGTGTTCCTATAAAGTAAGGGGACTAATTTTCTTCAGTGGCTCAGAAATTGACCCTAAAGGCAGTTCCAAAAAAAGAAATTTTGAAATATTTTAAGCAATGACAGCACCTTTGTAATCAATGCAAGGATCTACATAAGGTAAGCATTTTGAAGGATAATATTCATTTGGGTGTCTAAATTCTTATAGTTAGAAGGAAGTAAGATAGGGTGGAAAAAAAGTGATAATTTTTGTAGCTAGACCTGGATCCAGATTCAAATTTCAGTTCCAACCCCAGGCAAGGTTCTTGACCTCTCTTACTCTCAGTTTTTTCATCTGTAAAATGAGAGGTTTGGAGTAGATGATCTTAAAGGAGTCTTCCTGCTATAAATCCAATATACTCTGATGGATCCAGTCTTATAAATTTGGACGCACTTCTTCCAGAGGTACAGAGGACATCCCAATTATGTGTTCTCATCTAGTGGGATCCTTGTCTGTATCCTTCAATAAATGAACTCCCTGTGTGCTGGATGGAGGCTGTTCTCTGAGCCTCTCCGGCTCTATGAAACACAAAGGCATTGTTGAATACTCATGCAGGAAGCTCTCTCATCCTGAACATCGATGTTCTGCCAGGTCTAAACCAGATGTGCATAAATGAAAAAAAAAATGAATATTTTGCGTGGATGTGCAAGTTACATATTTTGTTATTTATTTGAAACAAACGTCTCTCCTACTTTTACTCTTAACATGTATTATCAATTAACTATGGCTATATCCTTAGAACCAATGACTTTGTTAGAGGCATAGTGCATCCTAAAGTTGGGCTACATTGCCACCTACTGGCATAATAAAATGATTAGTTTTAGAAGTTGACTTGCTGGTTGTTGAATGGCTTGGAAATGTCCCCTGGAAATGGAGGAAAATGGGGTAAGGGGGATTTGGTAAATAAAAAGTAAAAAAGATATGGGGAAAAGTTGGGGCTATTTGAAGTGAAGAGATAATTAGTAAATATTTATAGTTTGAATCCTGGAGTGTTTCTTTTGTAACAAAAGTTTTCTTTAGAATTAGATTGGTTGATCGCTGACACCTCTGTGCCAAAGACTGCTGAATTTGATGTTTGGCCATTCCTGCCCTTTCTCCCTAACTCTAGATTTACAATGCATTCTCTCTGTCTCTCTCTCTCTCTCTGTCTCTCTTTCTTTCTCTCTCTCTCTCTCTCTTTGTCTCTCTCTCCCTCTCCCCTCTGTCTCTCACCTCTCTCTCTTCCTTTCTCTCTGTCTGTCTATCCTTGTCTGTCTTTCTCTCTTCCTCTTTCTCTCTCTCTGTCTCTTCCTCCCTCTCCCCTCTGTCTCTCCCTCCCTCTCCCCTCTGTCTCTCTCCTCTCTCTCTTCTTGTCTCTCTGTCTGTCTGTCTATCCCTGTCTGCCTTTCTCTCTTCCTCTTTCTCTCTCTTCCTCCTCCCCGCAATGTGAGGAATCTTTATTTGGCAATATGATATACTTGAATGAATGTTGCCAGCTAGATGGCACATGGGAAAGGTATTTAACCTCTATCTTCCTCAGTTTCCTTAATGGTAAAATGGGGAAAGCAATAACACCTACCTGATAGGGTTGTTGTCAGAATCAGATGAGATGAAATTTGGAAAGTACCTGTTACATAGGAGGGGCTTCATAACTGCTTGTTCCCACCTCCTCCTTCCCCTTCCTTCCTCTATTGTCTTTGACTCTGGAGATTGCTATATATATATATCCTGCATCTGCTACTTACTACCTATCTCTGTGACTTTGGGGAAATCACTTAGCTTTTCTAGATTTTAGTTTCTCTATTTAGAAAATGAGAGGATCAGACTACATGACCACTAATGGCCCTTCTAGCTCCAAATCTCTCATCTTGTGTTTGTTTTATTAACTCTTGCTTTTTTATGCCTTCAGATTTCTTGGTGTGTAAGGTGTCTTTGCTTGTGTGCTATAAACTAAGTGTCTCGATCTTGCTCTTCTCCATTATTTCTTGGGTTGCTCATAATTTTGATTCTTTAGAGATGGTGTTCCATGATTTGTAGTCATATACCATCCCAGAATACTGGTATTAAAAATTAGTTTTTTTTCCATCAAGGAACAGCTTTCAATCATTGAAAGCACTGTGCAATTTCCCAGATTAAATCTAGCCTATTACCCTTTTCCTGCGGTCTACCTACATCTGTCTGTCCTAGGTACACATACTGATGGAATAACTCATTTTTCAACCAATTGTACACCACAGGGAAATGGGCCAGTCTAGAGATCTCCTATAATGACATTTACTAGGGGGTCTTACAATTGGGTTAAAAATATCAAATATAAGTAGATAGGCACTTTTATGAAAAAATTGAGATTTTAGTAGATTTTGACATAAGGTGATGATGAATCATGGCAGCCTAACCCCAACAAATAGTATGATCTTCAGCTATATTAATAGAAGCATAATATCCAAAATGAGATAAGTGATAGTCTCAAAGTACTTCAAACTGGTCTCATGATATCTAGAGCATTATGTTAAATTCTGAGAGCCACATTTTAGGACATACACTAACAAACTGGAACAGGTCCAGAGAAAGATGTCAAGAATGGTGAGGGGACTAAAGAATGTACCACTTGAAGGAACTAGGTAGTTTGGCCTGAAAGATCATAAGACAGGTGGGACATGAAATGTCAGCTAGTATTTGAAGATCCGTGTGGGCTTGGGGTCAGGAAGAAGAGTTCCAATCTGGCCTCAAACACTTATTAGGTGTGTGATCCTGGGCAAGTCTCTTAGCCTCCCTTTGTCTAATCCCCTGGAGAAGAAAATGGCAAACACTGAAGTGTCTTCGCTAAAAAAACCTTATACTGGATCATGAAGTGTTGGACAGGACTGAATGACTGAGTAGCAACAATAACATTAAGAAGGAATAAACTCGCTCTTGTTTTAATGTCTCCAGTTAAGAGAATAGAAATAGTAGGTGGGAGTTTCAGAAAGGAAAATCCAGGCTTCGTGCAATGTAAAAAACCAAACTTCCTAACAAATAAAGCCATCCTAAAGTGGAATTGACTGTCTTGAGTAAAGAAGTAATTTTCACATCACTGAACAAGCAGAAGCCGGATGATCGCTTATAAAAGACTTTATAGAGGCAACTCTTGTTCACATTGAACCATATGATATTTAATGTGTCTTCCAAAATTGAAAATCTGTGATGCTGTGAGAAGACTCTAGTCTTCCTTTACAATTATAAGAAAGTAACCCTCCTCTATGTGTATTCCACTGTGATCCAGGCAAACTGCTTTGTATCATTCTCTGAGATGATTCTGTGTTTTCCTTGTTCGTGCTTTGGCTTATTTCCTCCTCGTCCTGGATGTGGAGTCCTGCATTCTTAACTGCTAAAATTCTAACCATGCTTTTTAAGGCACCTGCTGCCTTATGTTGTGATTATGGGTATATAAAATTATCTTAAAGAATTATATACTCTATCAGAGCAGGATCAATGTCATATTTATCTTTGTATTTCCTACAATGCCTAACAAAATTTCATAACATAGCTGGTATCCAATAAACCTTGTTGAATTAATAAATGAACTAGGATGAGGACAAAAATAAAAGACAAGACCATCTCCAAAGTAGGCTTTGGCTATCACTGGCATGATGGTTAAGCTATAAAGGGTATCTTATAGGAAGGCTTTAGTTAACGAAGTATGTTGCTAAATGAGATTGATTGCAATTCATGTCTGCATAGCAGTCTAAGGCTATTTTCACTCTAGGAAAATGAAGGTTATGATCAATAAAATTAGGAGAGAATTAAAATCTTGAATGATAATAAGGAAGTTAGAAACTCTTAGATACTGATAGAAAGACTAAATAAGATCTGACTAAGAAGCATTTGTTAGGAAGTCTTCCCTCCCCACCAAATCATGTCTCAATTTATCCAATGCAAAAGAGCCTAGTGATAAATGGCTGAAATCCTGTAGTTTTTGTTATTGTATGCTTGCTGTAGATTGTAGCATGATACCTTGCACATAGAAGGTGGTGGCTGATACATTTTTGTTGGACAAAGGGAGACCTCTTCTTTAAAGCTATTTTGGAAGGAATGGCTAGAGTTAAATGTTCTTAACATACACACAATATTTTGTTCTAGTCTGTAGCTTTTTAAAAAAATCAACAAACAATAAAAATTATTACATACTTTGTACCTTTCCATTATTCTAAAAAATACTCTGCTATAGAGAATCTTCTATAAGAGGCTAACTGTTCCCTTCTCATGTTGAGAATACCTTGAATACACGTGTAGATTGTTCTCATAAAAATGTATAAATATGTCAGCTACTTTTTAGGGATAATAAGATTTTCCCTATTCCTTTTGTCATCTACCCTAAGATGTCTTGTAAAACGATTCCTCCTGGCTTCCAATATCATGTTGGCTTGCTTATATACATTATTTACTCAATTTGATCTGGCCTAATCATTTGGGGCCAATTTTGTTTTCCTAAGCTCACTTTCTAAATCATAGGGCATATGAGGAGATAAAGTATTGAGTCCAAAGGTAGGGATTTCTTTGTTGATGACGATAATCGATAATTATAAGATTGCTGATACACTTATTCCATTTTACATCTATTTGTTGTCCTCATGCTGGTTTCAGCTATGAATGCTCTTAGGATCATGTTGCTCATTGAATCTCCCACTACATAGATGTGTTTTTGACTTCATAATTTTGTTGTTTTAAAAAAAGTCATAAAAATTTCCTTGATAAATGAAACAAGGATAACTATTTCATCACATTCTGATTGTTAAATGTAGAGAGTTTAGCTTAGATGTAAACTCACAAAAGATATTTGGAACAATGAAAGCTATCTGAAAATGGAGATGCTTCAGAAAGTAGTCAGGTCCTCCATAAAGAGGTCTTCAAGAAAGGAACAAGTAGTTATTAAGCACCTACTATTTTACCCCAGACACTGTGCTAAGTGTTTTACAAATACTATTATATTTGATCCTCACAACAACCTGTGATGTATTTATATACATCTTACAGTTGAGGAAAAAGAAGGAAGACTCTGGTGAAGTGAATTGGTCAGGGTCAGACAGCTAGCAAGTTTGAGACTAGATTTCAGCTCAGATTGTCCTGATCCCAGAATGGGCATTTTACTCATTATGCTACCTGGCTGTCTTAATAGAATCCTAAGCGACAAGTTTAGGGGTATGTTGTGGACATCATGGTTAGGAATGGGCTAAATGAGGTGGCTTCTAACTCAGATACTATGATTCTGGGAACTGAACCAATGCCATTACTAATAAAGTTGACCCTAAAGATTAGATGAGGCTCATTAAGAGGGGTTCACTTTGGTTGTTGTGTATAGGTGTGCCCTGTAGACACTATAAACCTTGAAGTAGTTTGAGGTCTTTACATTAAGCTTAGAAGTAATTTGATATAGTGGAAAGAGGATGGAGCCTAGAATCAGGATACTCAGGGTTTAGTCTTGAATGTACTTACAATATGATCTTGGGTAAATCATTTAACCTCTCTGGGCCTAATTGATTCATGTTAAATGAAACATCTGTTACATAAAGTGAAACCTGCATAATCTCCCAAATCCCTTTGAGCCCCACAGATCTCTGATTTTGTATTTTAAGATTTTATTTGGCATTTATAAAATGAGGGTCTGTTCACCTAGTTATTAAACATATCACAAAAAATTCTTCCACGTGATCTGGAAAGTGGCAATTTCATGAAAATCCCCAGATCTTAAATGTAGCTTGCCCTACAAGTGAAACAGATGACAAGTTTCAGGATACTGTAAAGGAATGGGAATTATAAGTTAATTTTTTTTTGTTAGAGAACTGTAAGTTAAAGAAAATGTAGAGTTTTTAAATTCAGAGTTTCATTGCATAAATTTTTAAAAAGTCTCCCTTTGCCAACCTCAATGGTAAAAAAAATGATTAAGTGGTCAGTAGATAGAATGGACATTATGAAGCTGGCCTCAACATATAGCAAATCTTTTTGGGATGAGGAGCAACCAGATGGTGTAGATAAAAAAGAAAGGGTTTGAAGATGTAGGTCTGAATCATGGCTTAGTTCCTCATCTCTTATATGAACTTGGTTAAATCATTTAAGCTTTCTCTGAACATCATTCCCATCTTCTGTTAAATATAGAATGGACTAGAGTAGTGATTGGCAAACTATGGCCCGAGGGCCAGATGTGGCCCCCTGAAATGTTTTGCTTTTGCAAAATGCTTTTACAGTATAATCATTTGACCCTTTCATTTCATTTGTGGCAACTTTGCCTCTTACTACTTGAGACCTGCAAAGAATGCATTTTTGACTTTACATGTAAGCCCAATCTTAATCTGTTCTGGATGCAAAGGATTTATGATTTATTCAGCTATGTATCGATATGATAATACAAGAGCAGCAGGGCACTGTACTTCTTGTTGAATTTTCAATTCACAATCTAAAAATTTATCTTGTAAGTATCATTGGTTTTAGCCTTGCAAATTCCAGAATACATCATCTGCAGTTCATCTTTAAATACAAAGCAAATAGGGAAAGAATAGATTACTTCATAAATGAAAAGATCCAAAAAGGTAATTAATGTTTGATAGTATTAATTAACATTTTCTCTGTGCATTGATTTTGACTGCTATTTGGAACATGGGGTGTAATTATTGCTTCCCTATAAAAAGTGGATAATATGGTTTGCAAATTAATGGGAGTATGACTATCTCTTTTGCCCCAAGAAGTCAGCCACTAATTTGGGTTATTATTATTATTATTATTATTATTATTATTATTTTATTATTATTATTACTACTACTACTATTTGCTATGCTTATTCTAGGAAAAAACTCATTCCACAAAAGAATAAGAATCTGAATTTTGAAATAATAAGTAACAAGGTTATGGGAGAGCTATGAATTGTGATGTAGCATAACCTAGGAATAGTTAATAAGACTTAAAATAAGTTCTGGTATATGGTTGTGATAGAATACTACTGTATAGTAAGCAATGGTGAGCAGGTTAATTCTTTTAAAAATGGAAAGACCTAACTAAAATTATAAAGAGTGAAATGAGCAGAACCAAGAGAACATTATATGCAGCAACAGAAACATTTTTTGAAGAATAACTTGTGTATATACACCTCCAGAGAAAGGACTGATGAATAGAAACAAGCAAGCCATACATACATACATACATACATACATACATACATATATATATATATATTTATATGTTTTTGACAAATACTGTCTTCTTTAGTTCATGGAAGGGAGAAAGAGTGGAAGATATCTGGGAATTTTAATGTATCAAAAAAGAAATAAATAAATTAAACAAATTAGAAATTCTAGGCTTGAGTCCTTACTCTCCAACTTTCCTAGTTCTATGACCTTGGAGAAATCACTTGGCTTCTCTGAGACTCATTTTCCTCTTCTGTAAAATGGTGATAATAACCTTTTATACTGTATAGTGTTATTGCATAATATGTGTTAAGTGATTTGGAATGATAAGCACAATATAAATAAGAGTTGTTATAACTGCTTACTTTCACCTTCTGGAAGTGAATGAACACTTTCAAATGAGGATTAAGAAATAAATGACTTCCCTTGAGGCACTGAGTGTTAAGGAATAATCTAAGATTTAGCATATCTCTCAATAGAGAACCATATGATTTTTTTCACTGATAGCAACCAGTTATTTGAAGGTGAGAGATATGATCTGAAAGATATTTTAAAAATTATTTTAACTTTCAGGTAATTAATGCTTCATCCATCAGGAGAATTAGAGCTGTAGCTGATGGCATTTAGAGTGAGTATCTTCAGGTATCATTGAAAGAGAACTGTAGTCAGAGGTCCTGGGTTAGAGTTCTAGCTAGAGTCATACTAGTTATGTGACCCCCTGGCAAAGAAATTCATCTTTTTAAGTCTCAGCCTCCTCAGTTATAAAATAGCCATAATCATTCTTAATTGTCTATGTCACAGGGGGAGCAGCTGGGTAGCTCAGTGGATTGAGAACTAGGCCTAGAGACGGGAGGTCCTAGGTTCAAATCTGGCCTCAGACACCTCCCAGCTGTGTGACCCTGGGCAAGTCACTTGACCCCCATTGCCTACCCTTACCACTCTTCTGCCTTGTAGGTGGAGGGGAATAAGGTATTAGAATACTGGAAAAGGAGGTAGGGCTCAGGTTTGTTAAGAGTTCTAACAGTTAAACAGAGGATTTTGTATTTGAGCTTGAAGGTAATAAGGAGTCACTGGAGTTTATTGAATGGGGTGCATGTGTATGTGTGACATGATTATATCTATGCTTTAGTAAAATCGCCTTTTTAGCTGAGTGTAGGATGGATTGGAGTAGGGATAGACTTTAACTAGGGAGGTCAACCAAAAGGATATTACAGTAGTTGGATCGATGAAGACCTGCACCAAGGAGATGGCCGTGTTAGAGGAGAGAGAGTTATTATGAAGGTGGAATCAATAGGACTTGGCAATAGATTAGATAAATATGGGGGGCTCATAGAGTCAGGAGTTGAGAATGATGCCTAAATTGAGACCCTGGGTGATTGGAGGATGTTGGTGATCTTGACAGTAACAGAAAAATTAGGAAAAGGGCATGGTTTTAGGGGGAAAATAATGAATGTTGTGGCTTCATTGGTATGGGTTGCTCAATGACTTGGGTAGATAAAATTTTAAACATTCCTAAGGTCAAAAATTTGATGGCCATTTTGGTGATGAAATTCCTTGTTTTAAGTAACATTATCTTTAGGTAACAGATATTAAACCAAAAGTGCAACCATACTCAAAGCCTTTCCAACTTCTTAGAATTTTTCAGGAGTTGTGATCCACTTGCATAACCATTAGGAGAGAATTCAGATTATATGCCACAGTGAGGCACCAGAGAAGGATTTTAACTCAACGGTGATAAATAATTATGTCAGCAAAATTCAAGGAACATAATTTGTTGATAATCATCAGGCCTTGAAGTCCTTCTCCAACACTTCACCAAGGTGATGAAGTGACCCTATATTCTTAAAAGATTTTCCCCTGAAATCCAAATGCTGGCAGGCTCTACCAAATTGATAGACTACCATCTGAGGACTACTGAAAATAAGTCTGCAGGACTTCATCACAAAGTCAAATAGTTGTTGTTTAGTTGTTTCTATCACGTCTGACTCTTTGTGACCCCTTTTGGGATTTTCTTGGCAAAGATACTAGAGTAGTTTGTCATTTCCTTCTCCAGCTCATTTTATAGATGAGGAAAATGAAGCAAACAAGGATAGGTGAGCTTCTCAGGGTCACACAGCTAGTAAATGTCTGTGGTCATATTTGAACTCAGGTCTTCCTAACTTCATGCCTGCAACTGCATCTACCACACCACGTAACTGCTAGAGGTTGGCTAGAGGAGAATGAATATTTTGTCCACTACGTTTCACTAAGGCTGACTACTACCCTAGAGAGAGGTTACAACTGGAATTAATCTGAGAAACTGGAAATGTTTATCTTGAAGAAAAGAATACTTGGGGAGAACATGATAGCTGTCTGCAAATATTTAAAGGGCTGTCATAGAGTAGAATGAATAGACATTCTTTTTTAAAATTAATTAATTAATGTTTTAAAAATATGTTTCCATGTTTCCATGGTTCATTTTCTTTCCCTCCCCCTTCCTGGAGCCGGCTGGGTGGCTCAGTGGATTGAGAGCCAGGCCTAGAGACTGGAGGTCCTAGGTTCAAGTCCGGCCTTGGACACTTCCAGCTGTGTGACCTTGGGCAAGTCACTTGACCCCTATCGCCCACCCTTACCACTCCTGGGCTAAGGACGGTCCCTAGCCCAGATGAAAAAGGAGGAGGGTTGGGCGTGGGGCTAGCAACCCCACCCTGTAAAAACTACATCTGCTAAAGAAACTGCAACCTAAAGTAGGGGCAGCTGGGCTAGCTCAGTGGATTGAGAGCCAGGCCTAGAGACGAAAGGTCCTAGGTTCAAATCCGGGCTCAGACACTTCCCAGCTGGGTGACCTTGAGCGACCCATTGCCTACTGGTTGTGGCCCTATGCTCCTAGAATGGAGTCCCAGGATAAAAAAAAATACAAATGTTATCACTTAATATCTATTTATATATTATTCATTTTTGTAATAGAGAAATCTTTTAAAAGCAAAACCCCAAATAGTGTACTCGTATAAACTAGTGATGTCACATGTTTTTCTTCTGCATGTCTACTCCCACTGTTCTTTCTCTCAATGTGGATAGTATTCTTTCTCATAAGTCCCTTGGGATTGTTCTGGATCATTTCATTGCTACTACTATCAAGTCCATTACATTAAATTATTCCACAATGTTTCACTTCCTATGTACAGCATTCTTTTGGTTCTACTCATTTCACTCTGCATCAGTTCATGGAGATTCTTCCAGTTAATGTAGAAATCCTCCAGTTCATCATTCCTTACAGCAAATAGATTTGTTCTTAGAGGCAGCAAGGTAATGCAGTGGATAGAGCACTGGACCCAGAGTCCAGAAATCAATCAGTAAACATTTCTTAAGCACCTACTATGTGCCAGGTACTGTGCAAAGCACTGAAGATACAAAGAAAGATGAAAGCCAGTCCATTCTCCCAAGGAACTTGGAGTCTGATAAGGACACAATATGGAAACAACTTTGTACAAATAAGATTATACAAGGGATAAGTTGGAAATAATCAATAGAGGGAAGATGCTAGAATAAAGGAGAATCAGGAAAGGATTAGAGGATAGGATTTTAGCAGGGAATTGAAGGAAACTAGGAAAGTCAGAAAGCAGAGGTGAACAGAAAGGGCATTCCAGATATGGGAGACCACCAGTAAAAATGCTTGGAGTTGTGGAACACCAAGATTTGTGATACTGGATCAGAGTAAAGCAGAGAGGAAGTATGAGAAGATAGGAAAGATAGTGGGGTTGGGACCAAGCTAAAAGCCATTCTCTAACAGTTCTAGCTATATGACCTTAGGTAAGTCATTTAACCTCTCAGCCTCAGTTTCTTTCTCAGTAAAACAGGGATAATAGTATCTATCTCCCCACAGTTGTGAGATAAAATGAGATAATCTTTGCAAATATGATAATTATTATTGTTGGTATTCTAAGGTCACCAGAGAAAAGAGATAGGAATAGCATATGGAAACTGCAGGGGGGTGGGGCAAGTGTAGGCTTGATTTAAGCAAAAACTTCCTAACAATTAAAATTATCAAAAAAGTGATGGATTGCTTTAGAAGATAGTGAGTTTTCCCCAGGTCTTCAGACCAGAGGTCTTCAAGTGGATGATGATTTGGAAGGAAAGATATAGAGTAGATTTATTTTGCCAGTACAGGTTAACTTAAGGACTTCTGAAATCACCATTCCAAGGTTCTATGATCTGCATGCATCAGGGCAGGGAGTACCTACACTGATGAATTCATAGATACCTGAAGTAATGAATGACATAAGATAATGGCAATGATGATGATGATAGTGATAGTATCAATTTTAGCATAGACCTCAAACATTTTATTAAGAGTAACACTGAACATGACATCCTAGTTTAACTTAATGAAGGAAGCAAACAGCTAAGAGACCCCATAGATACAAGAATAAGAGAAGGAAAACACTAATTCATATCATCTGTATTCAATGAAAACTGACATTTACATATCTAGCATCATTTATTTTAGCTTGATATTTAAATTTTGCTTTTATTAATTTATTTGTTTGTTGGTTACATTAAAATCCTCAGATATCCTATACTTTCTAGTGTTTTCAATAGGAATGGGTGTTGTATTTTGTCAAAGGCTTTTTCAGCAATTATTGAGAAAATCATGTGATTTTTGTTTGTTAGCTTGTTGATATGGTAAATTATGTGGATGGTTTTCCTAATGCTGAACCATCCTTGCATTCCTGATATAAATTCCACTTGATCATGATTGATAACCCTTTTGATCACTTGCTGGAGTCTTTTTGCTAGTATTCTATTTAAGATTTTTGTATCTATGTTCATTAGGGAAATTGGTCTCTGTAGTTTTCTTTCTCTGTTTTTGATCTACCTGGCTTTGGAATCAGTACCATATTTGTGTCATAAAAGGAATTTGGTAGGATTCCTTCTTTGCTTATTATATCAAATAATTTGTATAGTATTGGGATGAGTTGTTCTTTGAATGTTTGATAGAATTCATTTGTGAATCCATCAGGCCCTGGTGATTTTTCCTTAGGCAGTTCTTTGATGGCTTGTTCAATTTCTTTTTCTGACATGGGATTATTTAAGTATTCTATTTCTTCTGCTGTTAATCTAGGCAATTTTTATTTTTGTAAATATTCATCCATATCACCTATATTGCTATATTTATTGCCATATAATTGGGCAAAATAGTTTTTAATGATTGACTCAATTTCCTCTTCATTAGAGGTGAGGTCTCCCTTTTCATCTTTGATACTGTTAATATGGTTTTCTTCTTTCCTTTTTTTATTAGATTTACCAGTACTTTGTCTATTTTATCTGTCTTTTCAAAATACTAGCTTCTAGTCTTATTTATTAATTCAATAGTTCTTTAACTTTAAATTTTATTCATTTCCCCTTTGATTTTAAAGTATAGGAATAGAAGGGCCTTTCCTAAAAATAGTAAATAGTATATATTTAAAAGCATCAACAAGCATCATATGCAGTGGGGATAAATTAGAAGCCTTCCCAATAAGATCAGGAGTGAAACAAGGATGCCAATTATCACCTCTATTATTTAACATTGTACTAGAAACACTAGCAGTAGCAATTAGAGAAGAAAAAGAAATTGAAGGAATTAAAATAGGCAATGAGGAGACTAAGCTATCACTCTTTGCAGATGATATGATGGTCTACTTAAAAAATCCTAGAGAATCAACTAAAAGCTAGTAGAAATAATCAACAACTTTAGCAAAGTTACAGGACATAAAATAAATGCACACAAATCATCAGCATTTCTATATATTTCCAACACATCACAGCAGCAAGAGGTAGAAAGAGAAACACCATTTAAAATCACCCTAGACAACATAAAATACTTAGGAATCTAAGTACCAAAACAAACACAGGAATTATATAAACACAACTACAAAACACTTTCCAAACAATTAAAACTAGATCTAAACAATTGGAAAAACATTGATTGCTCAAGGGTAGGATGAGCTAAAATAATAAAAATGACCATTCTATCCAAATTAATTAATTTATTTAGTGCCATACCTATCAAACTACCAAACAACTTTTTTACTGAATTAGAAAAAAAACTATAACAAAGTTCATTTGGAATAACAAAAGATCAAGAATATCAAGGGAAATAATGAAAAAAATGTGAAGGAAGGTGGCCTAGCCGTACCAGATATTAAACTATACTATAAAGCAACAGTCATCAAAACAATATGGTACTGGCTAAGAGACAGAAGGGAGGATCAGTGGAATAGACCTGGGGTAAGTGACGTCAGAAAAACAGTGTATGATAAACCCAAAGAGCCCAACTTTTGGGACAAAAATCCACTATTTGACAAAAACTTCTGGGGAAAATTGGAAAACAATATGGGAGAGATTAGGCTTAGATCAACATCTCACACCCTACACCAAGATAAATTCAGAATGGGTGAATGACTTGAATATAAAGAGGGAAACTATAAATAAGTTAAGTGAACACAGAATAGTATACTTGTCAGATCTCTGGGAAAGGAAAGATTTTAAAACCAAGCAAGAGTTAGAGAAAATTACAAAATGTAAAATAAATAATTTTGATTATATTAAATTAAAAAGGTTTTGTACAAACAAAAACAATGCAACCAAAATCAGAAGGGAAACAACAAACTGGGAAAAAATCTTTATAACAAAAAATTTTTATTGGGGTCTAATTACTCAAATATACAAGGAACTAAATGAATTGTATAAAAAATCAAGCCATTCTCCAATTGATAAATGGGCAAGGGACATGAATAGGCAATTTTCTGATAAAGAAATCAAAACTATCAATAAGTACATGAGAAAGTGTTCTAAATTTCTAATAATTAGAGAAATGCAAATCAAAACAACTTTGAGGTATCACCTCACACCTAGCAGATTGGCTAAAGTGACAGCAGGGGAGAGTAATGAATGTTGGAGGGATGTGGCAAAATGGGGACATTAATGCACTGCTGGTGGAGTTGTGAACTGCTCCAACCATTCCAGATGGCAATTTGGAATTATGCCCAAAGAGCGCTAAAAGAATGCCTGCCCTTTGATCCAGCCATTCCATTGCTGAGTTTGTACCCCAAAGAGATCATAGATAAAAAGACTTGTACAAAAATATTTATAGCCATGCTTTTTGTGGTAGCAAAAAACTGGAAAATGAAGATATGCCCTTCAATTGGGGAATGCCTGAACAAATTGTGATATATGCTGGTGATGATATACTATTGTGCTCAGAGGAATAATGAACTGGAGGAATTCCATGTGAACTGGAAAGACTTCCAGGAATTGATGCAGAGTGAAAGGAGCAGAGCCAGAAGAACATTGTATACAGAGACTGATACACTGTGGTAAAATAGAATGTAATGGACTTCTGTACTAGCAGCAATGCAATGACCCAGGACAATTCTGAGGGATTCATGGAAAGGAACACTACCCACATTCAGAGGAAGAACTACAGGAGAGGAAACACAGAAGAAAAACAACTGCTTGAACACATGGGTTGAGGCAGACATGATTGGGGATGTAGACTTGAAACAACCACACCAATACAAGTATCAGTAATATGGAAATAGGTCTTGATAGATGACACATGTTAAAACCAGTGGAAATGTGCATTAGCTATGGTGGGGTGGGGCTTGGGCGGGTTAAGGGGAAAGTAAGAACATGAATTATGTAACCATGGAAAATTTTTCTAAAAAATAAAAAAAATTTAAAAAATTCCCAGATATCACACCTCCTCCATCCCTCTCTGTACCATAGAAAGCACCACTTGACACAAACATGCTTATATAAGTTATCGCTTTCATGTTTCCATTTATCAGTTCTTTCTCTAGTGGTGGACATTCATAATTTATTCTTCAAGTATTAATTCTGTAGCTATATATGACATTCTTTTTTTTCTACTCATTTTACTCTTCATTATTCCAAGTTTTTCCAAGTTAAAAAAAAAACAGCCTGCTCATTATTTCTTAATATCTAGCATTTATATAGTGTTTAAATGTTTACAAAATTAGTTCCATGTTATCACATTTAATTTTCACAAGTCTGAAATGTAGGTACTATTATCTCTATTTTTCAGAACAGAAAACTGAGGCAGACATGCTAGGTGACTTGCCTATGATTACACAGTTAGTTGTTGAGTGCTAAGATGATAAATTTTTGCTAACTTTGGTTGTTAGAAAGTTTTCCCTCAAATAAAAACTAAATCTGCAACTTCCATATACCGTTAAGAACTTTTCTCTGGGGACCCTAGAACACCAATAATAATCATTATTATAACAATAATGCTCACATAGTAAATATCTGAGACTAGATTTGAACTCAAGTCTTCTTCACATCAAATCTAACATTCTCAACTGTGCCACCTCTATGGGAATGTATCTTAAGGTTTACAAAGCTCTTTCTTCATGAGAAGCTAACATGGACATAGCTCCCACCCAAATATTAATCATTTTCATAGGGAGGAAATCTGCAGGCTCAAAGAAAAACATATAATAAGAAATGTCACATAATGCCCCAAATATAGTTAGTAAGTAACAGAATCCACCCTTAGAATCACAGATTTGTGATATCTTCTGTCCTCAGCAGTCATATTGTCCAACTCTGTCATTATACAGATTAGGAGACTGAGACAGGGACAAGTGACTTGTATTGGCCCCATAGGTGGTTGTTGGTGGTTGTCCTTTGTAGTCAGAAGACCAAAATGACATGATAAGGTGACGTTTTTTGACTCTCACAAGTAGCAATGAAATCTAGCCTTTCCAAATTCAAACCCAGTACTTTATCCACTGTTCTACACTGCCTACTTAGGGAAACTATCCCAGTTTTAGACTTTTGGCAAAAACAAAACAAAACAAAACAAAACAAAAAAACAGTCCTGGAGCTTTTAATTCTTTTTATTTCTGTGGGTTAGTGCTAGAATCCAACACACCAAAGGGAACCTTCTAAAGCAAATCCTCAAGGTTTCTAATCATCTTCTCTGAATGGCCTGAATGGAAGCTGTGCTGTTAAATCTTTCCATGCCTCTTGAGGACATGGGGGTTATCTCTGTATTAAGCCAGATCTATGGACCACATGTGGTGAGGGTGTGTGTAGCTTACTCAAGGAACCTGACCTACCCTTTTGGCCAACATGGATAATTCAGGCAAAGGACTCCCAGGGAGGCTGTTAAATAAAAACCTAGGAGAAACGGAGAGAATTGGCAGAAAAGATTTCTGGAGCATATGTTAAATTTTCCTTTTAGCTCTCTGAGATAATCTTTCCCTCCTCTGAATTCCTACAAGTACTTACTGTAGATATTGCTCATTAGTTCCTGATATTATGAATTATCTTTTTGTGTGTTACTGGAGAGTTAGCCTTACATCATATTCATCGTTATTTCTCTCTTCAGATGAGCATTTAACCCAATGCCTCGCACAGAATAGACCTTCAAGAAAGTGAGAGGCACCTTTTTTTCTGTAGTGCAAAGCGTATTTGACTTGGAATGAGGAAGACTTGAGTTCCAGTCCTGTCTCTAACATTTAACAGCTGTGCCATGAATTATGGGTAAATCTCCTAACTTCTATAGTCTTCATTTTCCTCATTTGGATAAAGGAGACAATAATGCTTTTTTTTTTTTTTTTTTGTTCAGTCCTGTCTCTATCTTCATAACCCCATCTCAGGGTTTCTTGGCAACAATCCTGGAGTGGTTTGCCATTTCCTTCTCCAGGTCATTTTATGGATGAGGAAACTGAGGCAAACAGGGTGGAGTGACTTGCCCAGGATTTTATGAAATAGTCTGAGGCCAGATTTGAACTCAGGAAGATGAGTCTTCCTGACTTTAGGCTTGACATTCTGTCCACTCTACTACCCAGCTGCCCATGCTTTTAGTTACTATCTTAATCAAGTGAACATTTATTAAACACCTTTGTGGCAGGTGAGATGCTGAGAATACAAGGACAAAACTGAAATAGGAAAGATTTCTAAAGAAACATTTCTAAAACATGTAAAGCAGATATAGCTTGACCTAGAAGGTAAAAGCCCTAGCATTTACATAACAAGGAATAGCCTCATGCAGAAGGAGGTGATTTAGCTGGATCTCCCTTTTCCCCCTTAAGCTTTTTTAAAAAGCTGCCTACTTTCTGCCTTAGAACCAATACTAAGTATTGGTTCTAAGGTAGAAGAGTGAGGTAAGGGCTAGGTTTGTTCAGGCTCACACAACTAGAAAGTGTCTGAGGCCACACTTGAACCCAAGACTTCCTGGCTCTTCATCCATTGAGCTGCCTAGCTGCCCTCCCCATACCCCTTAAGTTTTGAGCTTGGGTTTCCCTATCTTGTTCAGGCTGGGAGTATGGGGCTCACTTGTAGGTTTGGATTAGCAGAAGCTTTGACCCGGTCCCTTTCTGACCTGGACCCGTTTGACCCTCCTTAGATAATTTGGTGGCTCCCTTACCTGTAGCTCCTCACAGTGGGGTTAGATTTAGGGGAGCTGATCAGTTTAAACTCTGCATCTCAGGATTCCCAACCAAGATCCACCAGTCTCAGCCTCCCTGGAAGCAGGAATTACCGATCTGTCCCATCACTCTCAGATAAAACTGAATCTTAAAGGAGAGCAGGAATTTCAGGGAGATGTAAAGATACAGAAATTAGAGCTAACAATAGCAATAACTAGCTTTTGCATAATATTTTAACGTGTGCAAAGTGCTCTACAAATGTTTGATTTTCACAGCAATAGGAAAAGGTAGTTGCTATTATTGACTCCATTTTACAGATTAGGAAACTGAAGATCACACAACTAGTAAGGGATTAAGGCAGTATTTGAACTCAATTCTCCTTGATTTCAGGTCTAATTCTGGAGTGCCATGTATAAGAAACTGCAAAAAAGTTAGTATGGCTGGAAAGTAGAATGCATAGAAAGGGAGTGATGTATGTTAGGTCTGGAAAGGTAGGATGAGATTGAGTTGTAAAGGGCTTTATATAGGGAGGCTGGGTAGCTCAGTGTATTGAGAGCCAGGTCCAAAGATGGGAAGTCCTGCGTTCAAATTGGCCTTAGATGTTTCCTAACTGTGTGACCCTGGGCAAGTAACTTAACCACTATTGCCTAGCCCTTACGACTCTTCTGCCTTGGAACCAATACACAGTGTTGATTCTAAGATGGAAGGCAAGAGTTTAAAAAATAAAAAAAGGGCTTTATAAATGGAAAATGGAAGTTGTATTTGATTCTGGAGATAACAGGGAGCCATTAGAGTTTATTGAGGTGGGAGAGAAAGGTCAGACCAGAGCTTTAGGAAATTCATTTCCAAGCAATGTAGATAATGGCTTGGCTTGAAGTGGAAGAGAGAATTGAAGAGGGAGACCATTTAGGAGGCTAATATGATAGTTTAGGTGGCAATAATAACTAGTATTTATATAGAATTGTAAGGTTTGTTAGAACGCTTTCTCATATGATTCTCACATCAATCCTGTAAAAGGTAAATGCTATTATTATCTTCATTTTATAGAAGAGAAAATTGAAGCTCAGAGATAAAAAATAATTTGTCCAGGCTCACATAGCCAGATCAGGATTAGAACTCAGATCTTTAAACCTGTTTGCCTCAGTTTCCTCAGCTACAAAATGAGCTGGAGAAGGAAATGGCGAACCACAGCTATATCTTTGCCAAGAAAACCCCAAATGGGATTATGAAGAATTGGATATGACTTTTAAAAGCCAGAACAACAAAAATGTAGGCTGTTAGGGTAAGGGATGACAGCCTGAATTAGGCTAGAGGCAAGAGAGTAAAGGGGCCATATGGGGGAGATGTTATGGAATCTGAAATAAGATTTGTCCATTATGTGAGGTGAGGGAAAATAAGGAGTTGAAGTTAAGACCAAGATTGTGAAGCAGGGTGCCTGGAAAGCCGGTGGTACTCTCAAGAAAATTCTGGAAGAGGAGTGTGTTCTGGGGGAAAGATAAGAAGTTCTGTTTTGGACGAGCGTTTGAGATACCTCACAGGATTGTTATGAGGCCCAAATGAGATAATATATGTAAAATGCTTTGGGTGGGGATTGAGGCACAGGACCTGTGATTTCATTGGTATAGGGAACGCCTAGTGAGAAAATTCCCTCTACAAAGCACTATATAAATGTCAGTTATGATTATCAAATACTTGTGGATTTATAGTCATGCTTGGCAAAATGTCACAGTCAAAATGAGAAGGGAGTAAATGTTTGCTTTGCAGATAACCAAAAAAGAGACAAGTAAAATGTTTTACTGCAACCACTAAATGACTTTTCCTCTTGAGAAAGAAACTCCTAGGGGGATTGGAGTCAAAATAAAGTTCAATTAATCATTCAATCAACCAACCAACCAGTCAAGTAAAAGAGGGCATTTTCTTAAGCTTTCTGTGGAACACAGCCCGGACCAGGTTAAAGAGAGGTGACTTCTGCTTTTGAAAAGTTTGCAGCATGAGATAGACAACACTAATGCCAAAGACAGAGGGTGTAAAGAAGGTGAGGGGGAAAATGAACAAATAAAGACAATTAAAGAATTAACACAGGAGAAAAGGGATATGAGTACCACTGGAGACAGCAGTTGGGAAGTGGTTGGGTTATAGTTGCTCTAGGGTGAGAAGAGATGATGATTTTTAAAAAGTTCTCTAAAACAACTTTATCATAAAGCTGTGACTTTTGGTGGTGTGATTGCAGTTTTCTCATTAATCCAGGCAAGCAATCTCAACAGGGTGGCTTGTTTAATTTGATGAGTCTAGAAGGTCTGTAGTTCAATAGCTGCTTATTGAAATCATTTGGCATGGAGGCCAAGTTTTCAGGATCTGAGGAAGTTTAAATCTGGCATCAGTCTTGATTTAATGTAATTTTTTGTTAGCCACTGCTGGATCATAAAGCCTCCTTTTTTCCTTTTCTCTGATTCGGCTGAACTTCAGTGTTCCCAAGTTAACGATGAAATAGCTTGCTTGCTTTTTAATCAGTAGAATATTGAATAAACCCCTTAGTTAAGGCCTGCCCATCTCTGGCAATTATAAAGAATTTATTTGCTTATCCATGTTTTCACTCCTAAGTGACTTTACTTTAAAAGATTAACTTGGGAATGACACAGTGGTTTAAGGAGATACAATAAATAGCATGGAGAAGTGGTCAAAATATAGGAATTTTATAGGATTTTAAGACCTTTGTAGAAGAGCATAGAATTTTATGGGTCATCATGAAAGCCACCCTTTCTTTTCCCCTGGACTAAAGTTTAGGGCAATATCTTGGCTTGCAAGTCTTTTATGTTTGAAGCTTTTATAGTTAAACTTTCTGTCAGATGGGCCTCGGGGCGTCATTTCTAGAACCTCTAGGGTTTTTAGATATAATAGCTATTTAGGGGATATATGGAAATAGTGCTCAGAGGGGCTCTCTCTGCAGGCATACATAAAGAATGAGATCTGGGACCATTTTAGGCTGCCAAATGCTATTGCCATATTGCTCCCCAAAGTGGTCCATTAGTAAATTCAATGGAGGAAAAAAACAGTTTATTTTTGATATTGTGTAGAAGGAAAACATATTGTTCAACTGAATGCTTCACTTTTTAACTGGTTCTTTGGAACTGCACTCTAGCCTAAGGCAAAGTTGGCCCCAGGAAAAATTGAAAGCTTTCTCTTTCCTTTCAGAATCTCCTTTTCTTATACTTCCTTCTTTCCTAGCTTATAGGTATTACCTAGATCTCTCCTGGTATTTAGAGCTAAGAGAAATCTCAAGGATTATCTAGTTCAGGAGGAGACAGAGTAAGCTAAGAGGTAAAATTGAAGATATGTAGATATATAGCAAGAGAGAAAATGCATTTCTACATTGTTATTTATGAAATTCAGAATATAACAATAACAATATATAATAATTGAATACATGTTTTGTTGTACAGGCCTATTAATGAAAAGTATGGGATTCTTTTTGTTGGGGAGGGTGGAATAACATTTTGCTTAATTGTGGCTCAAACTTTGTGTTCCATATCACTGAAAGCCATAATGTGATTGCAATTGTTCATTTGTTAGTGATTATCTATAATGAAAATTTACATATTTTATCTTTGAAAATGCCTTTTTGTGGAGATAGACTATTATCAAATAATGGTATCAATCTACAAACTTCTGATTTCAACTGAGCACATTCATCACTTGAAAGATATTTATAAAAATCTATTAGATTGTCTGGATGTTTGCCTTTTAGCGTGTCATTACATGGCAGATTCCTCATTTCTAATAGAAGGTTAGTTGGAAACTCCTTAATTGTATAGCTAAAAGGATTTGAAATATGGGCATTTCTTTTTCATTTTCTTTAAGGTCCAAAAAATGCTTTTAGAACTGTAGTTTGAGCTCAAAAAATATCTGTTGCAAATTTATGTGGGAATGGAGATCATACTCCTTGTCTTACCTTTTGACAGCATGGGAAGTATATGAAGTATGAAAAACTAATTTCCAAAGCCATTCAGTATTCAGTTTTAGTGGTTGAGGGCAGTTCTTACTCAGAAAAATTCCAGTCTTGATCTCTTTTTGATAAAACGTTTTTCTCTTCTTTTCTTGTTTTGATATAATGGATATGCACTGTTACTAAAAAATAAAATAAAATATTGCATTAGAGTTATATCCATAGCACTCAAAATATTATGAAATTATAACTGTAGCATTACAATTCATAGTATACTGAGCAGCAATGTGAAGTGATGAGAAAGGACCTTGTATGGTCTCTGTAGCAACTACTGGGCTCTGTCTTTGTAGCAGGAAAGCAGCAATAGATAATGTATAAACAAATGTGCAAGGTTGCATCTAATAAAACTTTATTTTGTGGACATATATTTGAATTTTAAATAATTTTGATGTATCACAAAATAATATTCTTTTGATTTTTTCAGTTAATTAAATCATAAAACATTCTTAACTTGAAGGTTATTTAAAACTGGCTTTAAGTTGATAACTCCTGATCTAGTTCAACTACTTTTCATTTCACAGATGAGGGGAGCTAAGGAGAGGTGAGAGGTAACTTGCTGAAGGCCACACAAATGGGTAGTAGTAGAACTGAGATTCAAAGATAGGTTTTCTAAGTCTAGAATGAATGCTCTGTCCACTATAACATCTTGTGTATTATTCCTGCTGTTGGGATAGATATTCAGTGATCTCTGCTAAAATATTAATAATGACTAACATTTATAATTTACTTAAAAGTAAGCTTGCAAGGCCTTTTACATATATTATGTCAAAGAGTCTCAGAATGATTCAAGAAGGTATATATATATATATATACATATATATATATATATATATAAATTCAACTTTACAAATGAGGAAACAGGCTCAGGTAAATTAAGGGACTTGCCCACAGTCAGGCAGCTTTTAGTATCCGAGGTGGTGGGATTTGGACTCAAAGTCCAGAACTCTATCTCCTCCTTTATACCACCTTTCCCAATTATTAACTGAATACTAAGGTGTTGGACCCCCAGAAGTGCATATATATTTTAAAAGTTATGAGAACCAAAGAACCAAACTACACTCATGGAAAGACAGGTAATGGAATTGATGTTTCTGAGTCCTAATTGGGCTCTCTGAAATCATATCATATAAAGATGGCCCTAGAGGCTGAGTAATTTATTTAAATTTAAATTTTATTTTTTCAAGAAAAAAAATGAAATCTGCCTTCTTTCTCTCCCGACTTCTCTTTCCTCCTCCAATGAGAAAAAGAAAATTCTTGCATTGGCCATGTCCAAAAAAAAAATATTCAATCTGAATTCTGGGTAGAATGTTTCATTTAGAATGCTCTGGAATTTGGCTAGTCATTGGGCTGATTCAGAGTTCCCAAGTCTTTCAAAGTTGATTGCCTTTACAATATTGTTGTAATACCATAAATTGTTCTACTGCTCCTTCTCACCTCAATACATCATTGCACATAAGTCTTCCCAGGCTGAGGCATTACTTTTCTCCCAATATTTGTGTCGTCTTCAATCACGGTATCCTTAGCTTTTCTCAGGAATCAATTCAAGTGTCAACCTTTCTTGATTCTCTTAGCAGTTAATATCCCTTTCCCTCTCCATCAGATTTACAACATTTAAACAGATAAGAGTTGGTTATCTTAGTTACCTGATTAGATGTTGTAATCCTTCCTTTTGTAATCTAAAGCCCAGAAATTTTTTCCTGTCTGTCATTCTATTCATAGCACTTAGTTTAGGCCTTATATATAGTACGTGATTAATAATAAATGCTTGTTAAATTGAATAGGAGACCTAGAAACAAAAGAATGATGAGTCTCCTACTGTATAATCTAGTTCTTCTCTAAGCCAATTCCTCTTTTTCAATGATACTTATTATTGTAGCATCCTTTTCATCTGTCTCTCTGATTCAAATCTCTCTCTTCTTCAATCTCTCATCTCCCAGGATCAAAGTGATATTCCTAAAGCACAAATCCGATGCTGCTGCTTTCCTGCACTGTTATAGTCAATGACTCCTTTGCTCTATTTGCCACGAAAAGCCCTGGCTTCGACTCAATTGTCCAGCCTTACAAATTATTTAAAAATTATAAATGTTTGCTTATGGAAACATCGTGAGGTATTGGCACATATTAGTTAAACCTCCACTAATATCGATTCATCCAATATGAAGTACAGAGTTTATGGGTCATAACAATATTTCACAAGACAACTTACGATGTAGTAAAGTGTTAACAATAAATTATAAAGATCAAAACCAAACATAGAGTGTCAAGTTAAGAAATACCGTTCCTGAGTAGCAATAGAAAAAATGTGAAGCTGATTTTCTAAAGGAAGCTATGACATCAATATCTCACAAGGTCCTTTAAATATAGTGCCAAATTTAGTTGTTTTTTTTTTTAAATTCTCAGAGAAACCAATGAGAGTACAATATGGCCAACTTTCCCTTCCCAGTAGCCCTGTAGATTAGTCAGAACTAGGCCTTCTGCCCTGAAGAACTAGTGTATCTTCAGGCACTAAAAGGAAGGGTGGGAGATGCCCAACCACATAGAGGACCTTCCTGGCCTTATCATTTCTCCTGCCCCAGTGTCCCAAGATGCTCTGGCTTACCCTGTGCCCTGCTTCTAGATCTCCAGACCTGCTGGATACCCCCCCTGACTGGCCAACGTGCTATAAGGACCCCCCGTGCCTTACATGTTCCCGCTGCTGAGCCTTGAAGGTTTCCAGACCTTTCTATTTTCCCTGAAGCTAAAAGAACTTATTTTGCCTGTCTCCCCACATCACAATGTGACATCTTTGGAAGCAGGGATTATTTCACTTTTGAATTGTATCTCTAGCACTTACCAGGGATTTTCCTTCTCAGTAAGTGCTTAATGAATTCATTTTTTCCTTCATTTTCTTCATTAATTCAAATAAAACAAATTGTTACCTTTGTGCCCATGCTGGATTCTGCATTGTTCTAGAATGTAATCTAGTTAAATATTACTAGAATTGTCAAAAATGCCTGCCATGGTTCTGGGTACATGGGGCAGGATGATAAAGCAGACCATTTAGAGCTGCATTTCATTTAGATAATTGAGCTCAAACCAGATATTTATTAACTATTGTGTACAAAAAGGTCACTACTTGGAGATGGAGGAGATAGAAAAGTTGGATTAGACAGAGACTATGAGGGCCCTTGCTCTCACAGAGTATGCATTATAGAAGGGGGTCAGACACAAATATATGTCACTCAGATGTCCAGTGAGCCACGAGAGATATACTAGAGAGATTTGCACGAAACAATGAAGAACATCTGAGCTGGAAGGGATACCAATGGAAATATTTATCCACAAAATATTACAATTGCAGAATAAAATATTGCATTTAGTCATTTTTCAGTTGTGTCCAATTTTCTGGGATCATCACTTAAGTCACTTAACTTTGCCTCAGTTTCCTCATCTGTAGAGCTAGAGAAGGAAATGGCAAAATACTCCAGTATCTTTGCCAAGAAAACCCCACATGGGGATCCCAGAAAATTGGACACAATTGAAAAATGACTAAATGGGTGAGTCCTTTAGCTTCTGTTTGCCTCAGTTTCCTCAGCTGTAAAATGAGGATCATAATAGCATCCACCTTCCAGGGTGATCTCCAGGATCAAAAGAGAGAATATTTGTACAAACATTTAGCACAGTGCTTAGTACATAGTAGGTGCTTAATAAATCTATGTTTGCTTCTCAAACCCCAAATGACTATACATTTACTTTGTCTCTCCCTAATGTTGTATAAAGAAAAGACATGGAAAAAAATCATGTAGGATAAAGAGGGGAAATATGGGATTTGATACCCTCATGTTTGTAATTAAATACTGCAGCAAAGACTGAGTTCCTTTTCCTTTTTTGGCTTCATTCATTGGCCAATCAATAAAATGGATCCTTTTTCTCTTTTTATTGGCAATGGGGGGGGTGTCAAGTGACTTGCCCAGGGTCACACAGCTGAGAAGTGTCTGAGGCCAGATTTGAACCTAGGACCTCCCGTTTCTAGATCTAAATCTCAATCCACTGAGCTATCCAGCTGCCCCAAAATGGATCCTTTTCATATCAGCATGTACTTCTTATTCCAGTCCTTTCTTCTCAGAAGTCATTAATATATTGTGATTGTTACATGAATATTTCCCTTGAAATGTGGGGGTTCTTCTCATTTTTTCAGTAGGAGGACAAAGGCACACTGACTCTTTCTCTCATACCACCCCCATATCAACACTCTATAGGTGATATATCTCCCATTCCTAATTGTTACAGATCTGCTGATTTTGACAGTGTTCTGTTGGCTGTTTCTGAGCAGTGATCTATTTCTTGTACTTTAGTTTTTCACGAAATGTCACTTCTAGGACTTGGCACTCATCTAATATTTTGTCTGTTGTTATCACTTTGTGTTCTCTCCATCCGTTTATCTGCCCTCTTACTCAGAGTCTCACTTGTTTGTTTAATTTCTGCCATTTTGCTGCTATTTGATTTCTATTCTGCCCTTTTCCTTCTTTGTCCCACAGTGATGGCAAATTGAATTAATTGCCAGAGACCTGCCAGACCAGGAGAGAGTCACTCTACTCACTGAAATAAAAGATTCAGTAATTGCTCATCAGTCCTCCTTCCTCCTCCAACTGTGCACCAGCAAGGACTCAGGCTGAAATATAGAGACTGTTAATGGTAACTTAACCTAGCTTGTCTCACATGACCCAATCAGTCCCTCTATCGGGAAATTTTGAAGTTAACTCACCTACATTTTCCAAGGAGATTACCTCATCCATTGTGATGGACTTAGCCAAAGAAAGCCACTGAAACAGTAATTATTTAATAGGGACATTAATGAGTATTAAGGTAATATTAAATAAGTATCAACTATTTTCCTCAGTGAGTATAGTGTTTTTTTTCTAAGTTTCTCCAAATGCACAACTGAAATTTAAGAACCAAATGTCTCTTTGCAAACAGAGGGCTTTACTGGAAGGGTCCAAGCTGAAAACTTCAGTGATGAACTGATTCTTTGTCCCTTATCTTCATACAGGTTTGCAACTTGTTCAGATAATTTTCCAGTTTCATTGTCTCCATGTATGTTCTTGGCCCATCTCATCATATTAATTACTCCTTCATTTCTAAAAGGATCTCAGTAGATTCTAAGAACCACTTAAAGAAGCAGCTAGGAAGACTCATCATTTCTGAAGTAAGGCTCATAGTAATGGTTAAAAGCTTTTTTCTCATCTGGGAGCAGTTAGGATATCAACTAGCTATGAATTCTTCAGCCTTCTCATTCCCAGCAGGAATCAGCACTACCCCCCAAACCTTGTCTTGAATACTGTGTCCAGTCTCCCACGTCTTCTAGTTCTGTTTAAGAGAGATAAGAACCCCATAAACCCCCATTGGACTTTACTGGCTTGGGTTGCAGCTTCTAATTATGGGACTCCAGCAGAACTGTTTCCATTGTTACCAATTTTCCCATTCTTATAGTATTTCTCCTCAATAAAGGTAGATTACTTTACATTCTTTCTGTTGACTTCCATCTCCTACTGTGTCTGTCTTGTGGCAGCCCATCCTTTCTTGGGTTGTGCCTTGGATCCCAAACCTCACTGAAACTACATTAAGGCAATCATTCAGTAGAAAAATGATGAAGATGAGATGGAAGGGAAAAACCAGAGGAACTTGTTCCCTAGCTGTTTCTAAACTTTGGGCATTTTCTTTGGCTATCCCCTATGCCTGGAATATTCTCCATCCTCATTTCTGCCTCTTGGCTTCCTTCAAGCCCCAACTAAAGGCTCACGTGCTCCCAGAACCTTTTCCTAACCCGTCTTTATTTCAGTGATTTCCACCTGTGAATCATTTCCTATTTCTTCTAAATATAGCTTTATATTTATTTATATTTATTCTACACATAGTTTGTTTGTACATATTTGTTTGCTCATTGTCTTCTTTAGATTTTTGTTCTCCTTCAGGGCAATTTTTGCCAATTTTTTAATTACCAGTGTTGAGTGCAGGACCTGGGAAATAGGCACTTAGTAAATGCTTATTCATTGGGTGATTTGCACTTAGATAAGGACCAGAGCAAAATCTCTTCAACCACTGGTGGAAAAAGAGCTCATTATTCCCCCAACACATTGAATTAATTTAGGGACAGATCTGTATACAGGTTAGCCTCATGCTCCAAGGAGGCACTAGCTAAGCTGAGATTTAGTAATTTTCATCTTCTTTTAAAGCACAAATTGTGTGTCTATGGAGCCCCTGCACAGATGAAAGAAAGTGGTTGTAAACTAGAAATTTGAAATGGGAATGGTTAGTTAACTGAAGGGGTACAGATTAGACTTAATCTCTATACTCTCTCAGGGAAGAATGGATCGAGGAACATACGAAGACTCATATTCCATCTTGCCATTGAGAGTGTAGAGCATCAAAACTGCTTAGGATTTGATGATAGTTACAGGGTCCAGGTTGGACAAGGAAAAGGCAAATTGCTTCAATATCTTTGCCAAGAAAACTCCAAATGGGGTCATGGAGAATCAGACTGCTAAACTGACTGAACAACAACAAATAAGGTTCAGGGGTCTGACCTGATATAGATAATGATGCAACCTGATGGCTCCAAATTCCTCTTTTTCCTTCAGATTCCATTTTTTCTAGTTCCTTTGCTAAACTGAGGAAAGATCTTCAGAATATTGTTGCCCTGTGCCAACAGATGTGTGTGTATGTGTGTGTTGACAGTAAAATCTAGAGCAGTGATTCCCAAAGTGGGCACCACTGCCCCCTGGTGGGTGCTACAGTGATCCAGGAGAGTGGTGATGGCCACAGGTGCATTTATCTTTCCTATTAATTGCTATAAAAATTTAAAAAAATTAATTTCCAGGGTCGATAAGTAATATTTTTTCTGGAAAGGGGGCGGTGGGCCAAAAAAGTTTGGGAACCACTGATCTAGAGGGAAGAATCAGGAGTCTATAAGATAATAAGATTTCTGCATTTATATAAGACTTTATATTTTCAAGACACTTCTACATTAATTATATGTATTTTTCTTGGAGGCTTTGCTTGTAGATGTTTTTAAGTCATTGTCTTTTATTTTGTATTTTTAACTTCCTCATGGCCATAATAACTCTTTAGGATGGGATGCTTTTTTTGTTTGTTTGTTTGTTTGTCATTTTTCTAGCTTCCTTCTTGGCTTTGGATTTAATGTCGGTGCTGGGCTTTGCTCAGTTCATGTTGGGCTTGAGCTTCTGTTGCTGTACATCTTTTGCTGCTTTCGCAGCTCAGTCTGGGAGCCTGTAAGCTTTCGATATTTCCAAAGTGGTACGATCCCAGTTGAGGTCTGTTCACTGCCCTGCTGGCTTGAACTCTGCAAGTTCCTGATGTAAGCAGTCCCTGCTTTAAGCAGTGTATATAAACAGATCCCCATGTGGGCCCTCAGGTTTAAATAGCATTATTTAACCTGTTTTATATGGCTATATGGCATGGTACATGTGTCAGCTGGCTTCCCAGGCAGACCTCCCACATGTAATCTGCTCATCACATTTCTGCCTTGAGAAACATCACCTCTATGGACTGAATATTAAGTTATAACAGATTTTTACAATTGATTTCCAACACTTTGTAATATATCTCTTGATGACTAGAGGTAAATGACCCGTCCATACCAAAAGAGGAGATGAAGGCTAGGAAATAGGAATTCGACAGTGTTTGGAATCTCTTTTTAGAATTACTAGACATGTTGCTCTCAAAATAAAAACAATAGTCATGGGACAGATAGATTTAGAGTAGAAAGGGGATTTGTCGCTCACTGAGTTCAACCCCCTCATCTTAGGCTAGAAACAGGCTCAGGTGTGAAACGACTTGCCCAAGGTCATTCTGTTAATAAGTATCTGAGATAGTTTTGGAATTCAGCTGTTTCTGACTATAAATCCATCCCTTTATCCTCTACTTTTCACTATGATGGTGATATACCAGCAGCAAGATGTAGTCAAGAATATTGGCTAAAGGAGGAGAAAAATCATATTTAATTGAAGGCAATTATCTAAAGTAGGTCACACATAGATTTTTTTGGACTTTTCTTTAACTTTCTTTAATCTTGTTTATCAAAAATCCTATTCCATTTAATAAGTACTTATTGAATGAATTGAATGTGCCCAGAGCTGGGCTAGGAACCAGGAAAACGTATTAGTTTTTGCCTTGTAAGAGTTTATAGTCTTATTGGGAAGATAAGATATTTCAAAAGACTTAGAGCTACAAAGACATTAGAAGTCGTCTAGTCCAACTCTTTTATTTTATAGCTGAGAAAACAGAGGTACCAAGAAATCTAATGACTTTCTGAAAGTGAGCCAAATTTTGCTACTTTTGTACCATTGAGCAAATAATTTAAATTTTCTCTGAGCCTCACTTGTCACATTTGCAAAATGAAGATTGCGATTCTTCCTTCCCTGGGGTAAAGTAAAGATTTAATGAGATAAAGTACAAATTAAAATACTGCCAGATGGTACAGTAGATTAAGAGCCAGGAAGACCTGAGTTCAAATCCAGCCTCAGATATATTCTAGCTATGTGACCTTGGGCAAGTCACACAACTCTGTTTGTCTCAGTTTCCTCAACTATAAAATGAGCTGGAGAAGGTAATCGCAAACCTTCCAGTATCTTTGGCAAGAAAATTCCAGATGGGGTCATGAAGAGTCAGACATGGCTGAGCAACAACAAATGTAAAATGCTTTGTAAATATTCTTTCTCTCTCTATAAGCACACACACATATATCTATAAATATGTATGTAAATAATTATTATTGTTATTTTTGTTAAGCAGCAAAGCCAGGATTCAAACCCAAATCTTACTCCAATTCTAGGTCTTTTCCCATAATACCACATAAATATGTTCTGATTACATATATGAAATAGAGAACAACAGAAGACTCTGTGTGCGTAATCGGTCAGCTAGTATATATGAAGTGCCTACTATGTGCCAGGCTAGAGATTCAAAGAAAGGCAAAAAATAGTCTCTGCTCTTAAGGATGTTACAGGCTAATAGGAGGAGACACTAGTAAAAAAAAATGGAAACTAGAGGTGGTCGCAAGGGGACAGCACCAAGCTTAAGGAGGACTAAGAAAGTTTTCTTGCAGAAGGAGAGACTTGAACTTGAAGGAATCTGGGAAAACTAGGGTACAGAGGTGAGAAGAGAGAGCATTCCAGGAATAGGGGCTAAGGAGTGAGAATGTGCAGACTGGGGAGATGGTGTCTGTCCTATTTGAGGGTCAGCAAGGAGGTAAGTAAACAAGTACAAGGATGGGGGACATACATAAGGCTTTGCCAGAAGTCCAGAATTCTGGAGTAGGCGCTTGGCTGTCTTCCAACTTTTCAGTCTCCTGCTATAGAACTGCATAAACAAGTTTTGAGAACACCAGTGACTTACCACTCCACTGATAGATAGTTCAAGGGCAGTTATTTGTTGCCCTCATAGGAATGGGATGCCTGAGTTCTGCTTCTCAGAGGGGCATCTGCAGCCCACAAAGGTAGCCCTGGAGGCTAATGATCCTCTCTGCACATGATAAATATAGAAATATAACTTATCCTATTGCTTGCTGCCTCAGGGAGTGGAGAGGAGAGAGAATTTGATTGAAAATTTTTTAGAAAACAAATGTTAAAAATTGTTTTTGTATTTTTGGGAAATTTTTGGGAACTTTTGGGAAAATAGAATAATAAGAAAAAATAGAATGATTCTCCCTGCTGATGGAACATTCCATGCGAAGTCAGAAAGAGAGATATCAGTGTGGGCTAAGAGTAACTGGGGAAGGTCTTTCTTAGAGGAGGTTGAACTTAAGCTGGTTTGGAAGGATGGAAAGGACCTAGAAAGGAAGATAGGGCTGGGTGGGTGGGCACAACGTTCTAATTTCACTCATCAGACAGTCTGCTCTTCAATCAGTTAATAAGTCTTTGAGTAACCATAAGCTACTAGTATGTGATATTCTTGAGCTACATATTTAAAAATAAACACAAACCATTTTCTTTAAAATGTGTGATAAACCAATCCACGGTATAAGACAATTATCAATACAAATGCACACGGCCAAATGAGGCAGCATGTCTTAGGGTGTTAGAGTGAGAAATCTAGAGTTGGGAAGACCCAGGTTCAAATTCTGCTCCAGGAACTAGCTTTGTGACTTGGGGTTAAAATTTAATCTCTAACTCAAAGGTTTCCCTCACTGTAAAAGGGAGTGATAATCAATAAG
Source organism: Gracilinanus agilis (assembly GCF_016433145.1). Taxonomy (NCBI): domain Eukaryota; kingdom Metazoa; phylum Chordata; class Mammalia; order Didelphimorphia; family Didelphidae; genus Gracilinanus; species Gracilinanus agilis. The sequence continues at coordinate 107,363,558 of NC_058131.1, forward strand.
CATTTCTTGAGTACCTATTATATTGCAGGAACTATGCTAAGTGTTGAGAATACAAGTATGAAGAATAAAATAATGTCTACTTCCAATGACTTTTCATTCTAAGGGAAACAAATACCAATGGTATCTATGGGGGCAGCTAGGTGGCTCAGTTGATAGAGTAGCTGGACTGAAGTCAGGAAGACTCATCTTCCTGAATTCAAATCTGGCCTCAGTTATTTACTAGCTGTGTGACCCTGGGAAAGTCACTTCACCCTGTTTGTCTTAGTTTTCTCATCTGTAAAGCTGGAGAAGGAGATGACAAACCACTCTAGTATATTTGTGAAGAAAACTCCAAATGAGGTCTTGAAGAGTTGGACATGACTGAAATGACAGAACAATAGGAATAAAAATCTGCTTTATAGGACTCTGGTAAAGGTGAAAGGAGATAATGTACAAAGAGCATTTAAAAAACTTAAATGTGTCCTTTGTATGTCTGCTTTTATGATTAGAAATGTCAGAATGGCAAAACTGTTTTTAAGAAGTCTGGAAAGACTTATATGAAGTGATGCAAAGTGAAGTGAGCAGAACCAGGAGAAATTGTAGACAATAACAAGGCAAGGAAGGGAATAGGACAGTGAATGCCAAGAGACTCATGACAAAAAAATAAAAGATATCCCCCTTCATAGAAAGGACATTCTGAATGTAAATTGAAACATACCATTCCTTACTTATTTCTTTCATGGAATTTTCTCTAGTGAAAGCAATGTATCTTCTTTTACAACATGATGAACATGGAGATATGTATTATATGATAATACACGTAAAACTCATATTTTTTACCTGCATTCTTGGGGAAGGGGAAGAGTGGGGGAGAGAGAGAAAAAAAAAAGAGAGAGAGAGAGAGAGAGAGAGAGAGAGAGAGAGAGAGAGAGAGAGAGAGAGAGAATGTGAATGTGAATTGAAACACATCAGAAAATGAATATTGAAAAATTGAATGGACATGCAATCTGGGGAAAAATAGAAATTTATTATGATCAAAATGTTTTAAGAAAAGTCAGTTTTACAGGTTTGAGAAGTAGCAAGAGCCATGTCTTGAGTTACAACTTAAAGAGGAGAGAGCCGTAAAAGACTATGCTAATTAAGAGGACTGGCCACTATAGGTATGTGGAACAGTTTAGGTGCATGTTCAGAGATGGGATTGAAGGGCTGATATTGTCACATGGCTTCTATAAGACTTTGAGAACAAAACCTGCAGCCTGGGACAAAGTAGAGGATGACTGCTGACAGGCAGGGTAAGAGCTAGCAGGAGGTGAGCTTTTATTGTTGTTGTTGAGTCATGCCCGACTCTTGGGGACCCCTTTTGGGGTTTCCTTGGCAAAGATACTGAAGTGGTTTGCTTCTCTAGCTCATTTTATAAATGAGGAAGCTGAGAAAACAGCTTAAGTTAAGTGACTTGCTCAGAGATACATAGCTAGTAGGTCCAAGGCAAGGGACATGAGTCTTCCTGACCTCAGGTCTGGCACTCTATCCACTGTGCAACCTAGCTGCCCCATATGGAAGTCTTTAGCTAACTTCAAAGAACAGAAAGTGCCTTTTACTAGAACCCCCTTCCATGTGCTTTTCTGGGTGCCAGAATTTCTTCTGACTCCTAATTCTTGCTTGTTCTTTACTTTCATTTTCTTCTGTGCTGTCTTTGCCATGTCAATCAGCCTGGAGTATTTCTTTCAAATGCTCAGCATTGGCAAATCACCACTTGTATCTCCAGTGAGTTCCACTGTCCAAGAAAACAGTTATTTAGGTCTGATGGAGTCCTAGAAATTTTTGTTCTTTACTCAATTATCATTAATAAAAGTTCATTAACCATTGGTTAGCCTGTTTGCTCTCCCTGAGTTCAGGTAACCTCATTCTAGTTTCATAACCAGATATGCTATTGTTCCATGGAATCCCCTATAGTTCATGTTCAAGAATATTCCTCATCCTGAGTTACTCTGTTTTGAACTTGAAGAACCCATCGTAAGCCTTCTAAGCTTGTCATCCTAAAATACTGAGGCCATTTAGATAACTAGAATTTATTTCCTTAGTTAAGATGCCTTTTACTATGCTATATTGTTTCTGATGTTGCCTAGGAGCCTTTTTTCTTTTTCCTTCCCACCTCCGTCTGTCACTGACACCAATAGCTTTCCTTTCCCTGAGTTTTTTCACTTATCAGTTATATTTATGGGCTATCATACTGATCATGGTTGACATTCATCTGGCTAATGTCGTGATCTGGCTTGACCATGTAATGCAGGATTTATGCAAGATCTCTTGCATTTGCAAAATTACCCTAGGCAATCCTGTCAGTTAGGAGAATGGAACTCTGGCCCTGCAGGTGCTAGTCCCAGGAGCTGACATTTTGAGCTGGGACTATAAAAACCCCTGCAGAACCAACCTGGGGGTTCTGATTTCCATGACCTCACTCAGACACCCAGCTACCCCTTGACTTTCCTTGGGGACCCGGGAGGGATTGAAGGAGGTGGGACATAGGCAGGAATTAGGTTAGAGCAGCTTAGGAATAGGGATACCCCTAAACCAATTCATCAACTATATCTGGCTAGCTGGTGGGTCACATAACATCAAGGTAGTGTAAATTATCTCTGGCTGAGGGCTGCTTCCTTCAGCCTGGCCTTACCTTCTAGATCCACAGCCAACACTTGCCAGTCACCCTTAGCAACAGTCTTTCAAGAGCCCTAAACCCTCTTACCTTCTGTTTGCCCTTCTGTGTCAAAATAAACCCTTAGCCTGAAACTGTGAGCTTCTATAGTTATTGTAACATCATCTTGGGCTAAGGGGCTGAGGAGAGGGGGAGAATAGCAACCAGTTGACTTTGAAGGAAGTTCTGGCCAAGCATCCATTGTATCCAGGAAGTGTGTGAGCTTTACTTCCTGATGAGTTCAGCTTTCACTCCAGCAGGAAGGGGCTCCTCACTCTCCCCCTTAAAGGAGCCTATAGATAGCAGGGAGACTGACCCAGCATCACAGCTCAGGCTACACATCCCTGACAGTCTCAAATCACCAGCTACAGTAGTTACAGGCTCCCTGGCCCAGGTGACTCACTTGTGCCACCAGCTCCCCTATATCAGCCACATTACCCTCATATTACAACCATGACGTGGAAAGATAAGATCATATGGTGGATATCATGTGGGGTTTGGAGTCAGAAAATCTTGGGTTTGAATCCTACCTCATCAGCTAGCTGTGTGACACTGGGTCAGTCCCTTAACATTTCTCAGCCTCACCTATAAAATGGGCATGATAATAGTATGCATGTCATGAGGGTGCTGGATGATCAAATGAGAGAATGCATAGAGAGTGCTTTGTAAATCTTAAACAGTGGAGTGGTAGAATGTATGAAAAATCATTTATTATGTGCTTATAACAAAGCATTTTGCTAAGCACTGGGGATACACATTTAAAAATTAGATAGTCTTTGTTCTCACGGACCTCTCTTTCTAATGGCAAGAGACAACACATGTATGAGGGTTCAGATGAAAGGTAGATAGGGTAAGGTCCATGGGTCCAAATAGTGCAGGTCAGATAATGATAATAATAATAATAATGGCATTGTTAAGGGCAATTAGTTGCTCAGTGTATAGAGCTGCAGACATTCAGTTCTGGCTTCAGATGCTTACTAGCAGTGTGACTGTGGGCAAGCCACTTCATCCTTTTTGCCTTAGTTTCATCATCTGTAAAATGAACTGGAGAAAGAAATGGCTAATCACTCCAGTATCTTTGCCAAGAAACTCCAAATGAGTCATAAGGAGTTGGACTCAGCTGAAATGACTGAACAACAACAACAACAACAACAACAACAACAACAACAACAACATGAGATTGTTGCTTTGTATTTGGAGGAATTCCAAGAAGTTTTCTCTGACCTAGTTTTTTCCTCCCCATCAGCCTGCTATTTACTGATAACTAAAATTCCGCAATAAGAAATTCATTATTTTGGGCTAACTCCTCTTAAAATTTATTCCCCACCAAAGCCTATTAAAATTACAAATATTCTGAGTGACATTTTGTAGTTTTGTATATGGGTGATGTATCCAGAAGTAGAAAGTGAGGAATAGCACATGACAAAGATGAGGAACTCCCAACCCTAGGATCAGGAGAGACCTGAGTTAGGAATCTTGCTTCACACGCAACTCTATGACTCATCTAATTTCTCAGACTCTCTCTTTCTTCAGCAATCATAGCACGATAATAATACTTCAAGTACCTATCTCACAGATCATTGTGAAGCTCATATAAAATGTTCATAAAGTGTGTTGTATACCTTGAAACAGGAGTTCTCAACCTTTTTATGTCAGGAGCTCATTTGGCAGGCTGGTGAAACCAATAAAGCTATTCTCATAATGTATATGTTAAAAAAGTATAATTGAATGAAAATCTACTATTTAATAAGAAGTTAGTGAAAATAAAGATTTTCCTGTCCAAATTCATGGACCCACTGAAATGTATCCATGGCCCCATTCTGTGGAATCCAGGTTAAGAACCTTTGCCTTAATATGTGATAAGTGTCAGCTATTATTAGAAGGAAATTGGGCTAGATAGAATTTGGAAAATTGCCCAGAGTTTTTCAATGATCCCAAGCTGCTTACTGTCTCAAAAGCTTATTGGTTTGACACTAATATTTTTCCTTATATTGTTATATAATGGTGAATTATATACCACACCCTTATCTCAGAAGAATTATAATGGAAAATTGCCCAAAGGGCAATGAAAAGATGCATAATGGATATAAGAAGGCTCTTTACTACCAGTTATGATTCAAACATGAAAAATGGCATAAAAACTTTAGGAATGATGTTAGAAAGGGAGCTGTGCCTAACTCACTTATTGAACATGTAAGGATGGGATTTGTGCAAGGGGGATGGGACCAAAGGAGCCAGAGAAGGCAGTTGCTGACAGTTGCTGACAGTTGAGGCCAGAGAGGATTCTGGGAATTTCTCTGAGGAAGAGGGAGAGAAGAAGGGCTTTAGGCAGAGGACTGGGAAGAGGGAGGAGGAGGACAACCCAGCTCAGAGCCAGTCTTGAGGGCTTCCTGAGAATCTTTCTTTTGGAAATTGAAATCCTGATTCCCTGAGAAAAGCCATTCCATCACATCTCACCCATCAAGACTTCAGCCATAGAGTCAGCTAAGTTTTTGGACTCCATTTTGGGAGCAATCTCTTAGTCTCCACCCATTACCCAACCTTGCTGAGAGACTCCTTTCAGTCTAAACTTACAATTGTAAAAAAGGATAGAAACAGAGAAATAGAAATAGAGGGAGAAAAGGCAAGGGGAGAAGCTTAGGAGTGGGAACCACCAGAGTTTCCACCTAAGTGATGGACCCCATAGGAATAGCAGAGAGGGCACCCCAAAATCCCCCTGCCCTTCACCCCTTTCCCCAATCCCTGATTTGTGAAAAATAAAAAAGCCATTCAACAGTCAGATAGCATTCCAGAGTGCCTGAGAGACAACGAGGGAGAAGAGAACCATAGCTTGGTCTGGCTGCCTCCATTTTGAAGCCAGACCACTGGCTGTGAAACTGACTGACCTCGGGGAAGGTTTGAGTGACTCAGTCCTTATTCAGAATTGGATTGGAGTACCACATACCTCCTCTTACAGGGAGGCCTCACCCCATATTTCTGTGGGGCTGCATGACCATTCAGGTCACCCAGTTTTGGGGTGACATCCCCTTAAAATCTCCCAGTGTATATTCGGCCCCAGGGGAGTGCTGGGAGAGAGACTCACCACATAGACTTTTTCTATCTCCCATCTAGGTAACATCCACTACTGGCCCTTTTTTATTGTTACAAACATGAGATGCTAGCCACATTAGTGGACATCCCAAATGGTATACTAGTATCCCTGAAATACTAAAAGAACAAGAGGAAAGTTTTCATAATTTGGAGCAGGTTTCCTATAGAGGATTTGTGGAAAAATATGGATATCAGTCTCAGAGGATGAGATATATACATGCAGCATGGTTATCAAGTTTGGAAATTATAGTTAGCTAGGGACTAAGCTAGGTGCTTTACAAATATTCTCATTTTATTGTTGCAACAACCCTTGAGGTAGGTGTTATTGTTATGTTCATTTTATAGATGGGGAAACTGAGGCAAGCAGAGGTTGAGTAACTTGCCCAGGATCATACAAGTATCTGAGAATGCATTTGAACTCTGAGGTCCAGTGCTCTGTCCTCTACCATATTAACTGCTTTTATATTGGTTTACCTACATTATCTTATTCATATTCCTACAATTTTGTGAGGTAGGTCCTATGGATATTGTTAACCCATTTTATACAGATGTGGAAATAGGTTCAGAGAAGTGACTCCTCAATGGTTATTAGGCTAGTTAGCAATGAAGGCTAAGTTCAAGCTCAGGTATCTCCCGATTCCAGACCCAACACTTGCCACAAACACATCATGTTGCCTCTTCTAGATGACTCTAAACTGGTAGAGATAGCTAACACTCTAGATGATGGGATGAGGATCCAAAAAAAAGGTTACTATGGCTTAGAATGATAAGACAAACCTATAACTTAATACATCAGTGGATCTATGATCTCAGGAATAACAGCACATTTTCTAACCACTCAGATTGCAGCTCAACTGCTGTCTCCTCTTGTGTAATCCTTGTCCATGTCCCTTCATATGTCCTTCAAAGATGGTTTATTCTAATTGCTCAAGGCTTTCCTGTAATAGGTCTTGTTCTATTTTATAGGTTTCAGAGCAGCACCTTCATTGTTCAGCTTTCATCTCTTATTCTTTCTTTATGACCAGTCCACTCATTTTTAAATTATACATTTCCTGAATATCATCTATGATATTTCTTGTGCACAGGTCAACCCTAGTGAAATGCTTCAGTCTGTTTATGTCCACCGTAAGTCTTCCAATTGCTTTATTTCTGCCTTCTCTTATAGCACATCAGAGACTGAAGAGTTAGCATTAAAATGTGGTGCTTTGACTGTAGGCTAAGGGAAATCAGTGATACAACATTTGGATGATTTATTTTCCTTTTGTCTCTTTGGCATCTTCCAAGTTTCATCTTTAAATATACTTGGCTTAGTTAGATCTCACACCAGCCTTCCACAGGATCATACAATCTAAGTTGGAAGGACCTAAGAGACCAACAAGTATAACCTACTCATGAATTCTCTCCTTAGTGTTCTGGCACAGTGGTCATCGTCCTTCATTGATGAAGTGGCCGACTCCTCCTCCTCAAGGCAGTTCATTGCCACTTTGAGATCACTCTCTAGTTAGGAAGTTTTTCCTTATGTCAAACCAAAATTTGCTTCCATAATCTCTCTTAATTCTGTCCTGAGGCCAAGCAGGAAAAAAAATCTATTTCCTTTTATATAGTACAGTCCTGCAAATATCTCCTATCCTGTCTTCTCTATATCTTCTCCTCTTTTAGCTGAATGTCCCTAATTCCTTCAACTGCTCTTCATGTGATATGCTCTCAATGTCCTTTATCTTTCTGGTCATATGTCCTCTGTACATCCTATAGTTTATTAATGTCTTTCCTAAAATGTGACAACTAGAATTCAATATCCTTATGTATCTAAGTAAGGCAGAATATAATGGAATTATCACTTCCTTATTCTTGGATACTAAAGCCCTTACTGCAGCCTAAAGTTGTTAGCCTTTTATGCTATTGCATTAATTCCTGTGCATCCTTAAAGGCCCAGGTCAAATGTGGTGTGGAACAGGTATTAAAAAAACACCCTGGGGTTAGAATCAAAGGACCTGGGTTTGACTCTTGATTCAGCAACTTAACATTTGTGGTACCCTGGATAAGTCACCTAATATCTCAGGGCCACTATTTCTTTATCAGTAAAATTAAGAGTTTGAATTTTAAACAAGATGCTTTTTGTGGGTCATCATATTTATTTTACATATATATATATGTATATACATATATATATATATATATCTTTAAATATAACTTTAAATCCTGTTTGGATAAATGCCACTTTCTCCAGGAAGCCAGTCATAAATTACCTTTCCTCAAATGCAACTTTATACCTTTCTTATGTTCTCATTATAGTTCACGTAACAATAATAGTGATTGAATATTTAGTGTCTCCTATTAGTGTATTTTGGGTTCTTAAAGGTAAGGACTGTGTTCGGATTAACTTTGTATCTTTTCCAATCCCTGTAACAGTGCTTTGCCTCAGTGTATGATTAATAAATAGTAGATATGACTTTTCAAATGCCAGAGACCACATGTAGAAGAGGTAAAACAGGGTTACATCTAAGGAGCCTTCAAAGAATGAATTCTGAAATCGGTAGGTAACAACAATCAGTAGCCTCCTCTACAACAAGGCAGAATTCCATCCAGTTCCAAAATGTGATTATCTGTGATAGGGTGATTATTTTTTTGACTAGGATCTCCACCTTCACTAAAACTCCTCATACGGCACAATCTCAGTTTTGAAATGATTGAGATTGACTTTTAAGCTATCTGAAAGTCCCTAGACATCACCAAGTCCACTACTATTTGACACTTTCAGATTTTACGCTCTGAAGTTAATAAAACATTAAGCTCATAGAGTTCAGAGGTGGAAGGGACTTTAGAAATAAATTATTCAAACTCCCTAATTTTACTGATGAGAAAACTAAGAACCAAAATGTTTAAGTGATTGGCTTAAAGTTAATCATGTAGTTAGTGGCAGAGGCAGGATTTAAAGTCAATTATTCAACAAGCATCTGTTAAGCATCTATTACATGCTTTCAGCATAAAGCTATAAAGATAAGAAAACTTACAGTCTAACTCCAAATCCAGTGTTCTCTTCATTCAATATTGATATGGTAGGGCTCCATATCCACAGTTTTACTTTCTGAGTTTCAGTTATCTGCAGTCAATCAGGAAGTGCCTGAAGTCAACTCCTGGCAGCCAGCCTGAAGATGGTCTCTCCTAGCTTAAGGTCTTCTGCTTTCATTTTCACTTTTTTCAGGTTTTTTTTTTAAAGTAGGGTCGTGGAATAGGAGGCCTCAGAACCCTGAGGCAAGGGATAAGGCTGGGGAGAGCATATATATGTTCTCTTAAATCTGTAGTTTCAGCCATTCATGGTAGGTCTTGAACTATATATCCCATGGATATCCATAGAGCCCTCCAGTATGCATATGGTACTTGTAATTGCCACATGGTCTAGCCTGGCCTGGTGAGATCCTCTTAACAATGGTCAAGTTTGGTCTTTTTGCTCAGTGAGCCAAACAACTGGCAGAATAGCCATTTATTTAGCAATTGCTCAAAAATATTCATTAAATTGAAATGAAAGCATAGCATGGTCCACCATGAATACTTCTTTTGTATCTAGGTGAGGTGTGGGTGGACTAATTTGAATTACTGTGCCTTTGACTCATCAGGAAGGCATCCTCAAGTCTGGAAGGTAAAGGCCAGTAGTACAGACTAAGAGAAGGGACTTCATGCTGAAGCCTGATTTTCCATAGTTTGGTTATATTTTGACTATATCACAAGTTGATCAGAGTCTAATGACCTCCTTAGTTTAGGCTGAAGACTCCCCCAGATTGAGTTCAAGAACCTCTTTTGGTTGATTAGTGATAGTTCATTCCAACTTGGGTTTTGGGCACATAGCCAAAAGGCATTGGTGTAGCCAATCATGAATATGAAGCCCTGCTTTTGGTGCTGAATCTGGTGGTTCATATCCTTTTAGTGAGTACACTAAAGACTTGGACTTCTAGAAAATTTCCAGAGGAGTCTAGTATGGAACCATGGCCAGTCAGATGTTAACCAGAACTTTCACTGGACTTATGGCAGAGCATATGTGGCCATAGTATTTTAGGAAGTTCATTGAACACACACATCCATATGCATCTGGATTTTGACAAAGAAGCTAAATAAACATACAGAGGTTTCATTAATTTTCTTCTTAGCATTGACTGGACATTGGTTCTTGGTAAAGCAGTATGAAAATCCCTAGGGGTTACTTGTCTTTCTTGTAGTTACACCAATAGGTTGGCATTCTCTGATGACAGATGATATCTGAAGATAGGATGGCATCAGTCTGTGTCAATGGAGATCCTAAGCCTACAGCATTTATATCCACAGTGGGGCAAAATGCTTTGTGTGTCAAAACAAAATGCCCTGATTTTGGTGGCATATCCCACAGGTTAAGGGATATTGTTATTTGAGTTGTAATAGGCAGAGGCTAGACACAAGATATGGTCAAGTTGACAAAAACTGTCACTTGACAAACTGATTCAATTAAGGTATTATACACCTGAAGAGGAGCTTGAGATGAGTTCAAGGACCTGAGATCAACATCTTGATAAGCTAGCAGGGAAAGCTTCAACAAGTGTATTCCATGTACTTGTTTTTCTGAACTCTGAAACAACAAATTATTTGAATGACATGCCAATTAAGAAACCTTGCCAGATGCCAAGTTTTAAAGCTGTAGCAGATGTTACTTATATAGTTTTTAAGAGCCTGTTTCCACTGGGCCCTCTCCTTCAAATGGAATTTGTTGTTTCATCACTGTTAGGTGATGATAAAATATAGTTGCTTTGAAACAGTAGGCTTCACTTTAGTAATATTGGTTGGAAGTTGAGAATCAGGTATAAAAGTGGAGAAACACAGCTGCTTAACTGATATTCCTAAAACGCAGATCAAGCTTGATCAATCCCCTGTCTTCAGTTGCTTCCCATTGTCTCTAGGATAAAATCCCAAATTTTGAACCTGACATTTAAAGCCTTTGGCAATGTGGCTCCCTTTACGGTCACATTTCACATTATTCCGCTTCATACACTCTACTTATCCCAGTTAAACTGGCCTGCTAGAGGGTTGCTACACAGTACATTCTATCTATAATCTTTACATGAGAGCCTCATCTATGGAATGAACCTTTTCATATGGACATCTTGTAGAATCCTTGATTTTCTTCAAAACTCTTTTTAGGCGCTTCCTTCTCCGCAATGACTGTCCTAAGCTCCTAGTTCTGATGTGTGAATATATTCTGCCTCTTTGCTTATATTATATATATCTACCATCATCCATCCATCCATCCATCCATCCATCTATTTCTCTCTCTATCAATATATCAGTATCTATCTATCTCTATCAATTTATCAATGTCTGTCTGTCTCTTTCTGTGGCATCTCCCCAGTGAAGTGTAAACTCATCCGGAGCAAAAAAAAATTAACTCTTTCCCTTTTATATCCCCATCTTCATGTCTGGCATATAGTAGGTTCAATGAGATAGCACTGGGCCTGGAGTCAGGAAGACCTGAGTTCTATCCAGCCTGCGACATTGACTAGCTATGACTCTGGGCAAGTCACAATCTCCGTTTTCTTCAGTTTCCCCATTTGTAAGATAGAGATAATAATAGAACCTACATTCAAGAGTTTGTTGTGAGGATAAAAAAGATACAACAATAATAAGCCTACCACAATGACTGGCATATGTTGTTGTTCAGTCATGTCTGGCTCTTCGTGACCTCATGAGGTTGTCTTGGCAAAGATACTAGAGTAGTTTGCTATTTTCTTCTCCAGTGGATTAAGGCAAACAGATGTGAAGTGACTTGCCCAAGATCACACAGCTAGTAAATGTCTAAGACCCAATTTAAACTCAGGATTTCCTGATTCCAGGTGCAGTGCTCTATCTACCAAGCCAATTAATTGCCTCTAATATATGAATGTTAGCTATTATTATTATTATTAAATATTTGATGTTGAATTAAATCAATGAATTTTAAATGGCATAACCAAAATTAAATGGCTGTAGGTATAGGAGATCCATTTAATTTATTAGTATAACAATTTACATTTGCCAGAAAATGAGGTATTTCTCATTAGTTAATCTTCCAGATAACCAAAACTTACCTTTTCAAATGCCGAAACTTCTTAAAAATTCCAAAAAACCATTTAAGATGGCAATCCCAGTATGCTTCCCACAACTGTGAAAAGCCCAGGTCTAACCATATGGCTCTCTTGCTCAAAGGAAAAGCTCCAATGGTTCCCCATTGCCTCTGGGAGGAAAACACACTCTTTTCTTTGTCATGTAAAGTCCTGGCTCCATTCTACTTTTCCAGATTTATTGCACATTACTTTCCTTTACACAATCTACATTCCAGCCAGACTGGACTTGTTTGTTGTTCCTTCTGTATAACATTCCATTTCCCACTCTGCGCCTTTGGCAGGCTGACTGGCCCCCATGCCTGGAATGCACTTTCTTTTCACCTTTTCAATGCAGAATCTCTGTCTTTCAAAGCTTGGCTTAGGCACCAACTTCTAAATGAAGCCTTTCAGGCTAAGCAGATAGGTGGGAAAGAGCTTGGGACCTGAAGACCTGAGTTCAAGTCTGGCTTCAGATGCATATTAGCTGTGTGACTTTGGGTAAGTCATTTTGCTTCAGTTTCCTCAATGCAAAATGGGGATAATAATAGCACCTGCTAGTCACAGAAGAAAATATTTATAAAGGGCTTAGTGCAGTACCTGGTACTTGGTGAGAACTATGTAAATGTTAGCTATTATGGTTATTTTCCCTTTCCATTCTCAGCTGCTGGTATCTCCTCCTTCAAAATGTTTTCTTTGAATATCTTTTGTTTTTATTTTTGCAGTGTTGCAATTTCAGTTTTCAGTCCCTCACTCAGCTGATATAATCCCAGAAAGCAAGGAGCACAAGCGAAAATGAAGTATTAATTTGTTAATAATGTGTAAACTTTAGTTTATTAATTTTTTAATTTGAAGGAAAACAGGGTTAAATGACTTTCCCAAGGTCACACAGTTAGCAAGTATTTGAGGTCAGATTTGAACTCAGGAAGATTAGTGTTCCTGACTCCAGATCTGGCACTCCACTCTGTCTGCTGCACAACTTAGCTGCCCACTTTATTATTTTATAAAGTAAGAAAAAGGTTCTCTGAATTGGGAGAAGTTGAGATTGGTTAGATGAAGATTGACCAGATACCTGGTAGCTTTTAAAATGCTGGGCTTACCAAGTCCTGGAGACAAAAGACCATTTTTTAAGGTAGGAAAGAGGTTTGTACAGAGTGTCATCTCTACTTTTTTTCTAGAGGGAATTGTTCATCGTTTCATTTTTTCCTCACTATCACTCCCTTTGGTCTTATTATTTGCTCAGTGGGAGACCATCCAGCAGGAAACAGAGGCATATCTTCCTTAGATAGACATAGCCATGGAGAGGCAGTATTCAAGGCTAGGGCCAGTTTCAGGGAATATAACCCCAGGCATTGGAAAAAGAGAACCAAGCATGGATAAAAGGGGAAATTAGCCTTGCAACTGGAAGCTGACCCATATAGTAGTAGATCCAAGGAGACTAGTTGAGCTGCCTTTCCAGTAGAGATGCTACATCCAATAGGAAGGATACACTGAAAAGAGAAAGTCACCTTTGTTGTTCAGTCCCATCCAACTCTTCATCACCCCATTGACTACATCGTCCATGGGGTTTTCTTGGTAAGGATACTGTAGTAGTTTGCTGTTTCTTTCTCTAGTGACAAAGGGCAAACAGAGGTTAAGTGACTTGCCCATGGCCACACAGCTAAGCAAGTATCTGAGGCCAGATTTGAACTCAGGTCTTTATGACTCCATGCATTGCCTTGGACATATATATTCCCTATAGGTGTGCCTTGCTATCTGTCTATACAGTTTGTGTCCATTCTTACTACTGATGCTATATGAGTATATTTCTGGGAGAGAATGCTCAAGGTTTATGGGGGGGGTGTTATGGTAAAAACTACTATTGTGGTAAGACTACTGTCTTAACAAATGCATTTGCTTTGAGTTAATGGCATCTGCTGGACCATCAAAGATAAGTTTACTATTGTTGGTTCATGAGCTGTAGTTTTAGGAGACCTGTCCCACATGGTACCCTTTAAATCTGTGAGTCCCTTCCTTTGAAACTGAGGAAAACTGTTAGTCCTGAGTTGGGAAGAGACACCAGAAGGGGATGCTATATTTATATTTGTATACTTTGTCTTTCCACATTGAAAGCAAGTTCCTAGAGATCAAGGACTGTTTAGTTTTGTCTTCATATCTCTGGTGCCTCACACATAGTAGGCAATTAATTTCCTTGTGTATCTATGTTCTTAAATAAAGTATACTGATCATAATTTAATCCTTCCTTGATGACTCAGTGTCATCACTGTAAATACAATTTTAGGTTAGATTGTGATTCCCTCAGATGCTACATAAGATCACAGATCCCTTGCTTGGAAGGGACCTCAGAGGCCAACTTGTCCAATCCCTCATTTTATATGAAAAGAAACTTACTTAAGTGACTTAATCAAAGATACATGAGAGGAGAACAGAAAGATGAGAAGAAATCATAGACAAGTTGTATAGCTTTGAAAGTTGAATTATGTACTTAAAGAGAAAAGCAACATCTATGTATCATAGAGATTTGCAGTTTCATGTATAATTCTCTCCTGCTCTACCATGCATATGGAGATATTAATTTTAACTGATATTTGTTATGAAAATGAAGAATTGGAAAATATAAGGTTAAGGAAGGAAATGTATTATGTGAGATAATTATTTAGGGGACTTGGATCCCACACACTCTAGTAGTGGGACATAGAAGTCATCCTGTCTGATGTGTCTGATGACCTGACAGCCTGATGCTGGTGTCCCCTGGCATCAGCATGAGCTTCCTGAGCATCTATGTGTCAAAACCAGCACAAAGTTGCCACAAAAAGGCAGACAACATGATATTTGAAAGCCATTGGCTAAGGAAAGGGAGGAGGAGTGATAGGGTTTGAAAATCAAGGGCAGGAAGCAGTTGGGACTCTTTGACAGCTGTACCTGTCTCTCTGGGCTGGCATTTCTCTCTGAGCTGCTCCTTATGTCATTTGGCCATCTTTGGCAAGAGGCAGGGTAGGGGTGCTGTGCTCAGCCTTCCAGCTGAAATGTGGGACTGGATCTTTCCCTAAAGTTAGAAAGACTGAAAACCCTCTTCTATTTGTCTCTTCACTAATAAATACTTTTAAATCTGTCACTAAGCCTCCAGATTAATTTTTATTTATAACAATTAGTATTTAAATTCTCTTTCTCGCATATACATATGTATGTATGTATGTAGTCTCAGACTTCTAGTCTTCAATTCTACCATAACTGTGTAATATACAACTCTGTTTGCACCATGTACATTCCAAATTTAATGTCTTTAATAGAACTTGTCATCTCCCTTAAATCTACCCTCTCCAAACTTCCCTCCTCTTAAGGGATATCATCTTCCTTTAAGTCATTTAGATTGGGCTCATCTGTGTGTCTTTTATCACCCTTGTTTCCTATATCTAATGTGTTACCAAATCTTGTTGATTCTGCTAATCAGACTAAAACAGCTCTGACATTTTCTCCTGGTGCTCTACTCATAGGGCCACCAGCTTACTTTAGGCTATCTTTCCCATACTATTGCAGAAGTCTTTTAACTGGTCTCCCTTTCCCCAGTTTTTCCTATTTCTAATTGATTCCTTTTACAGCTGCTAAAATAATATTCCTGATCATATCCCAATAATCCTCAATAAGCTTCAGCTTCCTGATTGATTCTAAGATTGAAAAAAATCCAAAGATTTCTTTCTAAAGTCTGTAATAACCTCATTCCAGTATAACTACTCAGGTTCTCATCACATGCTTCCACAAGCTGTGCTCCAAAGAAATTGGCCTTCTTGATGCTTCCCAGATTCAACATCCTATTTCCTGCTTCCATATCCTCTCCTTGTCTCTACTCTATGCCTGGAATGCTTCTCCTCCTCTTTTTACCTCTTGTTATTGAGTCACGTCTGACTCAAATGGTGATCCCATTTGAGATTTTCTTGGCAAAGATACTGGAGTGTTTTGCCATTTCTTTCTTCAGCTTATTTTACAGATGAAGAAACTGAGGTAAATAGGGTTAAGTGACTTGCCCAGAGTCACACTGCTAGTAAGTGTCTGAGGCCAGATTTGAACTCATGAAGATGAGTCTTCCTTATTCCAAGCCTAGTATTCTATCCACTTATCATAGAATACTTCAGTTCAGCTCAGGTGCCATGACATACTTGTTACTTTTCTTGATTTCCCAACTTGGAAGTATTCTTTATTTCCTCAAATTTTATTTACTTATTTTTTTTCTGTTTAACTGCTGAAATGTAAAATTCTTGAGGATAGAGACGGTCTTAAATTTTTTTTTCTTTGCATACTTGGCATCTAGAGCAATGCTTTCCACCTAGTGGGTGCTTAAATGCTTGTTGAAAAATTAAATAGAATGCTGAAATTTTCTAGAAAGGGGGTGCTTTTCAGTTTTCATTCAAGTTTTACCTAGAATACTAACCCCAGCTTTCCAGGCAGTAGGACATGTTGCTGTTCTATGGGGAATAAGGCATTCAAACAAATGATCTATTTTCTTTTTGTGGTCAGGGGAAAGAAAAAAAAATTCAGACCTAAGATGATCCAAATTTTAGACCAGAAAAGACTCACTTGGGATCAGAAAATTTTTATTCTCTTGACTTTACATACAGATCAGGTTGACTGTAGTTAACAGAGCCCAGGGTAAAACCCAAAGGTTTAGTTCTTAGTGCCTGGAAATTAATATTATAAAAAAGTTCCATTAAATATTGGGCTGCTTTGAGCATATAGGAAAAGAGAAGACCTCGTTCCTGTGTATAAGTATGCTTTGGCTGAAGCTCTGCTCTTCTGGTGGTAGATATGTTGGCTTTAATTAAAGATCTATGTCTTGGAATGTAAGAAATGAATGTCTTGCTCCCTCCTTCCCAAGACAGTGATGTTTGAGATGGAACCCTTTTCCCAGGTTACAACCTTCCCCTGCAGCAACCTCACAAGGTAGTAAATTTCTCTTAAAAAGACAAAGGCCTATGGGTTTGCCACGGAGTGACGCTCTCACGCCTTTCTCTCTTTCCTCAGTTTTAAGTTTTATCTGAAAATTCCTTCTTCCTTTTTACCTTTCTTTCTTCTCTTCTCACAAGCAAAGCACAGCTAACCCTCTCCGCTACTGCACCCTAAACCCCGACAAATAAAAATCTCCACAGATTTCTACCCTTGACTTGGCTTCGCTGAAAGCTGAAGTCAGGCTGAACAAGGGCGTGGAGCCGGCACTTTAGCCACAGGGTGGCGCGCGAGAATTTCCTAGGTCCAGACTGGCCACAGCTGCTTCTGATCTCCTTTGCTCTTCTTCGCTCCCCATCCCCCGCGACCCCCCCCGCAGACAAGTCCACCTCTCTCTGGTCCCTAACCCCCAATGCAGCCAAGGAGGGATGGTGGCTTGAACAGCTCCTTCACTCTGGAGACTGCATTGGACAGCAGCCACGCCTAATCCATGTGTCAGGGGGCTGCTGCATGCCGCGGGCGGTTCCCTAAACTCGGCTCCACCTTCTCTTGGTCCAGCCTCCTCCTCCTCCTTTTCTATCTCCTCCTCCTCCGTGCTCCAAGTCTAATGCATCCCCATTGCAGCAGAGGAGCTGAGCAGCAGCGCCTGGGCGGCTGGATGCTGAGCGCGCCGGCGGCCGCGGCAGCGGGGAGGGACACCAGCAGCCCCAGCAGGGTCTTCTGCAGCCGCAGCAGTAGCCGTCACGGGGCCCAGCCGGGCTCGCCCAGCCCTTTGCAAGCTTAAGAGCGGAGAGAAATTGGTGGGAGGAGGGAGGGAGCGTGGGGCTTCACTCCGTAAAAAAAAAGGGGACGAAGGAAAGTGCGTGGCGTGTTTGTCTGTAGGAGGCGGAGGGGCATACTTGGATTAGGGCGTGGGAGAGGGGAAGAGAAAGGCAGTTGCCTTTGAACCCCGCTGCGGGCGCACTCCCGGACTCCTCCAAACATGTACTTGCGCAGAGTTGGGACTGGTCCCCGCGGGATCACGGCGGTTGTCGCCCCGGCTGGGGTGTATGAAAGCGCGTGTCCAGGGATGGAGATGGAGAGATAGGATGGGCGCACCGCTCAACCCCCGAAGCCCCAGCCCAGCAACGCCCACGCGGCCCCGGTGACTTGCTGAAGCCCTGTGGCTGAAGCCGCGGAGTGGGGTGGGCTGGTGGGGGTGGTGGGCACGTTGTACAGCGGCCCTCCTGCTTTCCTGCACCTCCTCCTTGTGTCACTCCTTCTCCACTTTCCATCTGTCCCCCACTTTCCACAAGGGGAACAACATGTCCAAGGCTACGGGGGGCGCGGCGGCGGCGGCGGCAGCAGCAGGGGCTGAAAGTTCCTCCAGTCCAGCCGCGTCTGCCGCGGTCGAGGACCTGTCCAAAGTGTCCGATGAGGAGCTGCTCCAGTGGAGCAAGGAAGAGCTGATCCGCAGCCTCCGCCGTGCGGAGGCAGAGAAAGTGAGCGCGATGCTGGACCACAGCAATCTCATCCGAGAGGTGAATCGTCGCCTCCAGCTGCACCTCGGCGAGATTCGCGGCCTCAAGGTAACCACCCAGAGCGCGCGAAGGGCGCTGGGGTGGGAAGTAAGACAAAGCGTCTCTGTCTCTGTATCTCTACCTCTCTCTGTATTCCTCTCTCTCCTCCTTGCCTCTTCCCTTATTCCCTTCACTATCTCTCTCCTCTTTCTTTAATCCCTTTCTTCACTTTCCCCTTTTAAAAAATCTCTCTCCCTTTCTCCCTTTTTTCTTTCTCTTTTCTCCTCTTTTTCAATCTCTAACTTTCTTCGGATGACATATCATGAGCAAAATAGGGAGGGAAGAGCGAAAGTTTTTCGTAGTTAAAAAACAAGTGACCTTTTTTTTTTTTATCCTTAACTACCCCATTTTGGTAACTTTTCCAAACTTTGTTGGCAGTTGGTTTTCGCTCACCTTCTAAACTAGCAGGCCTTTGGAGCCCTGGCCTAATCTGGCTTTCCTATTACTAGAGGGGGTGTGGGGAAATGGAATGGGTGACTGTCTGAAGCTGTGTCAAGGCTCTTCCTCTACCCGAAATTTTTAAGACTTGGACAGAAAAACACCCAGGGAGATCTTGAGCTCTCTCTTGGAATAAAGAGGATGTGTGCCTTCAGAAGACTACTTATCCTTGAGAAAGTAAACTGGCAGCAAGAACAGTGTATGTACTGCCCTGTACATGAGAAAAGGAAAGACTGAGATAGCTGTAAAACACTAGGAAGCAGTCCACAACAGATAACTAGCAAAAATAGCTTTAAAGGGAAGGATGGGACAGGAAGGAGTTAAACCCCTCATCTGAATGCCCCTTTTAGCATAGTTGACTTTCCCAAATACTTCCTATCCCCTTATCTTTTCCTCTGGAAATACCTGATAAGATTACAAATGAACTAGAGGAGTCATCACTACCTTCCTTTTCAAGTAAAATGTTTTGTCTGTTGCTGAATTTGGAAGTAAGCACTTCTGGAGTAGGTTGTTCCTTTCCTTGATCTGCTTGATATTCTAATCCAATCCCCAGGTGCACTGGGTGGTTGACAGCTGGACCAAGTGTCAGATTGTGATGCCTCCATTTTGGATCAGGATTCCTTTTGACTTGGGAAGGGACTGACAAAATTTTTATTTTATTTTATTTTTTAAATAGAAAGTGCCAAGTAAGTATAAAAACCTCTTTACTTTCCTGACTGAATACCAGTTGCTGGGAAGGTTTCTGATTTGAGCTAACAAACTTCCTTTCTGCATAAATTTGTGTATGGTGACTCCTTTTATTCCTTCCTCTAATTGTTTTGACTTTGTTTATAGGAAGCCAAATAACAGATGAAATAACTTGAGTACTAACTTGGAGTATAATCATAGACACAGATACTGTTTTCTTCTTCCCAGCCTTCTCCCTTATGATACCTTCTGACTCCAGATCACTCAGTTGAAGAAAAAATTCTAGTTGAAAGAAAGAGGAAGGACAGAGAAGGAATATTAGAAATCATTTGGATTTGGATGGTGTGTCATGTTAGAATTCTGCAGTGATGTGGCAATCCTAATGGAGAGGGGGACTTGATATATATCAGAGTTGTCATGTGATCTCTCAAGGAGGCATTCTGAGAAAATCCTGGAGAGTTTCCTTCTGTCTGGTCCATTCATTCAAATACACATCTATTTATTGAGCACCTGCTGTGTGTAACTGCTAGGAATATAAAGAAATACAAGCCAGGGAAGTCTGGTTTGTTAGAGACCTAGCCAAGGAGAAAAATGGTTGATAATCTTCCCACCTTATATTTAATCCTCTTTTGAATTTATTATATATATAATATATATGTGTATATATATGATATACAATGTAACTGAGAATTTGCCCTTTTAATGATGCACTCCCCTCTTTCCTTTAAACTAAGCATTGACATAGATCCTTCCAAAGATGCGTCTAGACAAGTTTTGAAATATCTGGTTACATTGTTAGATGGAATGATCTTGAATCATTTCCAGTCTCTTAGGGAAACAGTGGCTAAAGTTAGTTATCACCACTATTTCTCAATATTCTTACTTAGGGAAGCAGTGGTTAAAGTTAATCAGCTTTACTGGAAGCAAGGTAATATTAGTTCAGTGAAGCCTAGGTTCATAGCCTCTAAAATCTTACTAGAATAAAAATACTACCTATGAGTGTTGGCTGCACCTAATAGGTTGGAGTCCATATAATTAGAGGCAGAATGGTACAGTGGAAAGTGTGCTGTGGAATCAGAGGATCTCAGTTATGCTCCTTTGTGACTGGGTGAATCATCAAACCTATCTGGGCTTCAGATCCTCATCTAAGAAAGGAGGTTCTAAGGTTTCTTCCACTTCTAAGTCTATGAATTTATCGTAATAACAGGCAATTAGTCACACATTGGAACAGATTCCCCATCCCCAAGGCAGCATATGATGGAGCATATTTATGTAGGTGAAAGAGGTATAGTACTGGATGGGACTTGGCTTCATTTCCCTCTTTCTCAATAATATATGACCTTCCATGAGGGTCAGAACCAAATTTTCTCTTGAATTTGATTCCTTCTGTTATTGATATGTACAGGTACCCATGTGCTTTCTTATTGAAAGTGATGGGCTCTAACCTAAATCAAATTTAGACTAGACAATGATTTCTGGGAAATATGTGGATTTTAAAAATGAGATGGAAAAGGAGAATAAGATCATTAAACTGGAGTATTTACTAAAGCTGTAAGAAATTGAATAATTTGAGAATAATGTCTTTTGCTGCTAAGATGATGATTGTTCTATTCTAATTCTGAGGCTATAGTCACCAATAGTCATAATATAAGAAATTATTTAGAAGTACAGAAATAGTACATTCTCCAAAATCTATTTCTTTTCATTTCTATTTCTATCACTCAAATTAACTAAGGATTTCATTATCTCTTTTAGCTACCCTCTCTATCTCCTTTCTTTCCTTCAATACTGCTGGCCTTTCCCCTCACACTATGGTCAGATTAATCTTCCTAAATCATGTTTCCTCTTGTTTAAGAATTTTTGTTGCCTAATTAAAGTTCATACTCCTCTGCCTGGTATATACAAAAATGTGAAAAACATAGCTTCAGTCTACCTTTCCAACTTTATCTCTCACTATTCACATTAACATAATTTACTTTCCAAAATTGTTATTGTATACATTTTTCTCCTGATTCTGCTCACTTTCAATTTATATCAGTTCATACAAGTTTTCCCAGTTTTCTCTGAAACCACCTTCTTCAGTTCTGTGTTTCTTATTTATTATTCTTGGAACAAGCCTTAGCTCTTCTCCACATCTGCCCCTTTGGTAATCCTAGTCCTACTGCCCAGAAAAGCTCCTCTTTCTTACTTCCTTCCTTTAGGAAGTTTCCAAATACCACCTACTTGTTTAGACTATATCAAGTGAAGCCTCCTGAAGCAATATTTCTTGGTCTCCCTCAAACAAATTAGAACTATTTTTGGCTCATCACTATATTCCCAGGAGTTCCTGACACACATAGTAGGTGAAGTATTCATTATTGTGAATGAATTGTACATTTTCCATTGCTTTAAAATAACCAAACAATAATCAGAAAAAGGAACTAAATGACTGGGAATTAAAATGGATCTTTTAAAACATATGTTAGATGGAATTCTGCTAGGATACATGATGGCCATTTGCTGTTAGATGATAGGAAAGGCAGTTAGTGGACATAGAATTGAACCTTGTGTCAAGAGGAGCTGGGTCTGGATCCTAACTTGGACATGTTATGTATGTATGTATGTATGTATGTATGTATGTATGTATGTATCTATCTATCTATCTATCTATCTATCTATCTATCTATCTATCTATCTATGTGTCTTATTTAGTTTAAACCCTGTCCTTCTACCTTAGAATCAATGCTATGTATTGGTTTCAAGGCAGAAGAGTGGTAAGGGCTAAGTAATGGGGGTTAAGTGACTTGCCCAGGGTCATACAGCTAGGAAGTGTCTGAGGCCAGATTTGAACCTAGGACCTCCTATCTCTAGGCCTGGCTCTCAATTCACTGAGCCACCCAGCTGCCCCCTTGGACACATTATTAACATCATTCTGTACAAGTCACTCAACCTCTCAATTTCCTCATCTGTAAAATGAAGACAATAATGGTATTACATTTATTGCATTGGGTTTTGATAAAGCTGAATAGAGAAAATGTTAAGTTCTTTGTGAATCTTAAATGCTGGTTATTATAGGGGGTAGAACTTAAACTTTTTTTTTATCTGTTTAGACATTTGAGTAGCATCTATTTTCTGACAGAAACACTAATAGGGCAAACGGTGCCTTTTAAAAAGAAAATGCAGCCATTAACAAAGGGCTTAAAGAAGTTTGCCTAGATGTTGGATCAATAAATCAATCAATGAGCACTTATTAAGTGCCTGCTCTGTTTTAGGCACTATAGCTTCCCAGATAATTTTAGTGCAAAACATTCTAAACTCCACATCACCTTCCCCTCTCCCTTCAAATGACTGCCTTATTTTTTTCTCATCCACAGTGTTAATTCCATTAACTATTCTATGCTGGAAATTATATGATAATGATAGGGTACCATTGGCATTAAGGACAGACTGACTCTGGAAAATCCAATGGTAGTTTAGGTTTGGTTTTGGAACAAGATGATTATTCAGCAGTTAACAATAAGAAATTTACTTACTTGTCACAAGGAGAAGGATATTGAAGAATGATAGGCATTAAAGACCCCTTAGGTTAATTTGACAGATTAAAACTCTTTTATTTGAGTTGCCCATTGTGATCCAGAAGCCAAACATACTAGATTGAGCTTAACTCAATAGGCTTGTGGTTATTTTGTACTCAGGTGATGAGGAAAATGATGTTAACAGTGACCTCTTTGGGCCCCTGGGCCAATCAAGTCTTTTTTTTTTTTTCTTTTTTAAACCATTACTTTCCATCTTAGAATCACTATTGGTTCTAAGACCAAAGAGTGGTAAAGGCTAGGAAGTGGGGGTTAAGTGACTTGCCCAGGGTCATATAGCTCAGAAGTGTCTGAGGCCATATTTGAACCCAGGACCTCCTGTCTCCAGGCCTGGCTCTCATTAATCAATTTTTTAGTATGCTCTTAATATTCTTCAGGGAAAAACTAGCCTAACTTGCATAGGGGTGTTGAGGTGGAGCAGGTTAAAATATTGCTTCTACTAGAAATGATATTGTTTTCAAGTGAAGATTAATTTGGATAATAGAATATGACTGGAATTTAAACTAAAATGTTGGGGTTGATGAAATCATAGAAAAGAGAAATAAAGCTAGGAATATAAGTTGTGGTCATATAATTAAAAGTCCCTGGGGGGCAGCTGGGTAGCTCAGTGGATTGAGAGCCAGGCCTAGAGACGGGAGGTCCTAGGTTCAAATCTGGTCTCAGACACTTCCCAGCTGTGTGACCTTGGGCAAGTCACTTAACCCCCATTGCCTACCCTTACCACTCTTCCACCAAGGAACTGATAATATACAGAAGTTAAGGGTTTAAAAATATAAAAAAAAGTCCCTGAAGAAACTAAGGCCCAAATTGTTACAGTTACTTGACCCAGAGTTATAGAGACAGCAAGTGGCAGAACTAGGATTCCAACCTGGGTTCTCTAAGTCTCTTTCCATGGCTTTAATTTTGTTCCTTTTATTATAGGCAAAGGAAAATTATTGGATATTTTTCATCAGGAAAGTGTCATAACGAGAAAATTGTTTTAAGAAAATTAATCTAATAGTTTTATGTAAGGGGAATTAGTTAGGCAAGTGACTGGGAGTTAGGGAAATCAATTAGAAGTCTGTTGCCCAATTAAGAGGTAGTTATCCAGTCTTGACATGATAAAGACTTGATTTAGGTAATGGCCATAGGAATAACCATCAAAGAACAAAGGATAACAAAGAACCTACTATTTCTTGAACTAAAAGCTCATGTTTATATGAATGAAAGAATAGATGAATGAAAAAGCATTTATTAAGTGCCAGTTATATGCTAGACGAGGCAGCTGTGTGGCTAAGTCAATAGAGTGCTGGCCCTGGAATCAGGAAGACCTGAGTTCAAGTGTGACTTCAGATATTTACTAGTTGTGTGATGCTAGGCAAGTCAGTTAACCTCTCTTTGCCTTAATTGACTTGAGAAGGAAATGGCAAACTACTATAGTATGCTTGCCAAGAAAACCCCATGGACTAAACTGTTGGTTGGACATGATTGAACAGCGACATGCCAGTCACCGTGCTAAATTCTGGGGATACAAGGATAGTAGTTGTCTTCAAGGAGTTTATATTCTAATAGGGGAAGACAGCATCCAAAAGGGAATGGTAATAAGGGAGTAGTGTTTTGATCAGAGAAGTGACAGGGATGCTAAGTGGAATGATGCAGCAATAATCAACACATCCTTTCCAGGAACAAACATGGTGATTTGATTATTGTTTCCAGAGGCAAAGGTGAAAGGAAGGAGAATAGGTTGTGAATATGGTCAGGAAAGAATAGTATGGTCAGTCTGGATGAGGCTCGACAGGGCCACGTCTAGCCATTAATTATTTCTATAGAATTCTAAGGCTTACAAAGTCCTTTCCTCACTGCAGCTCTTTTTAGCAGATTTGTGTAAGTATTATTACCATTTTACAGATGAGAATATTGAGTTTAGAGTGGTTAAACAATTATCCATACTTCATATACTGTGGGAAGTTGCAGAACCAGGATTTAAATTCAAATCTTAACTGACTCCAAGCTTGAGATTCCTTCTATTAAATCATTTTTCTATTATTAACTAGAATGGAAAATTAAGCCTGATGACTATACTTTTTCTTTTTCCTTTTCAGTTTGGATTTCTTTGGAATAGAAAACTCTCAGGACAGAATCTACTTATCTATCATTTACAAATTTAGAGAGTTAGCTGGTCATTGACATAAAGTGACTTTGTTTGCCATTTCCTTCTCCAGCTCATTTTGCAGCTGAGGAAACTGAGGCAAACAGGATGAAGTGCTAAGTGTCTGAGGCCACATTTGAACACAAGCATTCCTGACTCCAAGCCTAGTGCTCCATCCATTATGTCACCTAGTTATCTGGTCAAACATAAAGTATATATCAGGACTTGAGCTGAGGTCTTTCTGATTCTAAGCCTTTTTATTTACTACACTATATTATTTCATATTATATGGCTTTAAAAATACTCTGCCACTATTTACCCCATTGTATTAAAGTGAAGATTGTAGGTTCATGGATGGTTTTGAACTAATTTTTCTAGGCTGTGTAAGATTGAAGTCATCCTGGGTTTATAGGAATGAAAAGTAACTCCTTTTGAGTCTGCAACTGGATTATTGGATAATTCTACACCATACATTGTGTCTGCTTTGTTCTTAACCTACTTCCCTACTGTTTAGAAGGGAGATGAAATTGAAGAGTAAATGAGGGTCTCAGAGGGATTATGTAAAGAATAAAATCTCTTCTGGAGAGCATTTGGCCACTTCTGGAGAGTATTTGAGATGAATTGGGGGTGCTGGACAGCTCTCATTTCATATGTACAAGGAATGAAGGGATAGGATGTTGGGCAAGTCACTTAATTTCTCTAATTCTCTCAGGCTCATCCAACCATATTGTTGTTCACTGTCCATCTTTTCAACCCACTCTCTCCCTTTCTTCCTCTGCTTTCTGGGAACAATAACCAAATAAACAATTTTATTCCTGGAAAACATGTGTCAATCATTGCTTATTCACCATTCCTGTGACTTCTTTTCTGAAAAATGAGGGAGCTGGACTCTAAAACCTATGATCAACCAATTAGTCAATCAATAAACAATTATTAAAGGTCTACTGATTGCCAGGGACTGTGTTAGGTGCTAGGGACAGAAAGACAAAAGTAAAATAGTCTCTGCTCCCACAGAACTACCTATGATTACTTGTTCCATTGTGTATTTACCAAATGACATTGTTATTGAACCCATCATCCCTGTTAACCTGTGTCTGGCTTTGTACATATTGTATGACTTACATAATAGTCATACCTCTTGGCTTGTGTGTGTGTCTGTGTCCTTTTGAGTATTCTCATAACTGATTGATTGCTACTTACCAAGTTTCAGTTTCCCTTATTCTTAATTACTTTTTAGTAATATCATAGTCATTCTGCCTATCCCAAGAGTACCTGGTCCCCATGGAATTATTGTAACTTGAAGACACTCCCAGAGGTCTGGCACATGAGATTCATCCCCTCTTGGGTAGGGGGAATTTAGTGGGAGAATGAGAAAACCTTTGAAAAACTGATTTCATGAATGGTGTTCCCTCTCTCTTTGCAGGACATTAACCAGAAGCTTCAAGAAGACAACCAAGAGTTGAGAGATCTTTGTTGTTTCCTGGATGATGATAGGCAGAAGGGAAAAAAGGTGTCACGTGAGTGGCAGAGACTGGGCAGATATACAGCCGGGGTAATGCACAAGGAAGTGGCCTTATATCTGCAGAAACTGAAGGAATTAGAAGTGAAGCAGGAGGAGGTTGTCAAGGAGAACATGGAGCTCAAAGAGCTCTGTGTGATGCTGGACGAAGAGAAAGGTGGCTGTGCCGGCAGCCGGAGCTCCATTGACAGCCAGATCAGCCTGTGCCAGCTCACGGCTTCCAGTGCCCCCTACGTGAGGGACGTAGGGGATGGCAGCAGCACCTCCAGCACAGGGAGCACCGACAGCCCCGACCACCACAAGCATCATACAGGCAGCAGCCCCGAACATCTCCAGAAACCTAGGGCGGAGGGGAGTCCAGAACACTCAAAGCACAGGAGTGGGAGCCCAGAACACCTGGCCAAACCGAGGGTTTCTGGGAGCCCAGATCACCAGAAACAGCTCAAAGGACCCAGTCCAGAGCATCACAAAACCATAGCCAAGGGCAGCCCTGAGCCGCAGAAGCACACGGGTGGTAGCCCGGAGACGCTGCCAAAGCATGTGATAAGCAGCAGCCCTGAACATTTTCAGAAGCACAGACCCGGCGGGAGCCCGGAACACCCAAAGCACGGCAGCGGTAGCCCTGAGCACCTTCAGAAACACATCTTGAGTGGGAGCATGGAGCACCTTCCACGGGTGAGGGGGACCAGCCCTGAGCATCTCAAGCAGCATTACGGGGGAAGCCCGGATCATCACAAGCACATGGGCGGAGGAGGCAGCAGGGAAGGCACCCTCCGAAGGCAGACGC
This sequence comes from Gracilinanus agilis, assembly GCF_016433145.1. Classification (NCBI taxonomy): domain Eukaryota; kingdom Metazoa; phylum Chordata; class Mammalia; order Didelphimorphia; family Didelphidae; genus Gracilinanus; species Gracilinanus agilis. The sequence goes on from NC_058131.1 coordinate 107,391,045, forward strand.
CGGACGACTTGTCACCTCATCACAGGAGTGTGTACAGTGGAATGAATGGTGGGTCAGTACGCGCTATGGGCACCTCTTTTGCCGGAACTACCAACTAGGACCCATAAATAGCATGCCGGTTACCTTTTTTGAATTGAGCGGTTGTTCTGGGAGGCGGGAAGGATGAAGGAATTATCCGGTTATGATCTTATGGAGGATATTTTTGAATAGCACACAGATCTGAGTAGCGGTTTAGGTCCAGAGAAGGGAGATGAGAAATCGTGATGTAGGAGGAGGTGACCAGCGGGGAAGGGGAGGGTATTCTAGGTAGTCTGGAAATTTAAGGTAAAAGAAATCTGTCTTAAATGTGGCCGGCCATGCTCGTATTTGCCAGTTTTCTCTAGTTGCTAAAAGTAGTGGCCAAAGTCTATTGTTTTAATACTACTCTTAAACGTATTTGGATAATGAAATTACCTACGCGAATATAAAGAAAGAATGGGATTAAAATAGTATAGTTTTGCTAACAATTGGCTCAAACTTATTTGCCTATAAAGCTAGTGTGATTTCTGTTACGATGGAGGTCATATTGTAAATTTGAAGTTTTCAGTGCATTCAGTTGCTTCTAAAATGCATTTTAATGGGGTCGGCTGGTTAGCTCAGTTGGTTGAGAACCAGGCCTAGAGAGGGGAGGTCCTGGGTTCAAATCTGACCTCAGACACTTCTTAGCTGTGTGACCCTGGGCAAGTCACTTGACTCCCATTGCCTACCCTTACCACTCTTCTGCCTTGGAGCCAATACACAGTATTGACTCTGAGATGGAAGGTAAGGGCTTTAAAAAAATGCATTTTAAGTCACCCCTTTCCCCATTACATTCAGACAATCAAACCTTATTTAAAAGTTTTCAGAAGTGTGTGCTCATGAAGGAGTACATACTCATTTCATTATTAGATGCAGAAGGATTCTTTTTTTCCCGAAGGAGAGGGGTTTAGTTTTATCCATGAAAATGTGGTATGATGAACTCGAAAATCAATGATTTTGGAGTTAGAGAACCTGAGCTTAAATCCTCTCTCTTTAATTTACTATCTATATGACCTTGGGGAAAGTCACTGTAACTTCCTGGACCTCAATTTTATCTGTAAAATGAGAAGATTGCAGTAGATGCCCTCTAAGTTCCCTTCAGACTCCCTTTAAAGTGAACTGGGAGGGGGCAGTTGGGTGACTCAGTGGATAGAGAGCCAGGCCTAGAGACAGGAAGTTCTGGCTTCAAATATGACCTCAGATACTTCTTAGCTTTGTGACTCTGGGCAAGTCACTTAACCCCTATGGCCTAGCCCTTAACCATTTTTTCAGCTTTGGAACCTATACACAGTATTGATTCCAAAAAAGAAGGTAAGGGTTTAATTGCATAAATAAAGTGAACAGGCACTTACTCTGGTTTCTAAGGGCATGCTACACTTTGAATTTTCAGAGAAGGCAACCAACCAGAGCTTATTGCCATTTCCTCCATGAATCAGCTTCCCTTTTTTATTTTTTTAAATTTTTTTTTGTATGTTGGGTTTTGGAACCACATTTAACTTGAGAGAGAAACTACTTGAGAGAATAACATTAAAAAATAATTCCTTTATGCAACCTATGATCAAATTTAGAAGGAAAGTGATAAGTAAGAAGACTATGTGTTGGCTGGAGGTTCAACACTTCTTCCCTCTGTCGCCCTTCAAAATATCAATGGTTATTCACTTCATTTAAATGTTGCTTCAGAGACCCCATGAAGGAGGCTCTGATCAGTGTAGAAGGACACTGCCAATATTAGTGGTGACACACAGGTGTAAATTTTCAATATTGTACTTGGGGATTTAGCTGTTGGATTCCATTTCATCTTAATCCTCCTCTCCTGGTACTGAAAATTGACTCCTGAAGCTCGTGACTTCTAATGCATCCAGTGTTCTTTGAAAAGTCTTAGTAAATGGAAGGAGAAAGGGTAGCAGAATAACAGGAAGACATTCGCTGGGAAGTTTATGTTTGGAGATGGAGGCTGGGACCAAGGTCACATCCCGGGAGCAGATTGATTAAAAGTTCAGTTACTCCTTGTTTGTCTTGGTCTTTGTGACCAAGACCTTTGGGTTCCTTTTTCTCACAAGAGATCAAATAATTTTAATTTCAAGGTTATTGTGATGGGAATAGTTGCCTAGAAAGTTTGGTTTTAAGAGGGAATAGATGAGGGAAGCTAGTTAGCACAGTGGATAGAGAAGCAGACCATGGAGTCAGGAGGACCTGGGTTCAAATTTGCTGCTCTAGACATTTTTTAGCTGTGTGACCCTGGGCAAGTCACTTAACCCTAATTGCCCAGTCCTTTCTGCTCTCTTGTCTTAGAACTGATATTAAGACAGAAACTAAAGATAAAAAAGAGGAATAGATGAACTGGATGAAAAATTAATAGTACTATATTTTCATTGTTTTATGTATGAATTGTAAGTATGAGTGAGCCCTGCTTAAACAACAGCATCCAAAAAAGACACATTAAAATGGCTACATTTAGAACTGTCGGTTCATTTCACAACAGGGTCCTTCTAAATATCAAGCTCCCTTAGTCCAATTAAATGATAATTTTATGATAGTCATAAAATCTATTTTATAGTCATTCCTTCAAGAATACATCTAGTGCATAAAGCGAGGTACTTTTGTTTGGGAGAGAAGCATTAGAAAAAGACTCAGGATTCATAATTATATGGATGCAGGTTTACTTTGCAGTTCAGATCATATCCCTTTTTCACCCTCCAACAACCAATATGCCAAGGATACATTGAGAACCATTGGTTTGTTTCATAATAGAATTCTAAATATCATGTCCTATACAATAAATTCCTGATATAACATAATTAACCTCTAGCATTGTGGCTTGTGTCATCTAACATAGCATTCCCATGTTTTGCCCTATTTGCAAATATTTCAGACAATTTTAAATTTGTATTTAAGCCTATCTCTGTTGTTGCCCTCTCAGAACATTCTGAATTTAGTTTCTAGGCTTTCCACATATTCAGCATCTAATAAGTGTTGGGGAGAGTTGGGGTTGGCATTTAATTTGGCAGTCTATACCTTTCATTACAATTCCACAGTGTGTTGATTGCATTACACTTTGGAGAATGGAAGAGAATACCATGTTCAGAGATTAGCTCTAGAACAGTGGCATCCACCTTAAATAAAAACAAGGCTACTAAACCATCCACAATGGTCCCTGTGGGCCACAGACTGACGTAGAAAGCTTTATATTAACAGTGTCTGCGTTCTCCTGTGTTTTTATTTATTTTGTTAACTATTTCCCAATTGCAATTTACTCTATTTCAGCCAGCACTCAGGAGTATTGTGGTCTGTGTTTGTTATTTCTCTTCTGGAATGCCAAATATGGCTATTTAAAACATGATAGTTTTGGACAGATATATCTTTCTCATGACACATACCCCTCAACCGATAACTCAGGGGAAGCAACCGTATTTTGTTGTAGATAGGAAGAAATGAGACTGAGATGAGATGATTCATCAAGTAGGGAATGGACAAGATGTTATTTTTTCTGGAATCTTATACAAGAAACAAGTGAACATCAGTGGGAAGGTTCTGTTGGTATATTACAAAATTATGTTTAGCTTTGAGCATCTTCAAATCATGTTGAGCTTTTCAGCTGGGAAGTTAGGTGGCAAGGCAGCTCATACGTGTGCCCTTCAAGATATTCCTTTTGTTAAAGCAGCCATTTCTAGACTCAAAGGGAAATGCAAAGTGGATGCTAGGGTTTTTCTCTTCCTTCCTTATCCACATCTCTCTGGCAGTTGCTCATTTAGTCCTTATGAAAAAACAAACAAATAAACATTCCTAACACACCATGAAAGCATTTTTTAAGAAAGATATTTTACTCTGCTCTCTCTAGGCAAAACTACAATTTGGGAAAGGGCCATTTTGCAAATAGGAAGTTGATGCATCACTCTTGCTGTTTGTACATGAAAGCATTTTGGCTGTAGCTTATTGCATCTTACATTTGAAAACAAAGCTATTAGCCCCCACATGGGCTGTGCATTGTTAGTATGAGCTAGGCAGACTTAGTTCCTCAGAATGGAATTTTCCCTCACCTATCTCCATGGGGAGTGGGGATTATGTTTAGCCCTCTTAAGGTTAAAGTGTTCATCCTCATAAAGCCAGTGAACCTTTCCCTCAGGAAGCCAGCTGGCAGATCTAAGGGCCTTTAATAAGGAACTTTCCTGCATAAGGGTAAGCTCTGTAGTTCTCTTTGTTAGAGGCTCTTCATCTTGCTTAAAGTGTGGATGACTCTAGCAGCTGCTTTGTTTGGGGCATGATTCCAGGTAGGGATCATTCTGCTGATCAGACTGCCCCAAAAAAGGAATTTCCCACCTAGAGATTTTGAACATCCGGTTACTTTTGCCAGGTGGAAAGATGGCAACATTTTGGATTTTAATCCTTGGAATAAACTTGCTGATTTTAGGCAAATAAATTGGGATGAATGCAGAAGCCTTAGGGCTTCTCTTAATGTTTCTCTTCCATCTTCTGAAAGTGATTATTTAAATCCCCTTAGCCTATGCTATAGAATAAAATATAGTCCAAACTCCTTAGGCTTTGATTGAAGGCCTTCCAAAGTTTGCACCCAGACTCCCTTTGTAGCCTACTTTTTTATTACTCTCCACACCCTCTGTTCTAGTCAATTTATATTGCTAGCTATTGCCTAAATTCAGTCTGCCATCCTTTGCCACCCTGCATTCAGGTAGGCTGTACCCCATGCTTGGAACATATTCCTGTCTCCTCTCCTCCTGTTAAAATTCCTCTTCCCCCACCAATGCTCAGCCTTCCCTAATTCCCACTATAGCTGAAAGTGTTCTTTACCTTCCTCAAAGTATTTTGGATCCTCCTTTGCCCCTAACACTCCTTAATTTGTATTATGCTTATCTGTGTACCTGTTAAATTCCCTGTAAATAGATTGTAAGCTCCTTGAGGGCAGGGACTATGGTGTTTTTTTTTTCCATTTGTGTATCACCAGCACTTAACACATCACCGTGCACATAGCAAGTGTTTAATAAACATGTATTAAATCAAATTCTCTTCGTTTTAATTCACTTTCTTATGTGTACTATGAAAAATTGCTTCTGGTTTGATTTCATTTGCTAGAGCCTTTCCTGTTGAATTAAGTGCATTCAAAACCCATCAGAGGTTTTGCCTTCTAACAAATGCACTGTCCAGGTAATGAGCTCTTTCTTCCTTAATCATTTAGGCTATTCCCTTGCCATGGCATATTCAGTTTGGTTTTTGAAGTCAGTGGTGCTAATTAAGGGGTAGGAAAGGATGTCTAAAAAGTGAGATGGGAAGGCAGAGGTTTCTTTGTCTATCCTTCTGTCCCTTCCAATTCCTGAGTGATCCATTCCAGAAAAGGAAATATGGATGAACAATAGAAGATCCCATGATGCCAGTAATAGGCCCCTTTGGCATGCCCCTGCTTAAAAATCTTCAGTGGATTACTAGTGCACAATGAGTAAAATTCTTTCTCCTTTGCCTGGTAGTCAAGACTTAATTTGGTGTCATTTTGTTGCTCAAGACTTACTGCATACTATTTTTCATGCATGCGACTCCCTAATTAAATTGGACTTTGCTCACATGCATTTTTCTGCCTCCATACTTTTGCCTGCTACACTGTTCCATGTACTTGGAATGTTCAACAGGCATTGAAGTTCTATTTATCCTTTAGAGCCCAACTACTATGCCAACTCTTTAACGAAGCCTTTCCTAATCACCATTGGTTGGCAATGACCTTCACCTATAATCTCACATAGCAATTTGTTTTACACCTTTCTAATGCATTAAGCTGTGACAATTTAGTTTTAGTTGGCTATGTACCTACCTTAATTCATTCCTAGGCAGCTAGTTCCATAGGGATAGCTTTTTATCTTCTCCCCAGTGCCTAGAATAATCCTCTGCATGCAGTAGATGTTCATTAAATGTTTGTTGAATATTTTAATGAACAACACTCAATATACTTCCTTCTAGGAAGGTAAGTGTATGATGAACTTCTTTCTTTCCAACTACCTAATTCATCATTCAGAGGGGAATGCTTCAGTTAGGACTATTGTTTCTGAAGTAAATCTACTTGATAAGGCACACTATTAAAGATTTGGTAAAGGATGTGGATTGTTTAAGTTATATCTGGAAAACCCTTATGCAGAGTTAACTTAAGACTTATTTTCTCTATGGAAGGGAAACTGTGTGCATCTATTTCTGAGCCATCTACAAAAGTGTGGCAAGGGTGTGTTGGAACCAGCTCTTACTAGCTAACCAATTGCTAAATATTCAGCATTGATGCTGTGTCGATTCTAAGACAGAAGAGCATTGAGGGCTAGGCACTTGAGGTTAAGTGACTTGATCAGGGTCACAGAGGTAAGAAGTATCTGAGGCCAGATTTCAAGCCAGAATCTTCTAACTCCATGGCTGATATTCCATCTATGGTGTCACCTAGCTACACCCAACCTTCTTATTTTATAATGAGGAAACCAACGCTCAGAGAAGCCAAATGATTTGTTCAAAGTCGCACAGGCATTTAATCACATAGATTTTGAACATAATTTCTCTAACTTCAAATTTAGCACACTTTCTACTGTATCATGTTACATATGAAGTATAGTATCTTACTAAGATCCCTTCCAGCTCTAAATCCCATAAAATAATTCATGTACATTTATAAATTTTGCATTGGGAATACAATATTTATGCTTATGTAGATGAAGGCAGAAAGTGCAAATTTTCCTGTGTAGATGAATGCTCTTTGATTTCTCCCCTCAAGATGAGTTTTCTGAAGTGCTATACTATAATTTTACTGTTGCAGTAGTACCAAAGTAGTGTTAGGAGACCTAGAGGAGCACTCATGCCACATGAGGGATATATCCCTTACGGCATATTTATGGGAGGACATAGACAAGAGCCATAGAAAATGAGAAAGTGTTGAGTTACATATGCACCACTGAAGGGAAGGGTGAATATTGATGGGATTACAGATCTACTGTATATTGAAATGCTCTATATGATAAATTTCCCATTTTAAAGGTCTTTTTTGGATTATTCTGAGCTTTCTGGCCTTCTGCTTGCTTTCTATGTTTGAGTTATTAATGAGCAAAAAGCAGCTTCTTACTAACATGGAAAGGGTCAGTTGACCGGAGGTTTGACAACTCATATGTGGAAAAATGTTCAGTGACACTTTTCTGCTACAAAGGTCCCTGGGAAATAAACAAAGATGCAGTGCCTAATGAACAATTACTCTTATGAATCTGTCACTTTTTAAGAAAAATGTGGTGTCAGTATATCTCTGGTGTGTGAATATGAAGAGTAGAAATCACTTTTCTCCTGGGGAAATACACCAGCACTTACAATTGTAGAATACCATAGCTGATTTTAAGTGAGGTCTCCCGAGAATGTTTTCTGTTTTGTGTGCCAGCTTACTTGATGGTTGAGAAACTAGGTAATAGTTTATGTTCTCCAAGCTTAGCTGAAGTACATTGGATGAGCAGCTTGTTCAGTTTGAACCTCATTTTAGACATTTGGAAAAAATGAAGTCAGTTGTTGATTTGTGTTGGTTGTGTAAACTATGATAAATAGATCATAAGAATATTAAAAAAGAATATAATTTGACAGGTTAGATGAATGGTGGGAATATAGTTCATTGTAGGAAATAAGTGAGATATTGCCTATTGGAAAACCTAAGTTACTTCTGAAAAATAAAAACAACTAGTGGAACAAGAAGAGTTATTAGCAGCATTATCAAAAATGGCACTGTCTTTAAGCATTTTTATATTTGGATTTGTATGCTTCCATCCATCTCTCTTCTATGAGTTTTTTTGAGAATCTTTTATTGAATGGAAACATTTTCACATTTATTTAAAAGTCCTTCCTTTCTTTCTTCCTTCCTTCCTTCCTTCCTTCCTTCCTTCCTTCCTTCCTTCTTCTGTTTCATTGTGTGTTCTTTAGCACTTTGGTTTAGTATGATGTGTTCTTTTTGATCTACCAGTTGGCCTTTATAGGTGGGCCCTCTTAAATGTCAGTCAGTAATGGGGGGGCGGGTTCCAGAATTGTGTCCTGCCACAGTGGTTTATGTACACAGCACTCAACTACCTGTTCTCTCCTATTCAGAAATCATAAAGCATGCATCTTTTCCTTGATTGCCTTTACAGTAGTCCTTCACAAACTATGTAAATTTGGGCATCTATCTTTAATTGAAAAAAACCTATTTCAGAGAAAAAGTGTCAGTTACAAAAGTAGGTACTGACTTCGCCACAGAATGGGGTAAAACTGGGCTGGGAACTCAAGACTTGCAGAAAACAGGATAGGACACAAAGCTATTGACCTTAGCATACATTATTTTTTATAGACAGGTGAATTTTGGAATTATTTTCATGAGAAATATTCTAAGATAAAGACCAAGGCCATTAAAAAAGTATGATTCTGCTTAGCATAGAGTTCTTCACATAAGAGATGTGAATAATGATATAATAATGAAAATGAGGATGATGATAGCTAGAATTTTTATAGTCCTTTAAAGTTTGCAAAGTGTTTTACACATAGAATCTCATTTTTTTCAATCAATTAATCAACACACATTTTTTAAAGCACAAGACACAGTGCTACACACTGGGTATACAAATACAGTTATAAATTAAAAAGTGTTGGATTAATTTGAATGTTCCTTAGGAGGAAGAGTTTGTATTAGATGTTGAGGCAACATGAACAAATTTTTTGTTTCTTAATTCATATCAGATATCTGTGGGTAGCTCACCTCTGTACTCACTCTCCCAGTTTGCACTGGACTAACAGTCTGGATCCCTAGATGGTGGCTTCTGTGTCTTCCCTTGGGGTCTAGGCAGTAACTCTGAGGGGATGGAGGTGGTTAATACTATTTCTCATAAAAAGCACTCATCCAGTGTGTTGCCTAATATCATTTAGTCAATTCATATTTATTCAGGATCAGTTACTGCTGAACATCACTTAGCTTTTGCAAAGGGATATTTACTGAGAAGTCATAATAAGGATGGCCATACAACATTCCTCCAAAAGTCATAGGGGACACATTGTCTGATTAAGTAAATACAAATGAGCTTAGGGAGCACATGTGGCAAAGGGGTGATTTATAGTCCCTGGTTGTCTTTTAGGAATTGTCATGAAATTCCCTTAAAGTACAATCTTTTTTGGGCTTTGAGAGTTGGGGGTGGTTGTAAAGTTTTGAAGTTACATTTCCTCAGTGTGCCTAGTAGGTCCTTGTCTCCCATTAACTACTGCTATTCTGTATACACTTTTACTGTTAACTCATACAAATGGGAAGTCCAGATCTTCCAAGGTTTTTAAGTTTTCCAGGTCTTCCTCTGCCCAAGATAAGGGGAGGAACAGTTGCCAAGAAATTGCCTCTAGTGGGGCTTGACTGAAGCTTCCAGGCTGGTCTGATTTTAGAATACTGGATTCTACACTGGGTTGCTATTTTATCTAATCCCATCAGGGCATGTCTGATTCTCTTTGGCCTCAGTTAATGAACATTTATTAAGTGACTGCTGGACATCACTGAGGATGCTAAAAACCCAAATAGTTTTTGCTCAGGTAGCTTCCTATATAGTAATGATGGTGAACCTTTTAGAGGGGTGGGTGATGTGAGAAATGTCCTCAGGTGCCTCTGGAGAGGGGAAGGGGAGCCCTGTGTCACTCTGGCTTTTTAGTAATGTACTCTGGTGAACTCTGTGTTGGGGCAATGACACATACCCACAGAGAGGGCTCTGAGTGCCCCCTCTGGCATGCTTTCCATAGATTCACCACCACAGCTATATAGTGTCATTTCATTCCATCCAATGGCTCTAAGTATTTAACTCTTCTCAAGCTGATTCATGAATTTTCCTTTCTTATTTTATAACTTTGATTGATTGATTGATTCAAAAGAGGTATCTAGGAATTCACACCTATTTTATATCTTTGATTCTGTTACTCAATGAAAGAGATAATTTCATCTGATAAAAGTATTAAGAAATAGAGAATGTTGCTAATTACATTTTTTGGGGTAGGGGTGAAGGATTCCATTGAGAAGTCTTGACTTTATGTATTGGGAGGAGGTAGGCCCTCACTCTTATATTTGTTTGTTTTAAAATAGACTGATTTTAAGCATTTTTAACTGATTTTCAATATCACGAATAGACTATATGATACTTGAAGATGAGAAGAGGACATGAAAACTCTAGTCTAATTTTAAAAAGGGCTTTGGTCAAGTTAGTGCCTTTAAAAAAAGACATAAATTGTCTTCTCTTTAGAGTGCCATTCAAGTGCTTCTGGCAGAAATAACAGCCTGCTCTTTCCGGTACATTTGATACTTACCCAGCAAAGAATAATGGAAGAGGTAGAGAAGGGATAATAGCAGAGGAAGAATGTACAGCTTATAATACAGTACTTGTAGAGGCAATGCTTTGTCCTTACTAAGAGAGAGACTGAATACTCAGCAAGACCAACAGAAAAAAAAAAGATCATTTTTAATCATGTCAACAAATATTTATAAAGACTGCTTGGCACAGGGTGGAGACAAGTAAATACAAGACACTCTCTCATTGGTTGAAACAAAGTATAGGATTATAGGATCATAGGATTTACATTTGGAAAGAATCTTAGGGAATCTCTAGTTAAAACTACCCCCTCCCCCTCCTCCCCCTCCATTTTGTAGCTTTGGAAATTGAGGCTCAGAGAGGAAAGTGTTTTGCCCAAGGTCATGCAGGAAATAAATAGCAGAGCTGGGATTTGAATCCTGGGTCTGTGACTCTAAATTTAGCACTTTTGCTTTTTTACACTACAACATTTTTATGTCTTGAATGAAAACATTTCAAAATAAACTATATATTCTGGGCATTGTGTTTTCTTTTTAAACTTTTGCTTTTGAATTGTCTCTCTTTTTGCGGGGGAGGGGGGCAGGGGAAGATTGGTGAGGGGGAACTAAGGTATCTTAAGAAAAAAAACAGAGTCCAGTTTACATCAAAACTCATTTTCCATTTGTTGAATCTGCATGCATTTAATTTTTTTTGTTTTTAATTTTAAATAAATCTTCATGAAACAGAAATAAGTTATGGTTTTTGCTTGGAAGAGAAGGTGGGTAAACAATATTGTCATCAAATACATCTGGGCAATCTAGCAACAATTCCTTACTAAAAACACTATTTTCCACACTGATAGCTAAAACAACTTTTAGTCTCAAATTTCAGTTTCTTCCTAGGTTTGTTCCTCTTTTGAGTACATCTAAACTTTATGAATGATTATCTTCAACTCCTCATTGAATACTTAGCCTCTAGCTGCAAAAAGCCTTTATTAGGAGGTGGCAGCTAGGTGGAAGAAATCTGGAGGCAGGATGATCTGAACTTAAATTTAGTCTCAGACACTTAATAGCTATGTGACCCTGAACAAGTCACTTAGCCTGTGTCTGCTTCAGTTTCCTCAACTGCAAAATGAGGATCATCATAGCATCTACTTCTTAGCATTGTTGTGAGAATTAACATAAGATGATATTTGTAAAGCCCACAGTGAAGTATCTGGCAACATAGTAGGTGCTTAATAAATGCTTGCTTCTTTCCTTCCTTTCATGGTTCACTAAAGTGCCTTCCCTCTGAGACTATCCTCATTTTTTCATGTTCATAAACTTGTTTATAAATATTTGGTTGCTCATTGCTTCCCCTCTCCCCTATTTTACTATGAGCTCCTTGAGAGTAGGGAACTTTCTTTTATCTCCAGTGCCTGGCACAAAGTAGGAACTTAATACTACTTGCTTGCTTGCATAATGGTATCATTGTCAAAGGAGGCTTTTCCCTTCTCTTTGCATTCTTTTCTTACCTGAGTTAGGCAAGCTTCTGCTTCTGTTGCTGCTTCTTTTTGCATAATACATTAACTGCATCCATCTTTGTCTTTCTTAAACTGCCTTCTACAAAGATGAGTTTCAAGACATTATTGATGATAATTGAGGAGTTTTGCCTATTTAGATTCTTTATGAGAAACTCAAATATCTTTACCTGCACATTCCCAGTGGGGATTTGCTGAACACGATTAAAGGGGAAGTAGATCTTCATCAATTTGGCTGATTGATCCTATCAGTTATTGTCGATTTTTACTATGTACCCAACTGAAATGGCCAACAGCCCCAGCTGCTGGCTTTTTGCCAACAATTTCTCCTTTCTCGTTTCCCATCTCTTGTTCCCTTTCTCTTAACCCTTCTGTGCTTGACTTCTATCTCCAATTTGGCTTTTTCTGCTGAGGGTTATTAACATGATTAAAAGGGAAGTAGGTTTTCATCAATTTAGCTGATTGATCCCATTAGTTATTGTGGATTTTTACTATGTACCCAACTGAAATGGCCAATAGTCCCAGCTATTAGCTTTTTGTCAGTGGTTTTTCCTTTCTCTTTTCTCTTCTCTTGTCTCCTTTCCCTTAACCTTTCTGTGCTTGATTTCTATTTCTAATTTGGCCTTTTAGGCTAAGGGGTATGCCCTCTTTCCTAGTGATGTTCCCAGCAATTCCTCCCTTCTTCACCTCTTTCAGTTCTTTCTGAATCTCCTCTGGAGCTGGTACTGTGGTTTGCTGCCATTTCTAGGGGTAATGAAAGGTCAGGCTGTTCCTTTACAAAGGGGAGGAGTTTCAATGCATTTTTATAAGTATACTAGGTAAAATGAATTTAAAGACCCAAAATGATTTTTGGTTCCAGCAAATTGAATCTTTCTTTTCAGTCATCTGGAGAAAATAAAATTCCCGCATTTTAAAATTCAGCATGAGGGATAGTTGTAGCAAGTTTTCTTTTATTCTTTATGGTTGTAGAATAAAATTTTCTGGTTATTCTGATATGATCTTGCCTATTAAGGTTACTTGAGAGGCAAGCTTCCTAGTTTGGCTTCATTAATCATGTATTCTCACCTTTGGCCTAAACATATGTATTTATCTTCTTGAATTTTACCTAAATTGACTACCTGAAAAAGCCTAGGATGAATGAAATTTGTTTGTCTTATTTTGGTGTACCTTCTAGTTTACAACAGAAAACCTTTTTCTTATCATTGTATATAGAATGGATCCAAGAGTACAGGTAGGCATTAATTCATTTCATTATTTCACTTCATTTCATTCATTCAGCAAACATTTATCAAGGACCCACTTCTTACAAGACATTATGACTCCTCTTTAAGAGGGAGTGCATTGACATTTTCTACTTGCCTTTTAAAAATAAGTTTACATATTTTTAATGCCAGAAAAATTTTCCTTCTTGGTATGTGTAAGTATTTATTTAGTGATAAATTAAGTTGCATATGATAAGTTAAGTTGTATTGAATGCTAAAAGCCTTTAATAAAAAGTGTGACCCAGGGGAGATAATTATCAGAAGCAGAGAGGGCACTATTGATAAATATTGCTTAAGGTGATCAAATCCTCACAGGTATCTGTGTTTATGTGTGCTAGCACATATGTGCTGTATGTGTGTGTGTATGTTAGAGAGTTGAATTTAGGAATAGATGATGGTTCAAAAATAATAAACCTGAATTGTGAGTGGAGTTTGAATTTCAAAGACATATTTCTTAATAAGTCAGTTCAGTTGATGAGAATTTATTAACTACCTTCTGTGTATTGACATTATGATAGGTCCTGGAGATGTAAAAGCAAAAAATAAAGCAGTCCTTACTCTGAAGGAACTTATATACAATTGGGAGAAACTCTGTGTCCATATATAAGAATATAGAAATTGTATAAGAAGTAAATACAAAGTAATTTAAAGTATGAGACATTCTATTTATGTGTATGAGATAGCATAAAAGACAGTGTAGGGGATGGCAGTTCAGGTGAGCTGTGAAAGAATGGAGGGACTCCAAGAGGTAACAGTATAGAGCAGTGATGTGAGCCTATGGCACAGGTGCCAAAGATGGCACGAAGAGTGCTCTCTGTGGGCACGTGGCTACCCTCCCCCACAATCTCCCTGCCCGAGTTCATTACTAGGAAGGCAGAGGGACTTGAGTGGAGCTGCCCACCCTCCTCATGACTGATGACATTTTTTCACATTCCTCGACCCTCTACCCAGCAGCCCAATGGGAGTGAACAAAGGGTAAAGTGGGCAGCTCACAGGCAGAAGAGCTGGAGGGGAGCAGAGCACTCAGGCCACTCTCCTTCCCGTCTCCACATGTGCCTCTCATCACCCACCCCTCTATCTGGGGTAAAGGGTGGGGAGGGGTCAGGGCCTGGAATTCTTTCTCTAAAAGATTCATCATCACTGGCTTAGAGGAAGAACCTTTCAAAATTGTGAGAGAGAGCACAGAGATGAGAGATGGATTGTCACATGTGAGGAATAGCAAGACAGCCAGTTTAACTGGACTGAAGAATACATGGAGGAGGGACAGAGTAAGACCAGAAAGGTAACTTAAGTCTACTTATGAATGGCTCTAGATTGCAAACATATTATTGTTGTTAGCAGCAGCAGCTAGCATTTACATACCACATTAAGGATAACAGAGAGCTTTAAAAATATTTTATCTTTACAATAACTCTAGGAAATATGTGCTATGCTTATCCATTATTTTGCGGTTGAGGAAACTGAAAATATTTAGGTTAAGTGGCTTGCCTAGGGTTATACAGCCAGTAAATGTCTGAGACTGAATTTGACCTTAGGACTTATTGACCTTTGGTCCAGAACCCTCTCCCCTGCATCAAGGTCACCACCAGAGAAGCTTGTGGAGTTTATTTGGCAGGGGAGTGACTTGGTCAAGCCTGTACTTTAATAGTATCACATTTTCAAAATATAATTCAGTCCAATATGCTCAGTAGTTCATTATCATAAATTTATCAAAGGTGAAAATTTTTAGCTAGAGAGTGAGGGAGCTAGAGTATAGATTATAGAAGTATGAAGTGAAAGGGGCCTTAAAGAATCCTGGGCTTAATCTCCTCATTTTGAAGATAAAAAAGGTCATGAAGCATTTTTTGGTTGAGAATTTGTCACATGCCTGAGCAAATCCAATACAGGATATGTGATAAATACCTTTTAGAGGTGTAAAGCAGTGCTAAATGCATATAAAGTTTCCTTTCTATTATAGTGAAGTAAATTGATTTTTTAAATTTTTTTCAATAAAAATTTTTAAAAGTTGAGACACCATAGATAAACTTAGTCTGGAGATGATAAAATTGATGAATTTTGTAGAGATGGAGGGAACTTTGGAGATCATCTAATCCAGATTACAGTGATAAAGAAACAGAGAATAGTTTGCATGAACTGCTCAAAGTCATGTAGCTAGTTAGAGGCACCCAGGACTAGAAGCCATGTCTCCTCATTTCTAGAGTCTCCAATCTCTTTGTAAGGAGGAGTCCATTTTCATTTCTGTGAAATTAGTTAGGAGTAAATCAAGAAAAGGTGTTAGCAATAAAGAAATTGAAAGATGCCTTCTCCTATCCCTGCTGGTACCTTAAGGAAAACTGCAGAGAAGAGAGAGTGGCGATATTTTATTTGAGAATTAAATTAAACTGAGAGACAATGATTTAAGCATGATCAATTAATTAGTTAGGCTAGCAGTAACCAATAAATTTGGTTTATGGCCTCTCACTAACCAAAGACATGGAGGTAGGGCTTGTTGTTGTTGAGGTATTCAGTCTTTTCAGTGGCATCTGCCTCTTTATGAACACATTTGGAGTTCTCTGGGTCATTTTACAAATGAGGAAACTTAAGTAAATAGGGTCAAATGACTTGTTCAGGATCCCACTGCTAGCAAGTTTCTGAGATGACATTTGAATTCAGGTCTTTCTGATTTTAGGGCCAGTACTGTATCCACTGTATCACCTCACTGCCCTTACTTGTCTTCATGTAGACTTTATATAGAGGTAGGGCTTACTAGCCTTCATTTAGTTTTAGAAAGTATAAAATTGGGTAGGTAGGGAAGATAGTAAAATTAGTTACAAGGTAGGCAGTGTTATGGGGATGGGGACAACATGATTTGTTACATCAAAGAAAGCAGGCTATTGTCCACACTGGGCTAGTAACCACCTCTCTCCCACAAGTAAGTAATGTTAATTGTTTTATGGGACTCATCTACATCTTGTAATATTTGCTAGGGAATCAAAACTGCCAAATTCACTGTCTCCTTGGGAGAGATAAAAACTGCCCCAACTGAACAAAGATAGGCAAGGAAAGATAATATATCTTTTGGGGATAATATCAAGTTAATGTGTGAGGCTGAAAGATCACAGATAAATGTACTGGAAATATCCCAGGAGCTATCTGTATGAGAGATGGCATCTTTTCTTTTAATTTTAACTTTAAAATAACTCAGAGGGAAAGCTAAATTCCTGAGCTCAACTCAAATATATAGAATAGTGGTTTTAAACAGATGCAGACTCAATTACAAAATTAATACAACATAAAATCAATTACATTGTAGAATCAATATAGTAGAATTTTGAGGTAATATTAGTTTTGATCTTTTCAATGGACAAGAGTATGGCAACAGAGACCAATTTGGAGAGCCATCACATGAAGGTTTCATCACAAAATGGAAGAGCCATTGTGGCAGTGGGAGATTTCATCTATCTGAGTATTTGTTAGTGCTTTCTATCTACAAAAAAAGAGTAGATGATAAATTCATGACATGCCTTAATTCATCCCTCAAAATATGAAGAATACAAAAAGTGAACCTGATTCTCTCCAACATTATTTGGCAGGATGAAGTTGTTCTACATATAAAGTCTACATATAAAGATTTTGAAAGGCTAGAATTTTCATCAAATCTAGTAAGATGGAATTTAATTGAGGTGCTATAAAAATGAACATGGCTGAAAGTGCTGTTTTCATTCCTCATGTTCGATATAACCCTGTAAATACTCTCAGTCTCACAATATGTGTGTGAATGTGTCTCTTTCCCCATTCTGTCCCTTCAACTTGCATTAACGCTAGTAGGTTGGGTATCTTATGGGTAACTTTTATGGGTAACTTAAATATTACTAGGTTTAGAGAACAGGGGGAAGGAGGACTGACAGGACAGGGCAACAGACTGGGGATAACAAACTGGGAAACCACAAAGGGTCTTTACTACCCCAGATTCAAGGTAATTTGTGGGTCTACATTATTTAAACTTAAGTTCATAGGTCCCGACCAGTTAATGCATATTTATCCTACAGAATTCTAAAATCACTTTTTTTTGTTTTTGTCTTTTAGTAGAAATGTTAGGCACACCTTCACTATCCTATATTCTAGTTATGGCTTGACCAAGGCAGAATATGTATGTATTTATATATGTTTTAGTACAAAATATATTGTGTAACTTAGAATTCATTGTATCACCTTGAACATGTTATAACAGAATAAATTTTATAATGCAAATTATATTATATGTATAAGATATTATCCCATCTCATATCAGATATATATATCTATATCTATATCTATATATATATATATATATACATACATACAATCATAAACACACATGCACAGTCTTCCATTGTCAGGTTGTACCTAGAATACACTGCTTAATTCTGGGTGCCATATTTTAGGAAAGACAAAGTGGAATATTGCCAAAAATGGAATGGGATCAATCTGATTAAAGTTCTGGAAATAATGCCATATTATCATTGATTGAAAGAATGGAGGTTGTTTAGTCAGGAGAAGAGAAATTAAAGGAGTGATAGGATAGCCATCTTCCAGTTTTTGAAGGGCTGCCTTTGGGAAATTTTTTTTCTGTTTGACTTCAGTTTATTAAACTAGGAGCAACACTTCTTGCTCCAAGGCCACCATTATACCAATGAAGAGTCCTTATGATAAGACTGATTATACTATGTCTAGTCTTCAATCCACATACCCATATAATCCTCTAAACCCAGATGAAGTGGAGTTTGAGCATTCTGTTTGTGTGCTCCAATAAACAGAAGGGGTAGAGACTAGCAACCAGGGGACCAGGCAGATGGTTCTACCAACTGCTACCAAGGAGTAGTATTTTTTAATAACTCAGCTTATTGGAAGCTTTACTAATTAAGCCTGTTATACTGATTTATGCTACTACAGGCAGAAGTAGAGAGTGCCTTCATTATAATCATGGTGGTATTTAAAAGGTTGGGATGTCTGATTTAAGAGTTTCTCAGCATTAACTACTATTTACTTATATTTATAGACTTCCCCATGAGCATTTCATTTTGCTTTGTTTTGTGTAAGCATTTTGGGCTGTTAGAATTTTCAGTGCTCATTTCTTCAGGGTCTCTTTGATTTCGTAGATAGCACCTGCTGATGTTTCCATCTGACAAAGCAAAAGAATGGCCATATGTCATTAATCATATCTGCAGGTGCTTAAACAGTTGGGTCTACCTGACAAATAAAAGATGAGAACTATCTAATTGAAAGAATGAAAAAAATGGAATATTGACTCTTCATTTAAAAGGCAGTATGTAGGTATCTATTTCTGGTGTGGTGTGGTGATGTTGAGAATTCCAAAGGATGTGTACATATGTTTGGGATGTGTTGTACACCTGTGTATTTTTTTATTTGGCAGGATGAAGTTGTTCATTGATTCAAGAGCTAATGGGTACTGCCTTGATTACAGAGTCAGTGGGGGACTTGGATGAATTTAGTTCCTTACTTTACATAGGAGGACACTTTGGAGGACAGAACATTTGCCATTATGATCAATTAGTGAGCTAGGAATAAACATTATGCAGGTGGTGCCTTATGAATGGTATCATAGCATAGTGACAACCATGAGAAACCATTTAAAATTCAGCTTTCTTATAGCTGAAGTTTGCAGCTTGATTTGCTTTGCAATAGCAGACATCTTGGAAGGTGTATATTTTCATAATCTTTATTTAGCAACACGTTATGTGTAAATTCATTTTCAATCTTTATGACCCAAAACTTAGCTTAAAAACATAAAAATCCACTTCTTAGAATAGTGTCTGGCTCATCATAACTGCTTTATAAATGTTTATTGGCTAAAACTAATTGTGGATAACCTTTTTTCTTTTTTTTTGTAATTTTCGTGTTCTACTGTAGGAGTCTGAGCTATTTCCTGAGATTTTGAGTTTTATGTCCGCCAGGAGAGTGGAACTATTTACTTCATTACTTGTTTCCTATTGACATCACATGATACTTTTCATCTGATTTGTATTTGTCTTGTATGTTATGATTATTTTATGTTGTCTTCCCCTTTAAGTAAGTAATTTTTAAGTTTAAATTTAAGTAATTTTTAATTTAAAATTTAATTAAGATTTTTGAGCACAGAAAATGATTTTATTTTTTTTTCTTTCTATTTCCAGTGCTTGTTCAGCACCTGATGGATAGTAAACCTTTAATAAAGACTGGTTGATTGAGTGATATCTGAAGTATTCTGGTTAGCCAGTGTCCATAATGTCAAAACAGTCATGTTTGCCATAGTATCTCTCTTACTTGCTGCTCACTCTATCTCTTCCTGTATCTTTATCTCTGTTCTCTCTTTTTCTTTTTCAAAAATGTATTCAGAAGACTGTAACATTGTGGTACAATCAAATGTGATTGACTTTGCTACTAAAAGCAATGCAATGATCTAGGACAATTCTGAAGGACTTATGAGAAAGAATGCTATCCACATCTAGAGGAAAAATGGTGGGAGTAGAAATCCAGAAGAAAACATATGATTTATCACTTGTTTGTATGGGTATATGAGTTAGGGTTTTGGTTTTAAAGAATTGCTCTTTTACAAAAATGAATAATATGAAAACAGGTTCAAGAGATTAATATATATGTATATATGTAATATACATATATATATATATGTATATACATATATATATATATCCCAGTGGAATTGCTTAT
>NC_058131.1:107411146-107496173 GCF_016433145.1 Gracilinanus agilis
GGCCTGCTGTCTGCCATGGAGCACCATGCTCCATCTCTACCCTGTTTCACCAGATTCCTTGTGCTGGCCTTCTAAGTTGTTTTGGGAGGAAAATTTACTTCATCTTATATTTTTTGTGAGGTTATGCTGCTTTAGGATTCTTCTAAGCATTATATCATAGCTTTTTTGAAGGTAATTGTAGAGATCAGATGGGTTTGTGTACTTTCTCTTCCATCTTCCACAAGATTTCTTAAAAGATGTAACTACAGAAAAAGATATGCTCAATGTTCTTCTACTTATCACTATCAACTGATGTTTAAACAGGGTGCTTTATGCTTAATGAAGGCATATGCCACTGGCTTAGAAATTACCCCAAGCAGTGAAACGGAAGAATTTATTTGGTGAGGTTTTCCAGAAGCTAATTGTAGATGATATGTTGATCATATTTACCTATAGATTCCTCTCTGAGAACCACTAACTGAAAAAAGACCTATTAATCTGTAAAAGAAAAGCCAAATAGTTAAAAAATACTGCTGTTTAGACCATGAAATGCAATTGGAAGGGCAGTCCATTGTGTTTGTCTATCAGTATATTTATATGGGCAGGCATAGCAGATGGACTATGAGCTGGGCCTGAACTGGATTAGAGGAAAGAAGAAGGATAGGTAGCTTTGGGGTCATTGGATAGTGCTTTCAACCATCTCAAGCTGTCCCCTGACCCAAACTTATCTTTTTGATTCAGTATTTTGGTGATGCTACATCACAACAAATCATAAGATATCACGATTGTTGTAGCGCCCCAATTGTAGGTGACTCAAAGTGAAATGGACAGATTCATGATAGGCATAAGAAGACTTCAGCATATGATTAAAGCTGACTTGAAAAAGAAGGTGGGCTGGTTATGTAATAAAGACAAGCAATCATAATATTAAACTAACCACTAGATATACACTAGAAGATCCTTGAATTAAATACTTCCTAATTTTTTGGTTTGGCCATGACTCAGGTCAGTCCCATGGTAGTTTAGGTTCAATTTTGGAGGAAAAAGAGACACCCATGGTTAATTCAAGAATGAAATAAAGGAGGTCTACTTGGCTATAGTAGAAGGTTGTTAAATAAAGATAGGCACTGAGAAACCCTTGTGATGATTCTGCTGAGCCAAATTCCCTTCACAGCTAAGCAACTTAAAGTCCTTCATCATCAAAACTCCGATGCTTTGAATTTAGGTAGTGAGGAACTGACATCAACAGTCTAAGTCTTTAGTCCCCCGAGCCAATCGATTTTCAAGGAATATCTCATTATCTTTTAAAGAAAAATTAGTCCAACTTACATGGGGATAACGAAGGGTTAAAGGTTATTGCTCTTAACATTGTACCACTTATTTGTAACTTTTGAGATATCAGGGAAAAAATGGAATCCAAGAATCACCGAGACTTAGTTCATTCCATCATCAAAGATATTTCCAGTACTATACTCCATACCATATTCTTCTATCTTCATATTTTGTTCCCTCATTTCATGATTGGATCTGAGGATGACAAGGATCCAAAAGGCTAATTGTTTAAAGAAAACAGCTCTACTTTGTAATGTGGTGTATGGAAAGGATGCTGGATTTGTGGTCAGGGCACCTGGGTTTGAATCCTACCTCTGCACTTACTGTATATGTTTCTTGGGGAAGTTGCCATACCTCAGTTTCCTTATCTTCAAAGTGAGAAGTTGGAGAAGATAACCTCTGAAGTCCTTTGCAATGCTAAATCTGTGTCCCTCTAGCTTCTCTACTAAATTACTGTAGGAAAATAAAATAATGGAGATGGTACTCTGAGGTGAGTAGAATTGTTAGGAGCTAAGAAGACAATGTGCAAATTGCCTGTTCATCAAAGTTCAGAATTTTAATACAATGAGGAATTTTTGTTCATTGGCAAAGTGGCTGACACACTATATTTGATAAAGCTGGACCAGGATGGAGATGATGTTTGCATTTCTATATAAAGCAGTTTATACATAGAAGTTTTTAGTATTTAAGTGTCCACATTAGATTCAATAAGACTAAAAACTTCATTGCCAAATGTAGATAATAGTTGGGAGAATTTTCATTAGGTTTATTCAGGCTAAGACACTGGAGAGTTGGTGGCAGAAATTTCCTAAACTCTTCCCCTTATCACACTTTTTGTTTGAATCTGTTAGCTCTGGACCTTCTAAGATGGTTTCTTTTGTGTTAATGACCCTTTGGGTTTCTACAGATTCATTTTATTTTTAGTTGGTGACATTTCTGAGAACTTGCTGTGATACTTGTGCATATGTAAATAGGAAGCCAACCCATCAAAATTAGTTGTTGTTGATTTTTCCCCCCATTCTGGCATCTCCTAGTTCAGCCATCTTTTTATGCATCCCTTCAATACCAAGTTATCATATCAATTCCATAACAGGATGTGAATATGGTATAGTAGGAAAATCATTTGACTGGGAGTCAAGAAACCCGAGTTTTAGTCCTGGTTGTGATTAAATAACTTGGTGAACCTGGGCAATTTACTGAACCTCTCTGGTCTCAGTTTTCTTTTAACTGTAAAAAAGCATCATCAGAACAGTCCCCAAATCTGAAAATGACTTAAGGGGATGTCTACTCAAAGCATGTGAAGATTTCCCCCAGAAACAGGATGGATGAGAATAGTTTGTTCCAACAGCCACAAAGGTGGCTTCAGTAGGTGCTGTGTGCTTAGAGCTTGCTCAGACAAGGAAGATGCCAATCAAGGTCCTCTTCTGCATACTAGGGCATTACCAGTCGTCCTGACTTTTGTCTTTCCACTAGACTTCAGTGATTCTAGAAGAGTGAGTCTGATCACTTTGTGTAACTCTGCCTCACTTAAATCCAATTCATGTGCGAATCAAGCTATCACCCCATGATGCCATTGGTCTTCTTTGAAATGAAGGATGAAGAACACAAAAAGTATTAGAATAGATAATGTTTGCAACAATAGTAGCCATTCTCATGACCTTTTATCCTTGACAAAATTGATCTAATGATAATAACTGACATACATATAGTGATTTAAGTTTTGCAAGGTACTTTACATGTATAATCTCATGTACTTATATGGAACAACCCTATCTGAGGAATGACTAGTATTATTATCCCTATTTTATAGTTAGGGAAACTGAAAATCAGAGAGGTTGTGACTGTCTCCCAATAAATGTCAGAGGTGGGCTTCAAACTGTGTGTCTTCTGTTTCTTAATCCAGTGCTCTTTTTGCAAAGGAGAGTAACACAATCCAGACACAATAACCCATTATTATAATAACTATACAAAGATATACTCCCTGTCTCACAGAGTTGCTGTGAGGGAAGCACATTGATTTTTCTAAAATACTATTATTAAGATTATAGCTTTTCATGGCAACAAAAAATGTCTCAGTGCACTGCTTGGGAATCAGCGGACGACATGTGGCTGATTGGTCCCACTGGAAGTTGTGGTTGGAATAGTTCAGGAAGAGAGTATAGATACAGTCCAAGTTGGAAGTTTACCGACTCTGCTCTTGGAAGCAGAAAGTTAATTTGAAGGATGTAATTTGCTGGCTGTAACCTATTTATAACATGCCTGTGTTGCCTGACTCTCAAGTGACTTTCATTACCTTCCCCCCAAAAAGAAGCAAAAAAATTTCTTGCTTGCAGTGATATTGATTCAGGACTGAATGGTTTTTGGAAAAATACATAGGGATATATATATCTGTTTCTATATAGTCTATTTTTCCCCTTGCAGATCTAAATGTTGGATTGTACGGGTTGTTCCCTGCCAAGCAATGCATAGAAGGGAAACCTTTGCCTCATTGGTTTCTTGTTTAGTGTTATTAGCTTTGGGGGGAAAAGAAAATTTAGACTGGATGAATCACAGGGAAATGGAAGTATTAAATCACAGGAAAATGGAAGTATTGCTTGAGGCTTCATTTGATGGTGAGATTTGGGGTAGATTTTTCATTTTGGGATTGGAACTTTTAAAAGAGTATTCAATCCAAAGGGAATTAATTAGTTCACACACTTTGGATTTGGAAATTGGCAAAGATTCCTATTAGGAAAAGTATAAACCACAATGGACTCTGGTTTGTTGAAAATCTAAGTTTGTAATTTGTTATAATATACTGGCAGGAATATGGTTCCAACCATATATGAGGGCATAAGGACCAAGGTAATGAGAAGACTTTGAGTGGTCTTTTTACATTTGAAAAGTTGAGAAACAGTTGAGAGTTGATAAAGACCAGAGACTCAGACTTTGGGCTGAAGATTGGCAGAAACAGTTGACTTAGTCCTGGGTATAGGCTGGAGAGGGAAAGAACCATGATGAGATTTTCTTTGTTATTTTTGTTTCTGGAAAAAAGAGAGCTTGCTACCTGGAATAGGGATACTCAAAGGCAAGTAGCATCAAACTAAAATAGAAAGGAACCGTGGGTACACTAATCTATATATAAGGATCACCAGAGGCTATATATGAGTTTAGTTTTAATGTGATCTATGTTTTATTGTATTTTAGTTTATTTTGCCAAATATTTCCCAATTATGTTTTAATATGATTCAAGAGAGAGTGGAATATTGAGGGCCCTTATGATTGCTTAACATTTGACACTTTTGTTCTAAAGGAGGAGATGGGGAGGTTTCCCACCTGTTATTAGGGTAAGGTTCTGGTTCTCTTAGGAAGAACCCAACATTACTTGTGGCCAAGGACTTTAGCTGAGTTAGATATTGGAATCAAGGGACACTGTAGCCAGGCATCAGAGCCAATATGGAAGCAATAGGGACTATGGCCAAGCATCAGAGCCAAGATGGAGGCAATGGGGATTATAATCAAACAGTGTAGCCTCAAATTAAGCTCAGTAGACAGTAACCCTAGGGAGTCCAGTGGATATGTATGATTATATATTACATGTATGTGAGCATGGGATATACACATATGTATATGCACACATATATGCCCAGGGGGAACACCAGAACATCAGAAGACCTAAGAATCCCAACCTTGATGAAGGTATAAATAGCAATTCTACATGTATTTCCATGCATCTATGGGGAAGGAGGAGTTCTCATGAAATCTCTGTATTTGCTTGTTCTCTCCATTGATGATTTATGCTTTTGGAGAATGTGCCCTAGGTTATGGAGAGAGTGCTCTAATAGCTGTGCTTTTTATGCATTGCTAATAAATGCCTTTGCTCTAAGCTAAATGTGTTCTCTGGCTGACTACTGAAAAATAAACACATCATTGGAGTCTCATAAGCTATAATTTTAGGAGTGTGGGTACATAGACTACCTCATACTTCAAGGAGGTTGTAATAGAGTAGGGGAAGATAACATATAAAAGGAAACTAAAGACGTATGCGTGGCAGGGGAAGGTTACTTGGACATGAGAAATAAATACAGATAGTCAAGAGCAGAACTCAGTGAGGAATGGAATACACAAGACTGACTCGGGCATTTTCCCACTTCTGCTTCCTAAGACAAACTTGTCTGTGGAGAGCTGATCATTCAGATTTTTTTTTTTTGTACACCAAGTTTGAATCTCATACCCTTCATAATTAGTTCATTGATCCCAGTTGTCCTCCCCAGGCAGGGCTAAGCAGAACAAGTCTAATATTTCTCCCATGTGAGAGTCTTTCAGATACTTTAAGAGGGTCATTATATTTCCTTCAAGTCTTCTCTTCTTTAAACTAAAAATCCTTTATTCCTTTGACTTATCTTCATGTGACATGGTCCCTTTTAGTGGTGACCAGAGTCAAGAAATTTAAACACAGCATCAAACATTTTGTAGGAATATTTGTCCTCTATTTTCTCATGGATAATCTATTGCTCTTTTCACAAAGTTCCTCTACCTGGTTGTTATTCTTGGTCCTGCCCCATACAATGTCCAAATAATGGGGTAGATATTCTCATTCTAACTGCAGATCTGACAAAGGAATGGATGACAAAAACAATGAAGGGGATAGATGGAAGGAACAGGAGAAAGAGAAAATACCAAATTCTCCTATTCGGTGTTGTCAGTTGTCATGTCAATTTCTCTGTCATACCCTTTTATTCATGGATTTTGAGATCATTGGGAGAATATCTACTCTAGGACTATTTCTGACTTGTTTGCCAAAAATCTATATTAGTAGAGGAGAAAATAGAAGAGAGATACATGCAAACACGGATGAGGCAATTGTTAAACAATTACTACATGCCAAGTAAAAACAAGAAAATAAGATCGTTCCTACTCTCAAATAGCTTACATTCAAATAAGGACAGATAAAACACAAAGAGGAGTTGTTGTAAAGTGGGGTGGGAGGCCAGGCAGCTGGTGGGGAGATGGAGCAATCAGGAGAGACATCTAAGAATGTACTCAACTTCCTGGTATTGTTTTTATGTTTGAAACTGATACTGGAATTTTTTCCTTTGTCCATCTCATCTTTATGCTTAGGAAAGCATTTGGGGGTGTGAGAGGATATTTTCCCCATCCCTTTTATATAAAACAAAGGGGAAACAAAATGTGTTTACCCCTAGATTAAAGTATCATTGATAGATGGGGCTAGTAACTGGGAGGAACTTAAAGAAGATAGAGAAGAGGAAGGATCTATGAGGTAGAGTGACAGCAAGCTGGCAGAAGTGAAACTCTGGAGAGCTTTGTTCATTTCTTGTATGGTAGCAATGAGTCAGAGGGATGAAATTTGCCTTGTGTCAGAATTTGATGGCAAGGCTTTGGACCTGGGACTGCCACTAGGAGTAAGGAGGGGCAGGAAGTAGCCTGGCCAAGACAGGATTTGTTGGGGACAGAGTCTTTGCCAGAGGACCCATCAGACTCCAGCCTATGATTCTGGGAATTTACATATGCCTTTAGGAGTAATGGTTCAAGGATTTCTGATTTGTTTTCCTTCTTTTAATAAAACTTTCTTCTGTAATAATATGAGCTACCTCCTCACAAGTAAGGGATTAGTCTCAGTATACGGGGAGAGCCAGATATGCATTTCTCCAGGTTTCTCGGTTGGCTGGGATGAGCCAAGGAAAAAAATCACCTAAAGTATACTCTGACCATTGTGTCCTGAGAGTCTTTTACTAAGGATTACTCTGTAATATCACAGGATTTAGAGGTTGATAAATTTCATTTCAGAATTTACCAGTTGAATAACAGAGGAGTGCTCTATTTATTCTTAACTGGCATTAAACTACACATGCCATTTAGGCAGCATTTATTAAGTACCTGTGATGCACCTAACACTGTGCTAGCTATCAGAGATAGAGATAAAAATTGAACAGTCCTTCCTTGGTCTTGAGACATTTACTGTGGAAATAAATTGTACCTGGATCACTACAAAATAAATACAATGATGTAAATGGTGGGAGAATCACTAATGACTAGGGGAATTGGAAATACACATGCCACCTGTGGTCTAGCACATCTAAATCTGGTTTTATAATGATTGCCATCAAAGTTGGAGGTAGTTCGTCAAAACATATTTCTTTGGCTCTATAGCGCTATGTAATTGTTAGTTATTATTATTATTATTAGGCATCTCCTTGGAGTGTGGGAGGAAGAGGGAGTAGGTGATTGTAGTCTGAAGAATGGGTTACAGGATCCAGGCTAAACAGAGATGGCAATCTTTTAAATTGTTTAGTTATGGTTTAAATGTTTATACTTTAACATACTCAAGGAACTCTCTTAAGAGAATAGATGCTAAAAAGAGATAAGAGTAAAGAATAGTTATTTCAAACACAGATGTGCCTTGAAGTGATTCCTTCCTCACCTCCATCACCTGGTCCCCAACTTTTTAATACCAAAAACAACAACAAAAACAAAAAACTTGTCAGCTGCCATTAATAAAATCTGATTGTCAAATAGTTGGTCACTGTAGAACAAAAACTAAGAGAAATTTTTGGAAGTTCTGATGAAATGATTTTCTAGATGAGAAAGACTTTGGGTAGAAATTAGTGGTCAAACAAACTATAGTTCACACAGCAATTACTCAGTGACTCATTATCCAGGTCTCCCCTCCTACATTTCTTTCTTCCTTCCTCTGGTCTCTTAATTCAGTACTTATGAAACAAGCAGAAAGATCTGGTTGACTTTGTGGCTTGTGCTTATTTTGTGATTTGTGTTGGTTCTTGACCTCTGTTATGTCAGCATCAACACTATATAGAAAGAATATCCCCATAGTTATGAATAGACTTTGTTTAAAGTTAAGATTTTGATCTCTATTACAATAAGTAAATTTTGGTTAAATTTATGTAAATACCTCCTTCTTCTAGTCTTAGACTAAAGTTCAAAATGAAGATAAAGCCAATTAGAGAGAAGACCTATGAAAACTTTGATGAGATCCCTCTTTCCTCATCTGTAAAGTGGAATTAATAGGCAGCTTGTCAGGTGGCATAGTGGATAAAATGCTGCATAGGGAGGTGTAAGTTAAAATCTGGCCCAATTACTTACTAATTATTCAACATGGGCGAGTCACTTAGTTTCTGTCTGCCTCAGTTTCCTCATCTATAAAATAGACATAATGACAGTACTTACCTCCCAATGTCATTGTGAGGATCAAATAAGATATTTACTCTAGATACTCTAAGATTCACTCTAGAAACCTTGAAGTGCTATATAAATGTAAGAGAAGCACATTTTTTCCTTGTAGGATTATTGCACTATTAAAATGATATAAATAATTTTACAAATTTAAGATTATATTGTTGTTGTTCAGTCTTCTGGCTGTGACCCATTTGGGGTTTTCTTGGCAAAGATACTGTAGTACTTCACCATTTTCTTCTCCAGCTCCTTTTATAGATGAGTAAACTGAGGTAAATGGGATTAAGTGACTTGTCCAGAGTCACATGAATTTGTAAATGTATGAGGCTAGATTTGAATTCAGGAAGAAGTTTTCCCAACTCCAGGCCCAGTGCTGTATCCACTATGCTACTTAGCTGCCCCAGAAAACATGTGATTACAATTTATTATTACTGTTTTCAGTCATTACCATTTGAAGAATGACGATCTATTCTAGATGCCACACTGTAAGAAAGACTTTGACAAAGCTGGAGAGATTACAGAGGAAGAGGCAGCCAGTACAGTAAAGTGCTCAGAATATAGTCTGTATAAGGATATTTAGATGGAAATTAGATTGTTTAAAGGGAATATGATAGCCATCTTTCAAGTATTTGAAGGAAAACTCAAATACAAAGATGAAACTTGTTCCCCAGAGGACAAAACTGGGAGAATATGAAAAGGCAAATGTAAGGTTGATGTTTGGGACAATTTCTTAACAACTGAGGCTCTCCCTAGGTGCGCTGGGCTCTCTCGGATGGAGTAGGTTCTTCTCTGGGTATCTTTAAACTGTAGCTGAATGTGCACTTGGGGAGGGAGTGTTTTTTTCAGCTATAGATTGGACTAGATGGTCTTTGAGGTGGTTTTCAGCTTGGAAATGCTGTGATTCTCATTTGTATGATGCTAGTATCATAGTTCTAGAGCTGGCAGAGAAGCCAAGATCGAACCCCCTTGTTTTTAATCATGAGGAAACTTAGACATATGCAGGTTAAGTGATTTAACTAAGGGGACCCATAGGTAGTGTCCGGGTTGTAAATGGAATGTAAGTAAGCCTTTTATGTCAGGTAGACATAGCCTTTAAAAGAGAGAATTATTTCTAGTGTTCCAAAAATCTAGGGCAGGAGGAAAAAATTTGGTTGTCAAAACAAATGTGTTAGCAATGCTTGAAGTGGTCATATCTCGTAAGAATATACTCAAGCTCGGTTTAATATATTTCATGTCAAAATTATCTGAGGATTCTAGCAGATGTGGTGGTGTTATATTAACTGTATGTGAAAATTATAGAAAGCATCAGACTGCCTCTCAGAGTGCAGTTTGCCAACCCTTTTGTTAGTAATAATTATCTTTTTCTTAATTAGGTTTGTCTGATTATTGATTTCTTAAAATATGTGCATATTTTAAGGATCAGAGAGAAGTCAGTTTTTGGAAAAGCTTCATTAAATTTGGTTTTACAGGCTCTGTGTTGTGCATGCTGAAGTGTGGGGACATATGGTATCACTTCTGATATAACATCTTGTGTAAAAAAAAAAACAGCTTCACTTAGGGAAAAAAATATCCAGCAATAATATGAAATTTCCTTCAGTAAAAATTACTTTTTAAAATTTAAACAATAATGCCACATGTGATTGCAGATCAACTGCCAAATTTTTGCTTCCTTCACTATGAGAAAGGAATTTAAAAATAATAACTTGAAAATGAGAATGACAGACAACCCAGTAAAATTTACATCATTATTGAGCATAAACATACTTGGAAAAGAAGTAACTTAAAATAATTTTGATTAGTGATTCCTCATGAATTTTTTGAATTAATTTTTTTTCTGGGGCAGCATGTGCATTCCTGAATAATTTGAAATTGTCTTTCTATGTATTCAAGGCTGGTAAGTACAGAGGCTGACTAAAAAAAAAAAAAAGAAATAATGGTTGATAGATCTCAAGCAGGAAAAATTAGAGAAAGGCCACAAGAAAGGTCAATTCAAGAAGGAGGCACTTGAGCTGAGCCTTGAAAAACAATAACAACAAAAATAATAGATTTTAGGCATATAGTGCTTTATAATTTTCAAAGGTTTTTATAGAAGTTGTCTTATTTAATTTCATTTGAAGTGAGCTAGGGGTTCTGAAAAGAGGCAATAAAGAGAAAAGCATTCCAGTTCAGAAAGTGCTCCTCAAAATTGCAATTATGGGGAGTACTTTCTGAATAGGCATAGGGACAGCAGATGTTAGGAGGATCAGTAAGGAGGCCAGCTTGACTTAAATGTATGAGGTGGAATCATGAGTAATCTGTTCGGAAATATGGCTTGGAGGCAGATTTTGAAGGACGTTAAATGCCAAACAAGAGTTTGTCTTTCATTCTAGAGAAAAAGCTTAGTTGTTAGGATGACCCACAGGCCCACTCTCATGAGATCTAATAGACACTGGCTTCTCCATTGCTTTTTTTCCTTTCCATATGTTAGGAACTCAAAATGTTCCTTTGGATGTGATTAGATAAATCAAAGTTTGCTGTCATCGCTGGTCTCCTTGTTGCCACTATAGGACTGTAGGTCCAGCTGCAGGGCTCTCAGGTTTTAGGCCAATGGACTGCCCAGGTCCACACTGTCAGTATCAGCATTCAGTTATGGAGACCACCAGCTCACTTAGAAAAATGATGAATCTGATTCCCATGAGAATTATTGACCCTGAATAGCCCAGGAGCATGGTATTAGTTGGAATTTGGGCAAATGGGGCTTATATTCAGTTTTGTATGTTACTTTGCTTGCACAGGTTGATTTCTTAGACACATAGAAAATAGGTAAAATAAAAATTCTGATTACTTGAGTGTCAATATCACTTTAAAAAAATCCCCTTATCTTCCATCATAGAATCAATATTGTGTATTGGTTCCAAGACAAAAGAATGGTAAGGGCTAGGCAATGAGGGTTAAATGACTTGCCCAGGGTCACAGAACAAGGAAGTGTTTGAGGCCAAATTTGAACCCAAGACTTCCTTGTCTTTCTGCCTGGCTTTCAGTCCACTGAGCCATCTAGCTGGCCCCTTAATTTCACTTTCATGGAATGTACACTTGAATTGTAAATACTGGTATAAACATGAAAGAACTTCTATGAGACTTCTTCAGTCAGGCAATCAGTAAACATTTATTAAGCTCCCAGGATGTCTACCCCAAGCATGTGAAGACTTCCCTTGGTAGAATGGACTGAAGACAGCTCTGTGGAGTTCTTAGAACTTGGTTGAACATCAGAGACATCAAGTTTACCCAATGCATCCTTGGCCATCAGCATTCATCTTGACTTTGGTCTCACCACTGGAGATAACTCTGGAAGAGAGATTGAGTGGCACCTTTTTACAACTCTCTCTCACTTAGATCCAATTCATGTGTAATAAGTCTAGACATGTCATTGGTCTTCTTTGAAATGAAGGATGAACAGCATCAAGCTCCTAATACGTGCCAGGCTATACAGAATAAAAACTCTTGCTTTTGAGGTACTCACAATCTAATGGGGGAGTACACATATAAATAAATATATAAGAACAAGTTATATATAGGATAACTTGGTAATAATCAATAGAGGAAAGGTACCAAAATGATGAAGGAATGGGAAAGACTTTCTGTAGAAGGAGGGAAAGTATGAAGCATCTTTAAAGATCCTTTCTGACTGTAATATCTTATTCTTCCTCCCCTTTTAGTACCTCCCCTTTGTTAAAGCTTCTTCCTATCCTGACTGTGATTTCTTTTCTTTCCTTCACCCTTCCCATTTATTCTCCTAGTCCTTCCTCTACTGAACTACTAGTTTCATTTGGAGATTGCACAATTCCTGGTGATAATGAGCTTTGTGGATAGCCACATCTTTGAAGCAATGGCAGCAGTGGAGCAGAGTTGGAGGTGATTAGAATTAAGGAAGCTGAAGAACTGTGAAACTGGGGTATTGGGCAACAGAAGCTGATGTTGGGTACTGAAACAAACTTTGATTTTAGGGTTATCAGAGACCTGCATTTGAAACCTTTTCCTGATAGTAGATGTGTGAAACATGGGCAAGTCACTCAAAAACAAAGAATAGAAACAAATGTTTCCATGGTAATTTCTAGGAGGAAACCTCAAAGGACTAGAGTTTATCTTCATTCCTGGTTAATGAAAAAATGGCTACAAAAGAATGTGTTCAAATGACTTGGTGGATAGTATTCAAAGTTTCTTTCTTAGGAAAATGATGTTTTTTTGTTTTGCTTTTTTCCCCTCCCTCCTGAGTATCAGCATGGCATCCTGGAAGAGCACTGGCTTTGAGGTCAGAGGAGGATCTTAGATTGATTTATAACTTTGATATGTTCTATCTGTGACCTTGGGCAAGTCACTTAAGTTTTTCAAACACTTTTTTTATTTAAAAATTTTTTTATTTAATTAATTTTATTTAATTAATTAATTTTCCCATGGTTATAGGATTTATGTTCTATCCCTCCCCTCCTCCCACCCTTCCTATAGCTGATGCACAATTCCACTGGGTTTTACATGTGTCACCTATCAAGATCAAGACCTATTTCCATATTATTGATATTTGCACTAGGGTGCTCATTTTGAGTCAATATCTCTAATTATATACCCATCCACCCATGTGATCAGGCAGTTGTTTTTCTTCTGTCTTTCTACTCCCACAGTTCTTTCTTTGAATGTGGATAGCATTCTTTCTCATAGGTCTCTCATTGTTGTCCTGGAACATTGCATTGTTGCTAGTAGAGAAGTCCATTATATTCAATTTTACCACATTGTATCAGTCTCTGTGTACAATGTTCTCCTGGTTCTGCTTTCACTCTGCATCAATTCTTGGAGGTCATTCCAGTTCACATGAATTCCTCCAGTTCATTATTCCTTTTAGAACAATAGTATTCCATCACCAACAGATGCCACCATTTGTTCAGCCATTCCCCAACTGAAGGACATACCCTTGTTTTACAGTTTGTTTTTTTTTTGTCCACCCAAAGAGTGTGGCTATAAATATTTTTGTACAAATCTTTTTCCTTATGATCTCGTTTGGGTATAAACCCAGCAGTCGTATGGCTGGATCAAAGGGCAAGCAATCTTTTAGTGCTCAGGGCATAGTTCCAAATTGCCATCCAGAATGGTTGGATCAATTCACAACTCCACCAGCAATGCATTAATGCAAGACTTTTTTTTTAACTGCAAAAGAGAGAGGCTGGAGTTTGATCTTAAAATTTTTTATCATATTTTCCCCACTTACCTGTCAAAACAATGTTTAATTAGTGTTTTCTGACATTTTGTGATCCATGTTCTTCCTCTCCCTCCTTCCCCTCCCTGAAGTGGTGGGTAATATGATATAGGTTACACATATACAATCATATAATACATATTTCCATGTTTTTAATGTGGAAAAAGATGCATATCATTTATACAAGAAAAAACTCATGAAGGAAATAAAATGAAGAACAAGGATGGTCTTTTTTCTTTACTTGCATTCCTAGTGTTTAGCACAATGTTGGATGCATAAATTGGCATTTATTAAATAATTATTTGCTGACTGATAGACTCTTAGTAAATGTGAATAAATTTAAGCTATGGTAGAATCCATTTATTTATTTGAAGTATGAGTATTGAAGGAGGTTATTAAATTTAAGGGCTATGTGATAATGTCATTCCCCATTTCCCCTTTTATTTGGTAAATGAGGTAAATTATCAAGTTGGCTGGTCCCATTTGGGAAAAAAAAATTTAAAAACAGATAAGTGGATTGCAAAATGATGAAATTGTCTCTGTTCACCAGTTTTGAAGCCATTTGCAAAAGAGGAGCTGTAAAATTTTTTTAACCATTGCAGCAACATTAAAATTCTCAAATTTCTACATTAGACACTTTGAAGGACAGCACTCATGGTAGATGAGTGAGGTTTGTTGTATTCATCAAAATCTGTCTCCTGAATCTGTGGTTTTTTATTGTACCAAGGCACTGATTATGTTCATTATGTATTTCAAGCAGGCAAAAGTCTTCATATCAGAGTTGAAGATTACATTTCAGGAAATAAGACCTGAAAATATGGTTAATGATGAATTCAGTTTTGTGATCTTAATAGCAGAAACTATTTCCTTATTTAAATATGTCTCGAACAATCTTTTCTAACAGAGAATTATCCTAGCCTTAGTGATGTCTTTCCTTGAATGATCAGTCATGAAGAGAAGAAGTCTTTCTATGTAGGTTGTCTATTGTCTAATGAGAATGTTTACTATCTAACGAGAATTACCTATTATTGGTACATGTGTATGCATGAGTTTCATGACTAGTCAGTGTTTAAAATCAAGGCTGTAGTATTTAGAGTCATGGTTTCTTTGGCTAAGATTTTTTTTAAACCCTTAACTTCGGTATATTGGCTCCTTGGTGGAAGAGTGGTAAGGGTGGGCAATGGGGGTCAAGTGACTTGCCCAGGGTCACATAGCTGGGAAGTGTCTAAGGCTGGATTTGAACCCAGGACCACCCATCTCTAGGCCTGACTCTCAGTCCACTGAGCTACCCAGCTGCCCCTCTTTGGCTAAGATTTTGAGATTATCTAGTCCAGGTGTCTGTCACATTTTATAGATGAGGAAACTGAGTCCCAAAGAGATGGAGTGACTTGTGTAAAGCCCCACAGTTAGGTGGCAGAACCAAGATTTCTGCCTGGCTACTTATTACGGATCTAGTGACTTTTCCCACTGCATCATATGGCTTTGATTTGAAAATTTCAGGATATAGAGCCAAATCCTCTAAGAACTATAGCCTCCCTAGAGGATTCTTAAGATTAAAAGATCCATAAATCTAGATCTAGAAGGGATTTCAAGGGCTATTTAATCCAACTCTCTCAATTTTACAAGTGAAAAAACTCAAGAACATGACAGGCAGCATGGTAGGGTAGAAAGAATACTGACCTTGGCGTTCAGAAACCTATGTGAAAATATTGACTTCCACTTAACTACTGGTGTGATTTTGCTTCTTAACTTTTGAGGTCTCAGCTTCTTCCAGGATCAAATGTGGAATTTGTATTAGATGTCCATATAGTTCCTCCTAGGTCAAGTTCTGTGATCCCAGGAAATGACTTCCCCAAGGACACACACATAGTAAATGGCGAAGCCAGGATGAGACGCCAAACCTTCCCATTTGAAATCCAATGTTCTTTCATTCATACCACATGGGCCATGATGTAAGCCTTCCAATTTGCAGCCATCCCTAGCTAAAAGCTGTTGCCTACCTGCAAAGTCCTAACTAATAGATGAGTTCTGTCTTTTATTGGCCAGCAATGAGGGATATCTCATTTAAGATGCTTCTCTAAAGTGATCTGGGCCTTGTTTTTCCTTTCAGAAACCATTACCTATTATTGCTAAGCCAAGAACCACATAAAATGCCATCTTATTGGCATTTACTGTAGGAGAATCAGTGCTATGAATAGAAATTCATTAGCTGAAATGGCTAATGGATAGTGGATCGGACACCTGGCTTGGCGTCCGAAAGACTCCAATTCCTGAGTTCAAATCTGGTCTCAGACTCTGTGACTCTGGGCAAGTCATTTAACCCTGTTTGCTTCAGTCCTGCATCTCTAAGATGAGCCAGAGTAGGAAATGGCAAGCCATTTCAGGATTTTTTTGCCAAGAAATCCCCATGTGGAGTCCTGGAAAGTTGGATATGACTGAAAAACTACTAAACAACAACAATCACAATCTGGGGTCTAGTGCAAGGAATAGGTTCTAGCACAGTGATGCTGACAAAGTAGGGAGTAGAAGAAGATTCAAAGAAGCAAAATTAGACTTTCTTCCCCTTGGCCAAAGGTTTATAAGATTTAGAGCCCAAAGAGACCTTGGACATGTCTTGTCTAGGGATTCAAGGTCACGCTGGAACCTTTTGGAAGCCTGGTGAAAGCTACAGAGTTCTTCTCAGACTAATGTTTTGAAATTCATTAAATAGGGCGCATAGGATTGCAAAGGAAGCCAAAAAAGCAGTTATAAAACTATCTAAAAAACAGTTAGTAGACCCCAGGTGAAGAATTCCTGAACTAGTCCAATTGCTTCATTTTAGCAATGAAGAAAGAGGCCCCAAGAAATCATGATCCCTCAAATCACAGGTAGCAAGGCTGGGATTAAATCCGAAATGGAGATGCATAACATGCTCTGTGCTGTGTGACATTCTTAGTTGCCATGAGACAGTGAAGAAGAGGTTAATCTCAGCGTTGAACAGCCCTGCTTCTGAAGAAGGGATTAACCTCTGTTGCTATTTTGCTCAGAGACTTTGGCCTTCCTTGGCTTTTAGCACAATCCATTTGTGACTCTGTAGCAGCATTAGACATACTGACACTTCTGCAGCCTTGTCTTCCGGAATGATGCTTAGCTACTAAGAAATGATGGAGTACCACCTGCCTTCCTCGAACTGCCTGACCTGTAAAACTGCCTGCAATGAAAGGCATATTAAGAGGAAAAGTTTTTTTTTAAAGCAGAGAGCTGCACTGTCTATGCTGCTCTAGGCTGTTTTTTTCCTCTGAAGAGGGTGTTTGCCTTTCTTCATATTCAAGTCCACAAATGTGAAATGTGCTTTTGAACATTTCTTGATGGTTTATTGCATTCTTGTAAATGACTGACAGCCAGCCTTTTTCTGACGAAGGCATTTGACCATTGCTTATGGGAGATGAACCTCACACATTGTCATTCCTCTTTGTACACCAAACATTTTGATTTATTATCTGAATTTTCCAGTCATCTAAATGTTTTTTTTTGGAAATTCATCCAATTTATTTTTTAAATAATCATTTTGTCATGGATCAGTGAGGAACTTAAGAAAAAGAAGAGTAAAGTGTTTTTTTTAAATACCTGATCAGAAGAGATGGGATGGTTATGTCATACAGGTGAGATATAAAAAGAGGATGGCCTGAATACTTCTAATCTCACAATGATATGAGATAGCTACTGATAGATGTATATTAGCTAATACTTTTTAATTTA
The DNA here is from genome assembly GCF_016433145.1 of Gracilinanus agilis. Lineage (NCBI taxonomy): Eukaryota > Metazoa > Chordata > Mammalia > Didelphimorphia > Didelphidae > Gracilinanus > Gracilinanus agilis. The sequence goes on from NC_058131.1 coordinate 107,428,611, forward strand.
TTAAGCACTTACTATGTGGCACACACTAGGATTACCAGAAAAATGATTCTTGCCCTCAAGAAGCTTACTTTGGAAGGGTAAGAGAGAAGAAGGAAGTAGAGAAAAAAAGGTAGTAAAAGATAAGGAACAGTCTGGAGTGTTAGGAGCTGAGCCAAGTTAGAAGTGAGCATGAGCAGCCACACTGGTCTATCACCACCCCTGTTCCTCTTCCTCAGAATGATGAATTTCTCCTCTATTTGAGGAAATGCCTAGGAATGATGTTATGTGCTGAGAAACATATAAAAACAAGCAGGACAGTCCATAGTCTTAAAGAACTTACATTCCAATGAAGGAAGAAAGAAAAGAAGTGATTACTTTGTTCCAGGCTCTGTAATGAAAAAAGTGCCCAAGAGTAGGGAGGTTCCCACATAGAATAGCAAGTAGACTAGAAGTGGCAGGAAAAAATCTTGGTTGCAAAGAGGTAAGACAAAAGACCCATCAAGTAGGGATGGGGAGATCTGAGAGTAGAGATCTAGTTTCCACTGACATAAGGATTATCAGAGAGTGGAAAATGAGGCCATGATGGGGAGATGGCAAAGAGTTAAGAAATCAAGGAAGATCTCCAGTATCTTGGGTGGAGGGAATCCCATGTTAAACAGGACTTGGTCAAGAATTGCACAGAATGGGCAGTCATGGATTGATTGTGATTTGCATCATTGAAGGAGCATGCTGATTGACAAGACCAAAAATCTGTTTCAATATTGGAGTTGAAAGTCCTTAATGGTGACCTGCTATTTCTTTTGGCTTTCCGTATAGCTAAAATATCAGCAAACAAATATAGAAAACACTGTGAAGAGTAGGGGAAAGGGAGATGTAACTTGCTATTCATTTAAAGGGGCAAGAGATTTTATAATACTGCAGCAATGGCTGTCACACATAGGATTAATTAGATAATGTTATTTCCTAGGATATAAATATTTTAAAACTTTGTATTAATTCGTTTCAATTTCCATTCAGTCAGCCTCTGATGGCTGCTATTATTGTTGCCACCTGACATCCTTGTTAAATGGAAGATTAGCAAGGGTTAGAGAGCTGTTAAAAACAGATTAGCCTCAAATTGAGGCAGGGCTATAAAGAATAAATCTAGCACCTGGGGTGAGACCTAGAAAATATACTCGAATTCAGTTGTACAGAGTTGGGGTCGATGGGGAGGACAGAGAGTACAATAGAGACAGAAATCCAGGAAATTAGGAAATTCACACTGAAGAATAAGTCACAGCAGCAATCAGGATGCTGAACTCAGCCTTGCCAGCAGCTTAATTTGCTCATTCTTTTTACTGTGACTTGTGGGCTTTAAGCTTGGTCCTTCCATTCTGGTTTCTCTTCTCATACTGCATACCTGTCCTGGCACTGGGGCCAGGAAACTTTTAGCACACTGTTTCAATATGTCTAAGTATCTTAAAATCTTAATTTTGTCATTCTACCTGTTGGTTACTTATCTCATCTTTGTATCACCTGTAGACTTGAGAAGCATGCCTTCTTCTCTGTCTTCCCTTTTCTGGGAGAGGAGGCAATTTCTAGAACCCATTGCTCGCGAGTTGGAATGGCATCCTTTTTTTAAAAAGTTCTTTATAGATCCACGAGTGTCCCACCCTTCCCCTCCCTCCCTTCATCACAGAAGGTATCATCCGGGAGATAGACATCTTCAGATAAATTAAGTCATTTTTGTCACCACCTTTTATTAGTTCACTCTTTGGAAGTAACAGTCACAGTCTATTCTTCCAGTATTAATTCTGTAGCTGTGTATGATGTTCTCTTGGTTCTACTCATTTTGCTGTTCATTACTTCGTGTAGCTCTTTCCAAGTTTTTTAAAAATTAGCCTGATCATTGTGTCTTATGATGCAGTAGTATTCTACCACAATATACCAAAATTTGTTTAGCCATTCCCTGATGGATGCTGCATCCACTCAATTTCCAATTCTTTGCCATTAGAAAGAGAGCTGCTATAAATATTTTGGAACATATGGGTTCATTTCCTTCTTCCCTGATATCATTGGGAAACAGATCCAGCAATAGGTATCAGGGTATACACAGTTTTATAACTCTCTGGGTGTAATTCCAAATTATTCTCCAAAAGGTTGGATCCTTTCTTATCTCAACGATGTATGTGTCCCCATTTTCCCACATGGGATGGTATCCTGTATCAAATTTTCTAACCTTGTTGGAAGACTGTGATGAGAGGACTTTTTGCTCTGGTACCTTTTGAGTACCACAGAGTGACCTGTGCCACATTTATTCTGATGTCATTTCTAAGAGGTCATAGACAATCCCAGAGGATCACAGATCTAGAGCTGGTAGGGACTCCAGAATCCATCTACTTCAACTCTCTCATTCTGCAGATGAGGAAATTGAAATCCACAGAGGTGGAATGATTTGTCCATTGTCACATGGGTAGCAAACATCCTGGATAAGATAGGAACCTGAGTCCTTTAATTTAAGAATAAATTCTCTTTCCACCAAACTACACTGCTGTGTTTTAGTTTTTTCTTGATTTTGGAAATACTGAGTTACCTTCTGGTCAGTTTCAGTAGGAAAACCTTTAGTAGTGAGAGGCAGTGCACAGTAGGAGAAAAAGCATTGGATTATGGAGTCATAGGCCTGGAGTTTGAAATCCTGGATCTTAATTTCCTCATTAGTAAAACAGGGCTATTGGACTAGATGACTTCTAAGATCTGCTCCAGCTCTGAATCCCATTAGGTAGTCTAAAGGAAGCATAAGCTAAAGAAGACAGTATAGTTTCATGGAATTATTACCTTTTCTTCCTTCCACCCCCAACTATGTACAGTGACTTCTAAGAAATTCTGCAAGTACTGCTTGCCATTTTCAATATGAGAATTTCAAATAATTGTTTTTAAGTCCTGTTTCTAATTCTTCCTCCCCACCTCTCACCCTGCATCAGGATACCTTGTCTCTGTATTCTCTTCAGGCTATTCAGGAATGGTAAGCCCACCCTCAGACAGTAGCACAAGTGGAGTGTGTGTTGCCTGGCAACCCAAGGAAAAGCTTTAAGGTTTTTAGATTTTTAATAATTCAGGGTTTTACTATTCATTTGCTTTATAAAAGTGAATTTGGTATTTGCAAAAGAATAGCCCTGGAGGGAGAGAAAACTGGGCAACAGAATTATAATGCATTCCATTGTAATTCTCTCAAGGTTCATGAGAGAAAAAAAGTGAAGAGATCTTGTCTTTGGGTAAGTTGTGATTAATATCAATGATGAATCCCCTGAAATAGTCACATATGTTTAAATTTGCACTATTTGAAGTTATAATTATGCAAAACATGGTAATTGGTTCCAGTCCACCCAATAGAAATATTCAGTTTGAATTCAAATAATACTTTCACTTTAGGGGATTCATTATTTGTGCTAATTGGACACCTATTATATTAGAGTTACACTGTAGAAACACGGCACCCTGTAGAAGTGCCTCATTATGATTCTAAAGCCTTTGCTCTAACTTTATCCAGTATAGTATATACATGGGTGGGACAGGGGGACTAGAAATCTTTCTCTTATATTGAATTCTTCACCTCTTTAAAGATCTAATTGTGAGAATCTACATCACACTTGAAGGTTTACAGAGTACTTTACAAAGATGTCTCATTTGATGCTCACTATCATTTTATTGGTCAAGATATATGATTTGTCATTGATGAAGGTGACTCCTAGAATGAGTATTCTCCCTGATGTAGACTGGCAATTTCTCTGTAATTTATGGTCTCAGAGAGTTTCCTGAGTTGGGGAGGGCTGGACAGGAAAAGGGAATGCAAAGTGATTAATCAATTATGTCAGAGGCAGGACCTGAACTCAGCTCTTAGGGTCAAGGAAGTATACTGGACTCAAAATTAAGAACACCTGAGTTTGAATCTTGTCTCAGGCACTTATTCTCTATGTGACCATTGAGTAAATGATTTAATCTCTTTTAGCCTCACTTCCCTCATTTTTAAAATGGAGGTAGTAATAGGTATCTACCATATAGATTTACTGGGAAGATTAAATGAGGTCAGGTATGCTAAATGATTTGTAAATGTTAAAGAGTTATTCTTGATCTGGTGGTCACTCTTATATTGACCACAACACAGTAATTCTTATCTCCATTTCACAGAGAGGAGACTGAGGCTTAGAGGTACTAAGTAAAGTGGACATTATTACACATTTAGGGTCAGAGGGAGGATTTGAACCTTGATATCTCTTGACTTTCTATGCCTCTTCTCACTTAGCATCTGAGTTGCTTGGGTTGGGGGATAGAGGTTAATGCTCACATTGATGAGATTACATATCCATTAAAAGTGTTGAAGTATTTATTTCTACCCTGGCTTCCAAGTTAGAGTTAGATTCTTGAGAATGGGGATCATGTCTTTTTTCTGGTATCTTCTCAAGTGCCTGGTTTAGTGCAATGTGCCTATTTAGTATTCTTGAGAAAATTCTTATCTACAAGGTAGCCTTTATATCTTCTTAAATGTCTGTAATTACAGGGAGATTCCAGAATGTGGACAGCCATGTATTCAACTGCTTATTTTATTCTAGTCAGAAAATCCCTCAACATGTATCATTTCCCTGATTGCCTTTATAGTTCTTTACAATAATATATGAAGCTAGATGCTTGTATTTAATTTATTTTTTTTCTGTATTTAATTTAAAAAGCATATTTCAAAGAAAAAGAGAATGAGTTACAAAGTAGTCAGGTAGGTACTGACTTCCCCAAAGACTAGGGGCAGAACCAGACTGAGAATTTAGAACTTTAAGGAAACATCATGGAATAATTTGCGAATTCTGCCAAATCACAAAAGAATTTAGGTCTGCCTGCCTTCCTTCCTTCCTTCCTTCCTCCCTCCCTCCCTTCCTTCCTCCCTTCCTTCCTTCCTTCTTTCCTTCCTTCCTTCTCCTTTCTCTTCTTCCCTTCCTTCTTATTTTCTTTCCTTCCTCATTCTACCTACCAATGGGATTGAAGGAAAGACAAATATTTGCCCCCAGCATTCCTTGCTATAGACCCTTTTAGCAGGTCTATGTTTAAGGCTCCATTAGACTTATGTTGAGTCTCAGGAATTTAGCTCAGGTGAGGATTTCCCCCATCTTTACAAAAGTCTGTTTTTGCTGGAGAATTTTCAGTCTGAAAGTGCTTTGTACTTTTTTTTTCTTTTTTGGGAAGAGAGTGATTGATATGTGGATTTCCTGAGTGAGCAGACTACTCTACTATTATATATTGGAAACAATTCTGAAACTTACAGTCTTTGAGTAGGTGCTTAATTAATATTTGTTTGTTGATTTCTCTTAGTGATATCTTTTTCCCATATTGAAGTTATAGGGAAAAAATGCTTCTTCCATCCAGTTTTCTTAAAACATTTCATAAGTGTCTTTTCTTGATGTGGACCCACTCATTTATGCTCAAATCTCCATTTGCCACTAATTATGTTCACTCCTGAACCCTGTTCCATTGACTTCTCTGAAGTACTCTTATTAAGACTATTAAGTAATTAAGGGCTCAGGTTGGAAAGGCTTTGTCATGAGAGCTGCCCAAATACTCATATTATTCCATGGGAATTCACTCTGACAAATTTGAGACTATTTGAGATTATTGTGGGACTTGCCATCAGAATTCTGGAAATTTTGTCCTTCAAGTCTGGATTTTTCTAAAGCTTCAGATATCTTCTCATAACTATGTATTCCCCAACAATCATTTTACTCTCTCCCATGTACACAGGAGGTTAAATTGTATGTGTAAACAATTTCCTTCCACTTTATTTCCTTTTCCTGTTTGGCTGAGTTCAGTGAACATTTGAGATACTTTTAGTAAGTTGCTTTAGGGAATTAAAAATATTAAAAAATAGTTTTCAACTAACAAAAACTTTTTTCCTTCATTTCTGTTCTTATTTGACAAGAAAGCTAAGCAAAAAATGCATAACCAAGCAAAACTTATTCTTTCATCAACCATATCCATATATATATACATATATATGTATATATATATATATATGTTTATCTACCTTTCTATCTGTCTGTCTGTCTATCTACTTATCTATCAATCACCATAAGAATTCTGCAATGTGGCTTGGGGATTCTTCCTAATTCTATCTATACTGCTTCACTTAGTTATCTCATCAATTACTAAGAATTTAATTATCTCCATGCAGATAATTGTCCAATCTGCTTCTCCTGTCTTTCACAGTAGGACTTTCAGCTGACCTCCAATGTTACATCTTTAAATGTCTTTTAGATGTCTTGAATTAGATGTCCAATAGACATTTTGAGTACATGTCCAAAATGGAACTCATTATCTTTCTGTCCAAACCTTTTCCCCTTCCTATCTTCTCTATCACTATANATAACCAAGCAAAACTTATTCTTTCATCAACCATATCCATATATATATATACATATATATATGTATATATATACAATCTGCATCCTGAGACCATTACCTCCCTGTTAGGAGAGGGGTAGCATGTTTTAGTATAGGCCCTTGGGAATCCTTTTAATCCATTGTGTTAAATCAGAGTTGTGTTAGGGAATTTTAAAGACAAAAGAATCTATTTTTTGCAAAGTATTTTCAGGATTTTCTAATGCTACAGGAAAGTTTATATCATGATACTAATGTCAACTACAACAAAAATTATAGTTGACATTTATATCATACTGTAAAGTTTGCAAGCATTGTCCAAATTTATCTTATTTGATTCCCACCATAATTGTTCATGGTGAGTTCTATAGTAATTGTTATTCCACTTTTTTTTAGTTGAAGAAAGGGAGTGTTAGAGATTAAATAACTTGCTAATGATCATATAATCAACAAATGTTAGAAGCAGGAATTGGAATCATAGAGTTAGAAGAGGCCTCATGAACTATTCTAACTCATTCCTGAACAAAAAATCCTCTCTACAATATACTCGAGAAATTATTCCTTAGCCCTGACTTGAAGACTTAAGGAGCTCCATGAGATCAGGGATTGGCTTCTGCCTTTCTTTGTAACCCCAGCGCTTTAGCACAGTTCCTGGCATTTATAATGAAATTAATATTGACTTGACTTGACAACAAGCCTTTCCTCCAGAACATCAGGTTCTGCCTTGATTTGGCTTTAATTTTTGGACTGTTTTCTTCACATTGAGCCTAAATTTACAACTTCTGCACCTTGGACCAAATCTTCCTTATTTCAAATTCAGTAGTTTTGTGCAATATATGCTACCCTGGAGAAAGAGAATAGACTAAATTCGCCAAACAGGAATGGATGTGTGTGAAGGGGGCTCATGGGGGGAGAAGGGAGAAGTAGAAGGCAGCATTTGGAAGGCAGTAGTAATATTTGTCAGAGAAGGGTATAGAGGTGATTTTAAGGCTACCAAATCAGCATATATGAAGGTTATTTAGGGGACATGCTAGATCAGAGACAACAGTAACATATGAACTATTTTGCCAAGAGGAAGTTTCCTTCTTAGGGCAATCTTCTTGTTCCCTGCCAAGAAGAAGATATAGTAGTCTAATGGGACAACATCTTTCTCTCTCTAACACTGAGAGCATATGGTCAGTATTACATTATGAAAGAAAAATAAACTGGATAATTGGCTCTATAAAATATTCATAGTGTCCACTGACTTTCTTCTCCCCCATTCTCTTCATTATTGCCTTTTCATTTTTACTTCTGAGGTTCTTGACTTTTGACTACTTCCTTGTTATTTTTAATGAGCAACTTATATCCCTCCAATTATTTATTTTCTTTTATTTATGTAAAGAATATTTCATAATTGTATTTAAGTATGTGTTGTTATGTTGGCTCATAGGTATTTCATGCATTTTGTTGTTATTTTGAATGGATTTTTATTATTCTTTCTGGGGGTGTATGTGTGTATACATACCCAAAATTCATATATATATATATACATATATCTTTATATAAAGTATTCATAAAATCAACATTTATACATTTATATATTTATTATTTTGGTGACTTTTTTGTATATGGCTACTTTACTGAAACTATTAATTATTTTGATTAGTACCCTGGATAATATTCTCAGACCAAGTAAATGATGAAGTTATCTACAACGAGGGATGATAAGGTACTTATTTGAGGATATTTTTACTGTTAAGTTCTTTTTCTTATCTTATTTCAATTATTAACATTACTGGAAGTATTTTAAATAAAGTTAACCAATTGGTAAAAAAAATAAATTATTAAGCTCCATCATGTGTCAGGCTTTGAGTTAGATCAGTGATTCCCAAAGTGGGCGCCACTGCCCCCTGGTGGGTGCTGCAGAGATCCAGGGAGAGCGGTGATGGCCACAGGTGCATTTGGGGGCAGTGAATAACTGTAAGGGGGTGGTGATAGTATGTGACAGGGGCGCTAAGTAATATTTTTTTTCTGGAAAGGGGGAGGTAAGCCAAAAAAGTTTGGGAACCACTGAGCTAGATGATGGGGAAAGAAAGGAAGAAACAAAGGAAGAAATGAAGGAAGGAAGGAAAAAGAAAGAAAGAAATGAAGGAAGGAAAAAATGAAGAATAGAGAAAGATGTGTTCCCAAGGAGCTTATATTCTTTCAAGAGAGACATGTTACATAAAACAAATATAAAATAATGGGAATGAATGATACATTCGGAGATGTACGGATGGCTTCATGAGGTAGGCTTTGAGCTGGATTTTGAAGGGGAAAAAGAGATTCAAAGAGGTAAGAGGATTCTAAGCAAATAGACCAGTTTAGCCAGACCAAAAATCACATGAAGAAAAGTAATATTTAACAAAACTGGAAAACCTAGATTGAAGCCAGGTTGTTAATGACATTAAATATCAATAAAGGAACCATTGGAATTTATAGAGCAGGAGAGTAACAAGGTCAAACCTACACTTTAGGAATATTGATTTGTAAGATTTATAGAGGATGTATTACAAGGGAGAGAGACTGAATACCACAAGTCCAATTAAGAGACTTTTAAAATAATTGGTCAGTAATAAGTGATGAAGAAATAACAGTAGGGAAAGGGGGCATCTTTAGTTTTTACTATGTTTATTAGGACATGTTCTAGTGCTTCACCATTATGAATAATGCTGATTTTTGTTTTATATATTATTTTATTAAAAGAACCACCTTGTCTAGTAATACTGCTACTAGGCCTCTACCCCAAAGAGATCAAATAAAAAGAAAAAAGACTCATATATTCAAAGAATACTAATAATATTTTTTAATTGGAGCAAATAACCAGAAACATGGAAGGTCCCTATACATTGGGGACTGCTGAACAATTTATGGTACATGAATGTAATGGAATATTATTGTACCCTAAGAATAGATAAAAGATGTGGTTCAGAGAAAATTGGGAAGACCTTTATGAAGTGATGGAGGGTAAAGTCAGAAGCTTAAGGATTTATATAATAACAACAACAACAATGTCAAGAAAGACAAGTTTGAAAGATTTAAGAACTCTGATCAATACAATGACCCACCAACCATGACACAAAGGCCTAATGATGAACAATTTTAGATGCTTCCTGAGAGAAGGGTGATAGGCAAGTTATAGAATGAAATATAAAGTTTTGGACATGGTAAATTTGTGGATATGTTTTGCTTATATGCCTATTTGTTATGAGAATTGTGGTTTTAAAAAGAAATTATTTTGCAGTTGGGGATGAATATTAGGAAAGACTTGAGAGCCAGTAATACTTTTACCAACAAAACAAAAAGAAGAAAAGAAAGTAGAAAGTTGGAGAATTTTAAAATACAGAGAAGAGAAAGAAGCTTAGAAGAAATTATACATGCAGAATAAGTTTGAAAATGAGTTGAATTTACTATAAACTATATTTTAAAAACAAACTATGTATGATAAGAGTTTTGAAGTTTTAAATATAACCCTTTATGCTGTTTTGCTTTGCATGTGGGTATATTTCCTTTTATGAGGTTGAAAGAAGAAAAATATTAAAAAGGAAAACTAGTTAATTCTTATTTTTAAAGGTTTCTCAAAAATTATAAATATGTGTTGTATTTGAAAAAAATCAGCCAGTGGAGTTGGATGACTTTTGGCAATAGTAGCCTTCTTTCTAGTCATGTGAGAATCATTAACCTTCTCTTTTTTCAGTATTTGTCTTTAAGTTTCACGTATCTTTACTCCCAGTTGATTGAACACCTTCAGTTGGATGGATGGCATTTCCTTAATGAAAATAGATAGGATGAATTCCTTCCTGCATGAAAACACTTGTAAACAATGATGAGTAATTAGGAAACAATGATGGATAATTAGGAAACTGGTCAGAACTCTGAGACACAGGGTCTTAGCCTAGTAATATATTTATAATATATATTAGACTCTGGCAGAAAGGGAATAAGGAGTTATCGTTCTATGATCCTAATCCTCTAATAATTAGATCTTGGAAATAGCATAAAACACTAAATGACTCATTCCTTTTTATACATGGTCCCAGAAGTTCATATTTATTTTCTTATATTTGTGTCCTATTGGACTGCAGAGAGTATGGTTATTTTCCAATGGATTTTTGTGAAAGGAGAGTTCAATATGGGAAATGACTTTGTAATATTATAGATTTAATAAGGATAGAGAAGATAATGAAGATTTGGTGGAGCCATATGATGCATCCTTTGTTTTTTTTTCCTTACTAATGGGCTACTTATGGTACCTGAAATGTACAGGAAAATATCATCCAAGTGATACATCAAGCTGGTGACAGCGTGCATCTTTTAAGACAAAAATAGCTTATAAAATCCATTATTCTAATTTTTAGTATATAATGATAACTTTAAAAATGCATTAAAGTCTACCATGCACATCTGCTCCCTTTGCCTTGCATTGAAGGGTAAATGCCAATTGAAAATTAGATTTAATATTAGGCTCTAAGCGTAATTATATCTTACATTTACATAGTTCTTTAAGGTCTTCAAAGTGCTTTTCTTATAACAATACTGTGAATTAGGAAGTTCAAGTGTTACTGACCCCATTTTATGATTGAAGAAACTGAGACTCCGAGTGACTAAGTGATTTGTCAAAGGTTGTACACAGATGATCTATCAGACCTGAGATGTCAATCCGACTCTCTCAAGATTCACTGCTCTTTGCACTATGCCTCCTTGCTTTTTCTCTTTCCTTGGATGCCAGTTCTGGATCTTTGAACTTTTAATATATTGCTTTGTCTGCTGATCCAATCAGGAATTTTGATCCAATAGTTTGTGTGTAGGCAGTGATAGATGTTAGAAGACTGGAAAGGTAGGATAGGAAGGGCTTTAAAAGCCAAATAGAGGATTTTATATTAGATCCTGTATTTGAAGGGTGCCAGTGGAGTATATTGACTAGAGGGTGACATTATCTGACCTACAGTTTAGGAAGATCATTTCGACAGCTCTATGGAAGATAGACTAGAGGAGAGAGAAAGTTGAGGGAGGGAGACCAACCAGCAGACTGTTGTAGTGGTCCAGGGATGAAGTGGTGAGAGCCTGGACCAGGGAAGTGTCAGAGGACAAAAGGGGAGATGTCACAAAAAGAGGAACAATAAAATTTGAAAATGGATCAGATGTGGGGCGAGAGAGAGTTCAGGATAGAACCTAGAAACTGGGTAATTGGAAAGATGGTGGTATTCTGGACAGACATAAGGAAATTAGGAAGAGAGGACTAGAGGGGCTGGGATGGGGATAATGATTTTTGTTTTGGACATGTTGAATTCAAGATGCTTATAAGGTATTCAGGTTGAGATGTCCAATAACAAGTTGATCAATTGGTGATTATTGTGAGGAAGGGAATTATAATTCTTCAAGGAACTAAAATTGAGGCCATATGTTAGAGCAACAGGTTATTGTTAATTTGGCACACAGAAGACTCAGGAGGGGCACGATATGCTATATTCAAGTATTTGAAGTATGGGGTTGTGGAAAAAGAGCTGAACTTGTTCTCCTTGGCCCTCGAGGGCAGAACTATCCGTAATGAGTAGAGGCTGCAAAGAAGTACATTTGGGTTTGATATATTTTTTAAAATGGGGGCCAGGTGTCACAGTGGATAGAACACTGGAATCAGGATGATTCCTCTTCTTGAGTTCAAATCTGGCCTCAGACACTTCTAGCTGTGTGACCCTGGGCAAGTCACTTAACACCCATTTGCCTTCCTTTTACCACTCTTCTGCTTTGGAACCAATACACGATGTTGGTTCTAAGATGGAAGACAAGGGTTTAAAAAAAGAAATGGGAGTATAATGGTATTGATAACAGAGCAAGTCGCTGGAGGCCTCTGAACATAGATGTTTCAGACAGCCTTTGGTTATCCTACATATACTGTAACATCTCTTTTATAGAAATCATCACAACATTTGAACTTTATCTGTCCTGACTTGCCATAATAAATTTCCATACTTTGACAGTGACATCAGTTGGCTCCGTTCTGTGGGGAATGGCCACATGAAGGAGAGCTTTTCTCTTGCAAGGATGGAAGCCTATTACTAACTGGGATTTGCCTGATTCTGTTTGACATCAAAGGAAAAATAAGCCATTTAGATGAAAAACAGTTAGTGGAAAGTTAGCTATATAGACAAAAAAAAACTTTCTGTTACTTAATGCTCTGTAGAAAAAAGTCATAGAAATATGTCTCAGAAAATCTTTATGATAAGTTAAAAAATCTTATCCAGCTTCCTAGTCCATCTATCTCTGGACAATAGTGTTTGAATATGTTTTTGTAGCACGTTCATGTCTGTGTTCAAAAATAGCATCTTTGTTTTGTTTCTTGAAAACTAGGAAAATTAGCATTATGAATGTTTTAGCCAGAATTTTTCTTTAGAGCTCACATTTATATAGCTATATATATTTAATGTACTTTATGGTTAAAGTACATTATTTCATGTTATTATAACTAATACCTTATTTTCATTGAATCCTCTCTATTACCTAATATTGAACCTTAAGCATTTATTAAGCTCCCATGATATGCCAGGCACTGCTCTAGGTGCCAAGAATGCATATACTGAGAAGGAAATAATCCTTTTTTGTGATGAGCTTACATTATAGTGTGGGAGACAACATTGTGCCTCTACGTTTCAACACCAGGTAGTTAGGTAAGGAGGGAGAGGAACTCGAAAGGGTGAGGTGAAAGGGAGAGCAGTCCAGGCATAGGGGCTGTCTCTTTGGCCGATTGCCTTGGGTCTGCTGTTGGAATTAGTCAAGAAGGTTATTTAGGAACTCTTCTCCAGGCTCAGTGCTCAGACCTCTAGCAGCCAGCTTTTGATGTATTTCAAGGCTCACAAGATGGTAACCTACTTTGATACTCCTTCACCCAAGAATGGCAACAAATCGACACAACAGAGAGAGGAGAAGGGCCATGCACTCACACTCTATGTGGCAGCATCCTTAGAGGTGATAGAGCCCAGAGACCTCTCTCCTCACTTTGAGACTCAGAACATATTTTGCCTCCACCCTTGAATACTGCAAAGAGAGAGAGGCCACATTGTCTGATTAGCATCATCTGCATTCTTAGCCCGGGCTTAGCAGCCAGTCAAAAATGATTTCTCCTTTTTACCTAATCAACAGACCATAAGCAATATGTTGGGCATGCTGCAAAGTCCCTTCGTTACTGTCACAAGGATTGAGCTTTCATTAGCTAACTTCATTTCCTTGTTATAAAAAACAAAGGCATGACACAGTTCTGTAAGTGTTATCAGGAGTCCTAAGGCTTAGGATGACCTGAATCTGGCAGGAAAAGAGAGAGATAGTAAACAATTGGGGTTTTTAAAAAAGCTGAATTGAATCAAAGGAAGAAGAAAGTCAGAGAAGGGTTAGCAGTATTATTCAGGTGGTTGAGGCAATGATAATAGATAACTGAGAAAAGGCTGAGCTCCTCAGCCCTGATTTTTGCTTCTGTTTTCTCTGCTAAGCAGAATGATCTTTGAACAACAAAGGAGGGAACAGAAATGGTTAATAGGAAGCTGATTCCTAAGATATCAGAAAGGAAATGGAAAGAAAATATTTAGTAACCCTTAAATGAATGACAGTTTTCTGGTTCAGATGAACTATATTTTAGCTTATTGAAAATTTCACAAGTATAAAATTGGAGGCAGCGGGGCATTACCCGTCAGTTTATCTGGAACAGATCTGAGAGTTTTAGTGGATTGTAAACTCAACATAAGTCAATGTTCTGATATGGTAGCCAGGAAATCTAGGACAATTTTAGTGGCAAGGAGTAATATGGTAACTAGGGTTGAGATATTCCCTTTGTTTTCTGTTCTGCTTAGCCACTCTCTAGAGCTTATGGATGCCAAAGTTTAGAAAGGACAGTGGTAAGCTGAAGAGATCTGGAGTAAGGCACCACATGATGAAGGACCTCATGCTTATACTACATGAGGACTGGTTGATGGAACTGGGGATGTTTAGCCTGGAGAACAAAAACAGAGGGCAGAAGGCTGTTTTTAGGTATTTAAAAGATCATCATGTGAACAAAGTATTATATTTGTTCTGTTTGACTTCAAGGGACAGACCTAAGATAAAAGAGAAGAGAATGTGAAAAGGATGTTTTAGACTTAAGGAAGATTTTCTAACAATTTAGTGAAAAGTAGATTCCCCTTCACTACAGGCCTTTAATACAAGGCTGGACATCTCCTCATTGGGTATGGTGTAAAGGTGATCCCTGTTCAGTCATGAATGGACTCTGAGGTCCTTCTTGACTCAAGTGATTCTGTGAATTCTATAGTGAAGCTCAAGAATCAGGTCTTGTCTTTTTTTCATGTTCAGACATTTATTTTTATTAATTACAAATAATCAGCATTAAGGCAGAATGGTACAGTACAAAGAGCATTGGACTTGGAGTTGAGAAGACTTGGGTTCAAATCCTTCCTCAATCACTTATTTGCTGTTTGCTTCAGTAATTTGCCCATCAGTTTATTCTTCATCTGTAAAAGAGGATAGCCTTGATGGTCTCTAAGTTCCCTTACAGCTCTAAATCTTGAATAATAATTGCTAATACTCTAAACATTCAAGTGTTAGAAAGCTTTAAGTCTTGCAAAATTATTTTATTTTATTTTTTAGAAACAACAATGGTCTTTAACGGAGGCAAGGAAATTACAATTTGGGGTCATCACACAGCAGTAGAGTGCAGAACTGCCCCACGTTCGGTCAGGTCTCGTCTTGAACTGATTTTATTTATTCAGTCTCTTCTGCCCATCTGAGGAATATTTATTTTCAAAATTCTGTACATCGTTCTAAAATTTCCTGAATAACAGACATTATTCTCAGTCATGAGAATGGATTCTGGTTTGCTTATCTCCTATTTCAGATAGAAATGTCCAACACCTGCTACCAACCCTCTTACTGGTCCTCTACTTCCATCTTCTGTACCCACTTCAAAATGTCACAGCTAGAATAATTGTCCTAGCTGTCTTTCTGTGACAGTTTCCCACTGACTCCTCTTTTCCTGTTGCATTAAATCTAAACTTATTCTTATTCTCAGGATTGTTCTGTCTTCAGACTCACTGTGGTGTCCCCAAATTCACTCTTACTTTGTCATACATATTATCTTCCATTTTTACTTTCTTTTTTCTCTATTGATTCTTATATTCCAGGAATTCTTTATTTTCCCTTTCTTCAGATTTCCCTTTGTAGTACAGGTATCCCTTCCACATTTTAACTTTCCTCATCGAGGTGTCAATATCTCAGGTTGGCAAAAAAAGAAATTAAATAGGATTTTTGGAAGTTTTTTAGAAGCTAGAGACAACACAGAAAATCTCTAGAAACTCAAAAATGTATAAAATCCTTGTATAGCATATGGTATAAATATATTTTATCTTTAATAACATAACTATGCATGATTTTTTAAAAGAAAGTAAAAAGTTAAAATAGGGAATTCCAAAGGTTATTTAAAATTATCTTTTGTTATACATGCAGTGTGTTCAGTATTATTTTCCTTAAATTTGTTTCATTAAAATTTTAATATATTTATTTTATATTTTAAAATTTCATTTTCATGTAGTATTTTTACTTAACATTGATTTGCGTATAACCCATGACCAAATACTTAAGACCCAAATTTTGCAATTAGGTACTCTAAACATCCAATAAAGAAAAAAAATAAAAAAAAAATTAGACTTCTCTGGTACAAAGGGAGGGACAAAAAATTTTGCTTGTATTTTTCAGATAGCTGGGGCACCTCACCTATAACCTCTGGGAGGTGGTTAATGTCCAGAGCTCTACTGTACTTTTTCTGTGGCCAACTAATTATGACCTAACTTTTAAAATACCAATATTACTGTATAGATCCTCTTTATAAGTTTAAGCCCATTGGTCAGACATTGTAGATATATATGTGTATATATATGTGTGTGTGTACATACACACACACACACACACACACATATATATAGATATAGATATAGATATAGCAACTAGATATAGGGACTGTGTGATGTATCTGTGATTTTATTAGTATAGGATATTCCCAGATGAAGAAACTCCCTCTAAAAAAGCAGGCCATCATCTTCTTTGCAACTTATATTCTTAGAGAGTTGTGTAGAACACTGAGAAATAAAGTGATTTGCCCAAGGTCCAATACGTGTCAAAGGTGGGACTTGAACTCATATCTTTCTTCAAGGCTAGCTCTCTATCCACTCCTCCCTAATGCCTCTCACCACACTTTAAATGGTGATAAATGTTGACAATAACTATATCATTATGCAAAGCTTAAAACCTTTGTTCTATTTCACTGGTAGAAAGATGATTATAAGTAAGACAGTTCTAAGTCAGCTACAAGTTGGGAAAGAAATCAATTTCCAAATCCCATTGACTCCATAAATATAGAATCTATTTCTTTCATCCAACAACCCTTCATCTTTCTTCCCACTGCCACTACCAGCAGAACTGATCAGTAATTCCCCATGATTATTGTAATTGTCTTCCAATGAACCTTCCTATAGCCATTTGATCTCTCTTATCCCTTCTTTGTTATGAATAATTCTGGTAATGTTATTCCTATGCTCAGAATTTTTCTGCAGGTCTCTGTTACATATTAGACTTAAACTTCTTTTTAAAAAAATCAGTTTAAATTTTTATTTCAGTTACATGTAGAAATAATTTTAACTTATTTTCTGACATTTTGCAATCCATATTCTCTCCCTCTCTCTCTCCTCCCTCCTCAGCATGGTAAATAATCTGATATAGTTGCTGTCATGCAATATATATTTCCATATTCTTTATATCATGAAGGAATATATATCACACATACAAGAAAAAACTCATGAGAGAAATAAAGTAAAAAATGGAATGCTTTCATCTGCATTCAGACTCTGACTTTTCCTCTATAACTATGGATAGTGTTTTCCATCATAAATCCCTTGGAGTCATCCTGTATCATTGCATTGCTGATAATAGTTGAGTCTTTCACAAGTGATCATCATACAGTATTTCTGTTACTGTATACAATGTTTTCCTGGTTCTGCTCACTTCACTTCACATTGTTAATATAAATCTTTCCAGGTTTTTCTGAAATCATCCTGCTCAGGTTTTCCTTATGGCACAGTAGTATTCCATTAAAACCATATATCACAATTTTTTTCAGCCATTCCCCAATTGACAAACATCCCCTCAATTCCCAATTCTTTTCCACTTTAAAAGGAGTTGTTATAAAATAGTTTTGTACTCGTACATTCTTTTCTTTTTTCATTGATCTCTTTGAGATACAGACCTAGTAGTGATATTGCAGGGTCAAAGGATATGCATTAAGTGTAAACTTCTTTACCCATTCTAGATCTTCCACAGTCATCAGGGAGGTGACAGTCAAAGTAAATGCTATATGAAGATTAATCTGAAGGTAGATTGAGTGATATTTTGGGAGGAGAATGAACTAGAATCAGCTAACTAATCCAGATTGATATAATAAGGACCCAAAGTAGGGTGGTTTCAGTAGGGATATGAAAATAATTGAAGAAAAGAAGCCATGAAGGAATAGATTCTGGAGACATTTCTAAGGAAGAATCTACATGACTTGGCAGTTAATTACATGTAGTAGATGAAGGTAAGGGAGGAGTCACAGATAACATGTTTTGATTTTGTATAACTGAAAGAATTATGCTACATTTTGGTGTTGGGAGAAATAAGGAAGTTGGGGGCAGAGAAGTTGAGTTTGGTTTTAGACATTGTTTGACATCTCATACCTCTCAGGTGAAGATTTTCAACAGAAATTTAGAAACATGGGACTAGAACTTGGGATCATGATTAGGGATTTGGGAAATGAGAAAAGACTGCTATGCTCATCATTAAGAAAGTTCTGTCCCCAACACATTATCAAGTACAATAGTTGGCAAATAAGAAGCACTTAATAAAAACTTTTTTCATTTGTTCCAGAAATGTGGGGATAGATTAAATCACAGAAGAAAACTATATAGAAAGAAGAAAAAAGTAGGAAGGGCAGACCAGGCTTTTGGGGGTACTATATAGTCTCTCTTTAGGTGCTGTCAAATATTGAGATATTGTTCACTGCAAAGTGTTTGGACTTTGATCTTATTAGCCTTTTTAGAGGGGAACATTCAATATTTTTGGGTAATGTTAATGGAAGCATTTTAAACTTTCCAGTTCAGATTTTTTAATGTATATGTAGGGTATTAAGGATAGCCATGATTATTCCTGATTTACTGGAGAAAAGATGTACTAGACTTTTAAAATCCATTTTGTTTAATGAAAGGTTCAGAAAAATCCCAGCCCTTCTATTCTTAGGTGATCAGAACTTCTTTACAATGACAATATGCCCATCCTAGAATTTGAGTTTCACAATGAATACTAAGTGGCAGAAGGATCCTCACAATGTTCCACATCCTTATCCCTGTCATCATGATCATCCTATTCATGTACACATCTTGAGCACCCAAAGAGTACTGGCCTGAGTGTGGCTTTAGAGAACAGATGATCCCAACCCTCCAGGAGCTCTGTTCTATGCATTTCTGTGTACTTTTACAGTTCTTACTCACATGTCTCATCAAAATGTGTTTTAATTTGCTCAGCTGTTCAAAATGCTGATTTGAGGCAATGAGGCATTTCCATATGATGCTGACAACAGTATTTGTAGTATGCTTTACATTATCACTTGGGATAGGGTTAGAAACAGGTTGAATCAAGTAACATTTCCAAGCAGGCCATCCAGACTGGAAAAAATTATACCTAACCTCTATCTAGACCCCAAGGAATCAAGATTTCCTTTGAATTTCCTTCCACGTTTTAGAAAATATACATTTTGCACCTCTATTTTCTTCAAATTTGCTGTTATCTTTGTGATGATGAAAAGCATCACGGAACTGATAAGGTCAGTCAAACTCATCCAGCTGAAACCAGGGAAGTGACAAGCCCTAATTCAGTCTGATGAGGTGCAAGGAGACTATTGACAGTTGAAGGGGATAGAAAATGTTTTAGGCACTATTTAGAAACTGTTTTAGTATCAACCTGGGGGAGATTCAAGTAATTTTCCTTGCAAAAGATTTTGGGATAGGAGAACTCATTAAAAAATATAGGCAGCCAGTAGAATAAAAGTTACAACAAAGCTGACCTTGATAGAATACTGTTTCATACTTGAAAGTTATGTAATACAAAAGTTAGAGCTGGAAAGGATCTTAGAGCTCATCTAAATCCCCTCATTATACAGATTAGGAAACCGAGTTCCAAAGAAAAACTTTTGACTAGCTCAAGGTCAAATGCAAGTATAAACTTTTTGAGTCTAAGGACTACTTTATTTTTGTCTGGGTGGCCATAGCTTTTAGCATAGTGTCTTCTCTGCCAAAAGTGCTTAATCAATGTTTGTTGAAGGAAGGAAATAAGAATTTACTGAGCACCTACTTTGTGATGGGCAAGCACTTTACCCAGGATATTTCACTGATTTTCACAAGAACACAAGGAAGTAGGTGGTATTATAATCCCCATTTTCTGGCTGAAGAAACTGAGGCAAACAGGTTAAGTGACTTGTTGAGGATCACACATGTCCATGGTCTAATAAACACCTAAGGTTAGATTTGAAGCCAGGTGTTCCTAACTCTAGGTTTAACATTTGTCCACTTCACTTCATAGCTAAATTGAAGTGATATAGTTTGGACTTGGCCTCAGATCTGACTTCAAATTCTATGCTCTTTTTATTCCATCCCACTTTCTTTATGCTAATCAGTGTAGAGCTTACTTGCAGAGTTCATTTTTGCTGGGATTCATTCTAGTAGTCTGTTAAATTTCCATTAGAGAAAAACTATAAACCTTTTTTTAAAAAAGAAGTAAACAGGAAATACTATAAGAATGCTATCAGAGAGACTACTTTTGGAGGAGTTTCCAGGTTGTTTTGACTAAACTGAATAGTCAAATCTTTTCCCCCTTCTAGCCACTCCCACATCAAATGTAGAACCAATAGTTTCTCTTGGCAATATTTCTTCTAAAAGAGAACTTTTTCCATTAGTCATCTCAAAGCATTTCCCAGGGGGGCATAATAATAGAGAAAGTGTTGATCCTACAATCTTAAAAACCTAGATTCAAGTTTGGCCTTTAATACATACTATCTGTATACCTCATGGGCAAATTCCCTAAATGTCTCAGTATCCAAGGCAACTTACTAAGACTTTTCAGTTCCTTGAAAATTGCTGATCTGTTATCAAGGGAGGGATTTTCCATATCAGGAATTCTCCTTATCAACAAAATCACATATATGGATCAAAAGGTATTTCTCATAATTATCATTGACGATCAAGATCACTAAATCTCAACTTTGATCTTACTTCTGCATCCACTAGGATTCCTTTTCTATCTGTCTCTCCCTATAAAATCAACTCAAATACCCCTCCTTCATGAAATCTTTTTTTTTTTATTATTGGAATTTATTTCCAAGTATCTCAGCCTCTTCTTCCCACACAACACAGAAGACATCATCTGGCACAAAGATATATATGTATAAATTATATCTTTCACATTTCCATTTTCCAGTTTATTCTCTAGAGGTGAATGAATTCACAATTATTCATCAAGTATTTAATCTGTAGCTATATATAATGTTCTTTTGGTTCTATTGTTTCACTCTTCATTATCTCCTATAATTCTTTCTAAGTTTAAAAAATTGATGTGCTTATTATGTCTTTTATCACAATGATATTCCATGATGATCATATTCCACAATTTGTTTAGCTATTCCCTAATTGATAGATATTCCCTTTATTTCTAGTTCTTTTCCACCACAAAGAGAGCTGCTATAAATATTTTGAAACATACAAGTTTTTTTCCTTTTCCCCTGATCTCCTTGGGAAATAGTCCCAGCAATACTGTCTGGTTGTAATTCCAAATTTCTTTCCAAAATGGTTGGATCAATTTATAGTTCCATCAATAGTGTATTAGTGTTCCTATTTTTCCACATCTCCTCCAGCATTTATCATTTTCTCCTTTTGTCATTTTAGCCAATCTCATGGGTGTGAGATGATGTCCCCAATTTATTTTGGTTTGCATTTCTTAAAATATGTAGTGATTTAGAGCATTTTTTTCATATACCTGTATGTGGCTTTGATCTCTTCATTTGAAAACTGTCTATTCACATTTTTTGCCCAATTATCAATTGGGAAATGGTTCCTTCATGAAGTCTTTATGAGATTCCTTGATCCCTACAACTGGATGTGATTTGTATTTTATTTTATTTTTTTAAATTTGCACTTATCCATTTATTTATTTATCTGCTTATTTATTTATTCATTCATTTATCTATCTATCTATTTATTTATTTGTTCATTCATTTATTCATTTTTTAAAGCCCTTACCTTCCATCTTGGAGTCAATACTGTGTCTTGACTCCAAGGCGGAAGAGTGGTAAGGGTAGGCAATGGGGGTCAAGTGACTTGCCCAGGGTCACACAGCTGGGAAGTGTCTGAGGTCTGATTTGAACCTAGGACCTTCCATCTCTAGGCTTGGCTCTCAATCCACTGATCTACCCAGCTGTCCCCTGATTTGTATTTTAGATACCTATATAAGACTGTTAAATCTCTCTCCAGAAACTCATCATATTTTGCCCTAAATTACCATCCTTTGTATATTTGTCTTATCTCTTCCCTTCCCCCTATTCAGCAACTTGTAAGTTCTTTAATATCAGGGCCCACATATTTTTAGTCATCAATCATCCTATGTCTTGTTCATATAGTATTAATTGCTCATTAAATATTTGTTGAATGAATGTATAATTTATTTTGTTTTTAAAATAAGGACCATGACTGCCCAACAACCATAAATAATTTGGGATCATTTGTTATACTAGATTTTTTTGGGTGATATCATGTATGAATTAAACCTTAGTCTCAAGCATGGATCAAGCTTAGTCTCATGGTTGGATAATTGGTGGCCTGCTAATGATTATTTTAACACATACCTTAAATACTTATTTTTTTTAGCCCTTTATTCATTGAAGGTAACCACATGTTGTTTTGCTCAGTACTTTAAAAAATCATCAATCATTCCTTGTAAATAAGGCTTTCCTCAGCAGCTGAGAATAAGGGTGAGGAAAACATTAAAAGAAAAAACTTTCTTCTGCAGAAAAATGGAGATTGTTGAATTAAGGAGGCTCCTTTGCTTCCATTTGGACACATTTCCTGATCCTTTTTATTGATCTAAAGGTCAAAGTTGCTGAATTACTGTAGACCCTTAACACAGTTAGATTCTTTAGGCCAAAAGAAGAGAAAATTAAATGCCCTGGAAGTAAAGGTACATATAATTGTAGGCCATTTGCTTCAGGATAGGTAGTAAATAGGGAATCATTTTAAGATGATGAAGCGTAAAAGAAAAATGAGAGAGATGGGATGATCCTGATGTTCCCTTGACAAATAATCTTTTTTCTAACAAATTGCTCTTTGGTAGGTTTAATTCAATGGAGACATATTTCTTCATTGTATGGTAGCATAGGAGAGAACTAGTGAGAAGAAACAGTATCATTATAGTATCTTTTGGGTTGAGATATCCTTTGGATTAATAATGGTAAGCTTAGGACATAATTCTAAATTAGTCATAAGCAAAGTACGTGGTTTATATTTATAAAATAGTTCTTCTGGAATGTTATGGACTTAGATTAATGATTTTTTGTGGATGAAATTTTGTTAGGAAAGGAAGTTCACATCTATTGGACATTAGAGAATTTTATTTATTTGAGTAGGATAATGAGCATGTCTGTCCTTAGGACATCATGATGGCAGGGTCAATCATCAATAAATGAACTTAGCATTATAACCTACCAAAGACAATTATGGAAAATCTTATACACTAACAAGCAGAAGGATCCTCATTAAAATGATTGTGGGAGGATCATACTTATTCCTCTAACACCTAACAAACCACCCTTTTGCTTTATATTGACTGTTCTTTGACAACTCTCTACAGTTTTAAAAAACTGAACTATGTTATTATTAAAAGACGCCTTTTAAGAAAGTATAATTTGTCATTCTGTTGGTCATCTTGAAATTGTCACATAGGAACAATTTTCAAATGAACATACATTTTGAGATTGTAGATAGATTTTAGTGAAACTTTAGTCTTTGGATAGAGGTTATAAAGTTTTGTGATTTTGCTGAATGTGGGCTATCATGAACAGCACTAATTGTCAAATTATTACCAAGCATGATTTTATTTCTTTCACAGACTTTTTCATTGCTTTGGTATCAAGGCTGGGTCTTTTTTAGAAGGAAACACCAATAATCCTAAAAGTTCCTCTGGTTTTCCTTTCTTCGCTGTCCATCTTTCCCCTTTCCCAAAACTCTTTCAAACAGCCTATAAATCAAGGACCCCATTGACATTTAGCTTGGCTTGGAGAAGAAAGAAGTTAATGATACCCTGAGAGTTTGAAAAGATGGTACGGTTGGTGGCAGTGGTATAGAAAGATGGAAATGAGGAAACTTAGAAGGAAAAGAAGAACTAGAGATAAAAAATAACTCAACTTATGACATATGGAGTTTTATAGTAAGTAAAAATTTACCAGCACTGCAGCAAGTCTTTGAAGGAGCTGACAAGGTTTCCTTCCTTAAAAAGTTTAATGCTCCCCTCCCTTCTCCTGGAAAACAATCAACATCTGTGAAAGCAATCCTGATATTTTGGATAGCTTAAGAGTTATTCAGGAAATGGAAAAGGAGCTGGTTTGATAAAATAAGGTTCTTTCCTATTGCATAATAATAGTTCTCATTTATAGAGTATATATTATCTGAGATATACAAAGCACTTTCCTCCCAATAAACCTGTGAAATAGATAGTAATAATGCTATATCACTTACTTTAAAAGGTATAAATCAGTTTTATAATTATTAGTTCCATTTAAAGAGGAGGAAACTGAGGCCAGGAGGGATAGAATGAGTTGCTTAAGGTGATAGTGAAGTAAAAGTCAAAACTGGGACATGAACCCATATTTCCTGGGTCCAAATCCAGGAAGCATTCCATTATAGCATACTACCTTTCACTATATGTAAATATTGAAAAGGAGCAAGAATAATGTAATGTAATTGCCCTAAAGTCTAAGAAATTTTTTTAAAAGAAGTAAATGAAGATAATTTTTTTTCTAAATCGTTAAAGTCTAAAAGTTTAGCCCAATCACTTTATGAAACTCTTTTATTATGAAAAGACATACTTAAAGATTATTTTCAGCTGTACTTTACCATGGCAATTCAGTAGGACCCACATTGCAACACTGTTCATTATTATGTAGATTCATGTATAATAGAGTTTAAATCACATACTTCAAAAAATAAAAGCAACATATTATTAAAGGCTGTCCTGGAGCCTAGATCCTGCCTGGTAACTGATGGGATTTCCTGGATTTTAAAATGTCTACCTGTCCCTATATGTTGTCCTTATCTTGGGCATGACTACTAGAAAGTTTGCCAATTTGGTCATTTTTCTGGACTCCTGTTAATGCAATGATGTCACCTAGAAATGGATTAGATTATCAGATTTCATATGTGCTGTAGGGGTTTGAGGATAACCAGTGGGAAGACCTAGATATGTGGTCTGGAGGAACAGATTCCGAGGAAGATAGTGTTGAAGACAAGAATGATAAATTTCATTTTCTTAATCTTTTTTTAACTTTCTCCTGGAAAGAAGTAACAGACTCTATTTACTATGAATATTAAAATGTTAGAGCACTGACCTATCTTCTCCTAGTATTACCCTCCTTCAAGAGCAAAAATGAAACATATATGAGGAGCCACTTCCATGGCTAGTTATCACCCCAAAGTAGGATAGAGTTTGACTTTTTTAACTGAGTGCCAACAGTGGCCTCTTCAGTGCTTGGATAAAAATGAGATCAATGACAAAACTAAACCAAGAATGCAGGCAGGTAGGTGGCTCAGTGGACCGAAAGTCAGACTTAAAGATGGGAGGTTCTGGGTTCAAATATGAATTCAGACACTTTTTAGCTATATGACCCTGGGTAAGATACTTAACCCCATTTGCCTAGCCCTTACCACTCTTCTCCTTTGGAACCAATACTTAATGCTGATTTGGAGGTAAGGATTATTAAAAAACAAACTAACAAAAAGATTAAGCCAAGAAATTCTTCTAGCAGTCATTTATTATTTGGTTTTGGGAAAACACAGCCTTTTCTCTTTAATGCAAGCAATTTTGAGGAGTATGTAGAAAAGGCAGAACATATATTTATCCTTCTCATTTTACCATCTTAAATGCCATATCCTGTTTGATTTGGCCATTTTAAATATCTCTTGGGACGGAGAGAAGGAGAATAAACTGTAAACAAGTGGAAGGTTAGGAAATGTTAGATACAGGAAAGGCATTAAAGGATGCCCTTTTCTTAATTCTGGAAACCACATATATCCAGATGGGATTTTTAGGGAGAAAAGCTGGAATGTCTGAGTAGAATTTAAGTCATTCACTGGAGAACAAGGAGGTAGCATTGGGAATAGTTATGCTTTACCTGCAATGCAGAAAGTTACAACAACTTTATCTTTACCTCTCCCTAGATCATTTCAGAAAGTGACAGGGGATATAAGTGATATTACTCAGATGACTGTTTCTAGATGTCTCAATTTCTGGAAGCCAGGATATGTCATTTTGATGAATGTTTCTGTTTTCTAACATACCTCAGAAATAATAAGCTGTGGAAGGAAAAAGAAAGAAAGAAAAAAGTTGCGTAAGATGGTAGAAGAATTAATAGGCTTCGGATTTAGGACTGAATGTATTTGAGGCCCTTCTCACTTGGGGTGCCAGCCCTGGACTGAGGCCCATCTCAGAGGAATCCACAATAACAAAGTGACAAGGATGGATATCAAATACTCAAGTTATAATTGGGTAATTAGTTGGGTAGAACCAAGTGACATAATATAAGTGAAAGTACTTTTATGGTGATAGTTGATCTCAGAGTCAACAACTCAAATGCATACTAACTCTGTGGCTATGGTTAAGTCATGGAACCTCTCAAGGCTCCCATCATCTCTTAAAAGACAAAGCAAGCATTACAGACAGGTTATTGAACTGCTTTTGTACATAAGCAGTTTTCATATCTGGAATGGAAGTAGGGATGAATCGCTGGTTTTGATGAAAAATAAAACAGGGATCATTAATGTTTTGGAAACTGTGATACCTTATTGTTTGATTTTATTCTTCCTTCTCTAATGCCTGCTTTCAGTCTAAGAACTTCAATATACACAATGACTCTTCCTCAAATATCCTTACCATACAGTTCCTCAACCTACTCACTTTTTATAGCTGACTCTCCTCAGTCACATCCAAAGATGGTCACACCATCACCCATGCCATCTTGCTATCATCCACAAATCCACCACCTCAATGTTCAAGAATCTAGAAATCCCTTTTCTGACCACCACAATCTATTGAATTTTCCCCTCTCCCTTTGCCTTCCTTTACCAGACCCCTACTCTTTTATCTACACTGGGACCTCCAATCTCTAGATCCCTCTGTTTCTAGGTCATAACCCCTGCACTAGTAACTCTCTTCTTTTTTTTTTTTTCATATCTAGACTTATTGGTGATCTAAATCAATTCTACACTGCTCTCTTCTTTTGAGTCTCTGAACCACTTCTCATAGTAACAGTTATGCCGTGCCAGTCCTCAGTCTTGGATCATTCCTATAATCCAAAATTTTTACTTCTACACTCATAGAAAAAATATGTAACTATTCTTCCTGGCTCTACTATAAATTTATATCATACAACCTCAACTGCATCCTCATTGCTGCTTGGCAATCCTCCTATGTCTTCCTTATCAACTCAATATCTTACTCTCCACAAGTGGATCTTTCCCCCTTTTTAAAAAATCTCTTCGGGATACAGAACTAGTAGTGATATTACAGGATCAAAGGGTATGCACAGTTCTATAGCCCTTTGGGCATAGTTCCAAATTGCTCTCCAGAATGGTGAGATCAGTTCACAACTCCACCAGCAATGCATTAATGTCTCAATTTTGCCACATTCCCTGCAACATTTATCATTTTCCTTTACTGTCATATTGGCTAATCTGATAGGTGTGAGGTAGTACCTCAGAGTTGTTTTAATTTAAATTTCTCTAATCAAGAGGAATTTAGAATATCTTTTCATATGATTATTGATAGCTTTAATTTCTTGATCTGAAAACTGCTTATTCATATCCTTTGGCCATTTTGTCAATTGGCGAATGACTTGTATTCTTGTAAATTTGACTTAATTTTTCAGATATTTGAGAAATGAGATTTTATCAGAGAAATTTGTTATAAACCTTGCCCCCCCAGTGTATTGTTTCCCTTCTAATCTTAGTTATGTTGGTTTGGTTTGCACAACAACATTTTAATTTAATAAAATCAGCATTATTCATTTTATATCTCATAATGTTTTCTGTCTTTTATTTTGTCATAAATTCTTCCCTTTTCATAGCTCTGACAGGTCAACTATTCTATGCTCCCCTAATTTGCTTATGGGATTACCCTTTATGTCTAAATCATATATTCAGTTTCAACTTCAATCTGGTATATAGTATGGGATATTGGTCTATACCTAGTTTTTGCCATTCTGTTTTCCAGTTTTCCCAGCGTTTTTTGTCAAATAGTGGGTTCTTACCCTAAAAACTTGCCTCTTTGGGTTTATCAAACATTAGATTGATGAGGTAATTTACCCTTGTATATTGTGTATCTAATCTATTCCCCACTATTTTCTTAGCCAGATTGTTTTGACGATTACTGATTTATAGCACTGTTTGAGATCTGGTATTGCTTGGTCACCTTCCTTCACATTTTAATAATTAATTCCATTCATATTCTTGACTTTGGTTCTTCCAGATGAATTTTGTTTTTATTTTTTCTAGTACTATAAAATTTTTGGTAGTTTAATTGGAATGGTAATGAATAAGTAAAATAATTTGGGTAAAATTGTCATTTTTATTATATTAGATCAGCCCATCTGTGAGTAATTAATATTTTTCCATTTGTGGACATCTAATTTTATTTGTTTGTAAAGTGTTTTGTAATTGTGTTCATATAATTCCTGTATTTGTCTGGGCAAGTATATTTCCAGATATTTTATATTGTCGAGAGTTATTTTAAATGGAATTTCTCTATATATATCTTATTGATGGATTTTAATGTATAAAAAGGCTGATGATTTTTGTGGATTTATTTTGTATTCTATAACTTTGCTAAAGTTATAACTTATTTTAACTATTTTCTTAGTTGATGCTCTAGGGTTCTCTATACTATCATATCATCTGCAACAATGGATAGTTTCCTTTCTTCATTGCCTACTTTAATTCTTTTAATTTCTTTATTTTATTGCTAAAGCTAACATTTTTAGCTTTTAGTTTTAAATAATAGTGGTGATAATGGGCATTCTTGCTTCATCCTTGATCTTATTGGGAAGGCTTCTAATTTATCCCCATTGCAGATGCTTACTGATGGTTTAGATAAATACTACTTGTCATTTTAGGGAAAGGTCTGTTTATTCCTATCCTTTTTAGCATTTTTAATATGAATGGGTGCTGTATTTTGTCAAACACTTTTTATGGATCTATTGAGATAATCATGTGATTTCTGTTAGTTTTGCAATTGACAGGGTCAGTTATGCTGATATCAACTCTCTTTTGATAGTGTGCTCACTTGCAGCACCTCTGACTCTTCTTGTGGCCCAATTGTCCTAGGGCAGTGATGATGAACCTTTTAGAGATGTAGTAGAATGTTGGGCCTTGACCCCACCCCACCCCCTAAACTGAGTGCTATCTCCCTCTCTCCCACCACATGCTGGGTACTACCCACAATCCCTTACCCCACACAGGGGTGGGAGAAAGTGCTCCCATTGGGCTGCTGGGCAGAGGGGTAGGTGAAGTAAGGAGTCCTCAGCCAGTGTAGATAGGAGGATGGGAGTGGCCTCAGTGCTCCACTCCCCTTCAGCTCTGCTGAGCCTCCCACCTTATACCCTGTGCCTTTCCATTGGGCTTCTGGTCAGAGGGACAGAGGATGTGAAAAAATGTCATTAGGCATGGAGGAAATGGGGAAGGGAACAGCTGTGCCCAAGGCCCTCTGCCTTTCAAATAATGAATTCTGGGTCTGGGGAGTGGGGAGGGAAGATGGCTAAATGCCCACAGAGACTTCTCTGTGTGCCATCTTTGGCATCTATGCCATAGGTTCACCATCACTGTCCTAGGGGCTTAGAAACTTAAGTGCAAACACAGTCCCTTTTTGCCCAGAGATATATATGTCTTTGGCTTTCAGCAGGATAGCGATGGCCCTCCAATAATTAAACTCCTCATGGAATCCTCATAGAATCCTAGGACTATAGATTTGGAGTTAGAAGGGACCTTAGAAACCATCAGATCCAATTCCTTTATTTTATTGATGAAGTAATTGAGACACAAAGAGTTTTAAATGACTTGTTCATGGTTAAAGGAGTAGTTAGTGTAACATTAGTATCTGAGGCAGAATTTTAATCCAGATCTTTCTGGTTCAGAGTCCAGAAATCTATCCACTATGCCATGCTGACCTGATGACTCCCACCCAGGGAAAGGCTACACATCCCTTTTGTGCATCAAAGGTCACCATTCCCACTACAGTTTTTTTTTTTTGGTAGCGTTCCCCTTTTTGCACATGTTGTTTTTAGATTCCTAATCATTTGTAAGGATAGAAATAAACCCACCATAGGTGTTGTACATGTGATTGATTGCTTCCACTGTCAAAACAAAAGGAAAGAAGGAAAAGTGTATTTGAGTATGCTTCATTTGATCAGTTATAAATGAAAGCACCTAAGTGCTTTGGGCTCTTTAGAAGGGGCATCCTGACAATGGATAAAAGGTTGTGTTTCAAATTAGGATTATGTGGGTTTACAATGCCGATAAAAATTTGTATCCAGAGAAGTCCTTTTTAATTTTTTTTTGGTGGGGACAGGTCTAGACCTGTTATTTCATCAGTGTAAGGACTAGGTAGTGAGGAAACACCTTATACTACAGTATACAGGCAACTGCTCTACAGTTTGTATTGTGGAGAGCTGCTTGGGACACTAGCATTTGAGTGATTTGCCTATAGTCCCATAGCCCAGGATTTGGCAGACTTCTGAATCCAAGAAGTCCTATCCATTATGTCACACTATTTCCCTCTATACAAAAAACATACAAAAAAGAAACATTACAAAGCAGATTCAAAGGGGGATGGGAGAGACTGAGGGCCAGGCATTCACAGTGAGGTAATGAGGAAAGACCTTTTTTAGGAGGTGGCACTTGAGTTGAAACTAATGAGCATTAAGGATTCCAAGAGGCATGTGACCTTGACCTTTAAAATGAGCATTTTTTGTTCTGAGCCTGTAGTGGGAAGTCTAAGTCAACTGCCTTGCCCCCAGAGTGAATACGAGTATATTTTCAGAGGACTTGTCTCTAACATCTGTCTACATGGCACACCTTGCACATTTTTGAACTGTCGCTGTCCCTTTGGGGTCACACCTGGGTTTGCTTTGGTTCATTGGCCTTCAGCTGCCTCTCTTCTGGCTCACTATTCCAGAACAGAGTATTTCTATGTGTCTCATCACAATTTAATTTACCATAATATTGTCAGGTGCAGGCATAAGCATGTTTGTGCAGTTTAGTTGCCTCTTCCTTTGTAGCTTCTCTGTACTTTAGGTTCCTGAAACATTAAAAGGCTTTCATTTGCCTACAGTTATGACAGGCATGCTAGAGGTTTCAAGTTGAGAAGGATGCTTTCCTAGGTTTTTCTGCTTCCAAAAATGAATGCACCGGCAATAGAATTAATTTTTGGTTATATAAAATGTATTAACATACGCTCATTGATGGGCTTAAAGGAACTCTGAAAACCAGCTTCCCTTTTCCTCCACCAATGCAACATGTTATGCAGAGCATAGTATAAGAGCCAGAAGGGACTAAGGAACCCCTTCTTGTCTCCCTTCTCCATTTCGAAATTAGTAAATGGAGACTGAGGGAGGTTGTGACTTGTTCATAGTTGCCTAGCTAGTCAGTATCAGTGGCTGGAGAAATTTGGACCCATTTCCCTCTGATTGGAAGGCCAGTTCTTTCCCCATTATACCAAAATGGCTCCCTGTTTAATTGTAAGTGTATAAGAGGGCTATTTGCTTGACTTCATGAATTCTTAAAAGATATCACCAGCCTGAATGTTAAAAAAAATCATGTTCAAATTCAACTTTAATCTTCTTGGGTTTTCCTGTTCTTTCTCCAACTGAGTTGAAATTTGCACAAATCCCACCAAAGGTTTAATAATGTTACACAATCAGGACTGCGTTTGCTAGTCTTTGTGTACAAAATGCTGCATTTATAACCTTTTCAGTCACTCTTGAAAGCTCCTTAGGGTTGGAAATCAGAAGTAAACAGCAGCAACAATAAAAAACATTGGTGCTCTATATGTTTCAGTACGTCAGAGATCCATGATTTTCAGAGGAGTGGGATCCTTCTTGCTCTTCTCTTCCTTTTCACCCAAAGCTAACTGCAAATTCCCCACCCCTAAGTAGAGTTTCATGTACTAGTGTGCATTTCCCTGTATTGCTAAGAAATCTGAAACACAGTTGACAAATT
This sequence comes from Gracilinanus agilis, assembly GCF_016433145.1. Lineage (NCBI taxonomy): Eukaryota > Metazoa > Chordata > Mammalia > Didelphimorphia > Didelphidae > Gracilinanus > Gracilinanus agilis. The sequence continues at coordinate 107,460,593 of NC_058131.1, forward strand.
CATTGATATCAGGTTAAACTAAATGAAGTAAGGACACCATGCATATATTCAGACCTAAAGACTCGGATCCAATAGTTAGTAGCATAAGTAAAGAATTAGTACTAAAGTCAGAGAAGAGATTAAGGGAAAATAAAAATAAATGGAGTTTTGGGATAGGGATGGTGAGGAAATTGATGTGCTGAAATAATTCTCAATGGAGAGAAAAACAAACAACCACATTTTCCAAGTACAAGCATATAGTTGTGTCTCCTGCTGGCTTTGGACCACGCAGTGGGAAGATCCTAAAGACATAAGTACATCATAATAAAATATAATATAGTTGGTGTTGCCATTATCAACATTCTGCAAAGAAGAAATTAGGTAGCCAACTGTTTGTGCTAGTGAAAGAGATGATCTGTTGCATAGTAGATGACAAAGACTTTGGAAGCAAATTGAAGTAATCTGACTGTCAGTGTGGAGCAAAACCATTACAGTGGCTTGATAAATACTAAATCTGTTGTTTTGTTGCCAACATTTTCTTTCTGCTAGGTAATAGTGGTAGATGTTAGGGGCTTCTGGATTTAAATGTAGCCTTTTTGTTGTTTTTCTCTTAGCCACTCTAATTTTCCTTCTGCCATTCCTTCTCTCATAGGTTTTCCTGTCTGCTCCTCAATTATCCCTGTTTGAGTGTAGGATTTTCTGTTTCCTTTCAAACTTCCTGGGCTTAAAAAAATCTGTCACTTTTTTGTGCCATTCTCTTTGATTTTTTTTCTCCTGTCTTCCTTCTCACATCCTTTGAGACTTTTGCAACCAAACAGAAGAATATGTGTAGAAGAATGTTATTAGGGAGGATGAGAGTATGTCAGGTATGACCTATGGTGACTTTATCTCCATCAATGGATGGCTCTCTCTGCACTTGGCTTTTGGTACTACTTTGCTTTTATCACTGGGCAGTCTGAGGGCTGCTAGTGGCAGATTTTGTTTTTATTTTAACTCTTTCTTTACTTTATTTATTATGGTAAGTCTTTCCTGTTTTAAATGCTTTTTTTCTCTATATTGGGTTTCTCAGTCAGCCAACAAGCATTTATTAAGCAGTTGCTATACATCAGGGATTGCAAAGTACTGGGGATACAGAGAAAGGCCAAAAAAATATCCCAGCTCCCAAATAGCTAAAAATACAATCAAACAATTATGCATATATAAGGCATGCACAAGGTAAGTTGGAAGCAAATTCAGAGAGAAGGAACTGGACTTAAGAGGGACAAAGAATGGTAGTGTATAATTCTTAGAAGGAAATGTATGTTTTATAATCTATAATGTTAAGTTTAAATTCTTTTGAGAATAATTTCAGGATAAGGATTTTGCCACCTCCCCAGAATCCAGACGATGGACCTGTTTGGTGAAGGCACCAAAAAGATGCCTAAAGACCCTTCACTGGACCATAGAGATCAAAATTGAACTTTGGGTGAAGTTGATTTGAACTATGGGGTGTTGAATGAGTTGGATGCATTTGTTTTGAATGTACACTATTATGCCAATAGGGGACTGCCCCCAAATTGGTTTTTTGTCAATGCGGCTAGTTTTATCCATTTGTTTATCCATTTCTTTTATCCCCCAAATTCCTGAAATTTAGAAGTTGTCTATGTTTACAGATCCAGTGAAGAAAAAAGACCAACTTTTTTTTTTTTTTTTTTTTTTTTTTTTGCCAGATCTCAGGGGGGAAATGTTTGTTTTGATTTGGGGAGGTGCCATTTAAAAGTAGTGTTTGTGGACACATGGGGGACCTTGGAACTAAATTTCCTGTGGTTCAACGGGTTTCCTGTTTTAGATGACATCTTCAAGGTGAGGGACGGCTTTAAATATTGGGAAGTGGCTTGGAACTTCCTCTTGGCTACCTGGCTGGCGTACGAGATACATGATGGGCACTGGTGGTAAATTTAAAAGATAGTCAAGCGTGGTCATAGATATTTCACCAACATAAACATGGCTATTAAAATATTAATTTCTCTTATACTATCAGTCTTTATCATTTTTAATCATAACAGTAGGGCTTATCTGTTTGTCTCTCTCCAATTTCCAATTGTTTCTTTTCTTTCATTTGTACAATTTAATGCATTCCTCTTCATTTGAGCAACTGTATTTGTCCTTTTGCTTTTGCATGTTTGTTCTTTACTCCCTTCAATGTTTTTCTTTCTCAGAATCCAATGTCCTTCTCCCTCTCCTCTTGCTGATTGACTCCTTTTCTATGGCATCTCTTTCTTATTCTCAGGCCTCTTTGGGGATTTCTTTCTTATGACTGTATTTTTCTTCCACCTTCCTGAGAAACTGTCATCTTTAGTTCTCATAGAACATCTCCATCTTACTACCTTTGACCTGTGAGTTAGGGTCAGGAGCAAGACTTTATGAAGTGACTTCAGTGTACCCAAAGCTTCTCTTATATGGCAAGAGACAGGGGAGTAAGCAGGGCAGTCTTTCTCTTTGTATGCAGTAGGAAGGTATGTGTTGTAGTAGGTTTTTTGGGGAAGATGACAGGTATCATCTTCTCCAGAACTTGTTCTCTTCTGTGACACTTTCACAGTGGAATCGGCCATATTAACTAGCATTTGTATGTGGAATGTGGATTTTATCTAAAAATAACTTAAGAAGGATCATTTATGATTGTCTATGTGCTTATTTGAATTGGATAGGTTGTGGTTTTCCTATTATTCAAGGCCTTCACGCAAAGATAGGATGACTGTTTATTGGGTATGTTGTAGAGGAGGTTATATATGGTTTGAATTAAATAAATGGCTTGTGAACCCTTCTAAAGCTAAGATTCTGTTAAATGGTAGTTGACAAATGATTATCCTAACTTTGGTCATGGTTACATTTTAAGTGAATAAATTATATTTACCTAGGTATCTTTCCCTCTCCTTCACATATTTCTAATATCTCATTTTTAAAGAAATTCAGGATGAATCCTTTGCCCCTTCCCTTTTTCCCATTTAGTATAATTTCCATTCTGTGTAGGTAAATCTGTTTTTTCCAAAGCTATATTAAAAATTATTCAGATTTAGCTAAATGTTTTTCAGACTTCTTAGCATTTGAATAATTTACAGAGGGCCCTGGACCTTAAGAGAAAAACTCATGACTGAAGCTATAGATTTGGGAAGCAGTAATTGGAGCTAGAGGGGCAACTAGGTAGATCAGTGCCAGTCCTGGTGTCAGGAAGACTCATCTTCCTGAGTTTGGAGCTGACCTTAAACACTTACTAGCTGTGTGACTGTGGGCAAGTTACTTAATCTTGTTTGTCTCAGTTTCCTCATCTGTAAAACGATCTGCAGAAAGAAATGTCAGAACATTCCAGTATTTTTGCCATGAAAACCCCAAAAGAGGTTACAAAGTGTAAAACATGACTGCACAAATTGTAGTCGTGGGAACATAAAATATCTCTGAAGAAATGAGTATAGGTAGAAAAGGGAGTGGGGAGGAAAAAAACCTTGGAAGAATGCCTTCACCTAGGGAACAGGAGAAAAAAGAAATAGTTGAGAATAAAAATTAGATTAAATTCCATGTGATAGGGTCAAAGGAGGAGAATGTTTCAAGGAAAAGAAATGGTCAATAGTGATACATGCTATAGGGGTAAAAGATAAGCAGTGAGAGAGAAAAATATAATTATGATGTTTGGCAACTGGAAGTTTATTTTTGAGAGTACAATTTCAGTCTAGTAAATGAGGCAAAAGCCCAGTTGCCTGGGTGAAGATCACTTTAGCTATATTGGAAAGGCCCTAAGTCAAGAGCACGTGGATATAGATTCTACCTCTGTTACTCATTAACTGCCTTTGTGACCTTGAGAAGATAATTTCTCATAAGATCAGAGATCTAGAGCTATATAGGACCTCAGAGGCCAGGTAGTTCAACCTTCTCATTTTATAGATGAGGAAACTAAGACCCAGACTCACCCAAGGTCTTATGGTTGGTAATGATAGCTCTCTGTTTCTATTCACTCCTAAAACAAAGAAATTGAAATAGATCATTAAGGTATCATTTGACTCTGAATTATTTTTTTAAAGAGCAAAGTTATATCTAATAGGATTTTTACCTAGGGCTGGTAGGAGATGTTGTCTGGTGTTCTACCTGAGAAGGAAGTTCATCCTAGGATATCTTGAGGTTTTCTGTCTGAAAGTTTATTACCACTGCTTGGGCTACAAATGAGCTGGGGAGGAAGTACTCCCCGAATTGTGCTTTTTGGAAATCTGTAGATGTCCTTCTCTGGACCAAAGGTCTGTTACTCCTTTCATAAGTGCCAGCTGTTAAGAAATTAATGAGAGATGAGTAAGTATACACTACATTTTTTCAAATAGTTTAGCAAAAAAAAAAAAAAAAAAAAGAGATAGTGGGGATGGTAACCCAAGAAGTTAGTAAAGGAAAGGTTTGTCTTTTTTTTTTTATTTCATTTTTAGAATAGGGGAGACCTAATCATGTTGAAAATCAGAAGAGCCAATGAGACAATGGGAAGGGAAGACTTTAAAATAAGAAGGAGGATTAATTGATTGAATGACTCCCAGAAGGGATTAGGAGAGAATGGGATCCAAAGAACTGGTTGAGGAGATAACCTTTGAAAGGAGACAGCCATTTCCTCTGGGAGAAGGAAGGATTAGCAAATTGGTGAAGAAACAGAGAAAGGTGTTGTGACAGGTATTGGGGAACAGAGATAAGCAAATGTTTTTATTAAAATCAAGACTCAGCAAAGGTTAGCTATTTATTCATTGTTTTCCATCTGTAAGGGACAATACATGAACATACATTTAAAAAGGCCAGAATTCAAATGTAACTTGATTATGTGTTGAAATACTTAGAACCCTCAAGATAAGGGATCTTATTGAAAAATTCAGGAAAGGAGTAAATAGAAATCTCACTAATATTTGCATTTGTTTCCATAGGAAACTTCTGGGCAGAACTAACTACAAAACTTTCCAAAGAGTTAATGATAATATCATGTTGGAAAGAAACAAGAATTGGTCTTTAAGACTATGAAAACTGAAAGGGACCTCTGACTCAGGAAGAACAAGATTCAAGTCCCACCTCAAACAAATATTGGCCAAGTAATTCTGTAAAAGTCACTTAGGTTGTAAGCTCTTCATTTGATTGTGAGTTTTTTGAGATCAGGAAATGTCTTTTGCTTCTTTTTTGTATCCCCAGAGCTTAACACAATGCCTGGCACATAATGGTGCTTAATAAATGAAGAAGAGCCAGTTTGTTAGAAATGAACAAGAGAGCAGGATATATGGAGTGAGTGCACATGTTTGATAAAGTTCATGAAAAACCGTCTTCCAGATACTCCTATTATAGATGAATTCAAAGTGCTCTTCTTCATGGCTCAGTGAATAATTGATCGACAGTCTCTTTAATTAAGAATAGAATTTTTCAGAGTAGTCCTAATCTGAAACAGTAGAGGGAATTTCCTCATTGGGGAGTTCACTATAAAGTTGAAATAAAAAGATCTGGTCCAAAAAATAGTGGTCAGAGTATGTATGGACTTGGTCTATAAGTCACATTTCATGCCATTTGCCTGAGGTAAATTGATTATCAAATGGTTGACTGAAAATTTTTGTGCCTTCAGTGAGTATGAATAACCAACCAGAATTCATTCAGGAACCATCAGTGACAATATAATCCATGCTTTGAGGACATTTTGCAGGCAAATTTTATCAGTGTTCGTTTTAAGGATCCAAAATAGGGCAGACTCTCAGTATCCTATTTTAGGAACCTTAAAGATACCAGGTAACCACGTTCAGTTCTTTTTTTAGCTTGACTTAAGTATCTTGCCTGGTGAGAGTTTTGATAAATACAGGGCTTTGATCATTATTCTGAGGCTTTGTATAAGTGGCTGCCACTTACATTTGGTAAGCTCCTTGTGACTTTGGACATTTTGAAAAGAATGAGTTGCTTTATCCAAAAGGATTAAAAAAAAAGAAATCAGTAGCCAATTTTTAGGCGCTTCTGGTTGAATGCCATTCATTTTGACTTGTTTTCTGGAGAGTTATAAAAATTACTGGTAGCAATCTAGTCAGCTTGCTAGAAATGAACAAGAGAGCATGACACATGGAATGAATGCCCATGTTTGATAAAGTCCATGAAAAACCATTTTCCACATACTCCTGTTATAGATGAACTCAAAATGCTCTTCTCCATGGTTAGATGAACAAACACATCTCCTAAATACTTCTAAAAGTAAGTATTTGACTTACTTTTCAAGGAATGTGATCAGGTACATCAGGAAATATCAGCTATCTGCTTTTCTTCCCCAGCCCTTGTCCCTGCTTATATTTCTAGGGGTGAAAGTGTCAGTAACCCGGATGGTGCATGGACAGTGGCAGAGAAACATTAAGAAAGAGCAGAAAGCTAGGATCAAGAAAAGCAGAAGTAGATTGGAAAAACCCTATTTCCTCATGCAGATATAGAAAGACACTTGCTCCCAGAAATATAGACATCATTTTTATATGTCTTTTAGATAACTTTTAGATACATTTTTCAGAGGTCCAAACTACACACCACATAACTGGAAACCTGTCAGCAGACACATGCATCCAAACATAATACCAGTTTTAACTAATCCTAAGACAAGGTGAACCCTACTCAGACTGGGGATATTTGACAATACTCTTCCCATCTCTCACTTTTGACGCCTCAAGGCCAAAAAGATAGAAGTTTCAGAGGGACCAGTGAGAGGGATCCTGGCATTAATCTTCTTTAGAGAATTAATGGAGGTGGGGAATGCATGAGAGATATACTTACCCTCTCCCCCTTTTAACTTTTCTGGAAAAACTAAGTATCTGGAAAAATATTCTTTTCTCTTCTCTGTCCATGGCACCCTTGCCACTCCCACTCTTCATCTACAGTTTTGGGACTGAGGGGGATCACATTCTCCTTCTAGATGTAAAAAAGGATCTTTGGGACCTAGGTATGCCCCTAGTTCTAGACTGTCAAGTTAGGGGGTGAGTGAGTTATGCAATGCTTCTTCTTCCTACATTTATGAAAAGATCAACAAACACACCCAAGATTGTCTAGGTTTTTGGTTGCCTCTGGATTGGCAGCAAAACAGCTGATCAGGAGTTCAGAAGCATGTAGAAACTGAAAGTTAGTGCAAAGCAGAAATAAGGCAGGTTAATATGAGTCAGATTAAATAGAAATATTAGAAGTCAGTACATGTAGTAGAAATTAAACAAGCAAGTGATAAGTAGTAGGATTAAAAGGCTGATTAGGTGGTTTAGGACTGGGAGATTTATAGGAACTGAAGAGACTAACACAAATATGTGCAGAAGAACAGATGGGAGAGATCAGAATCCAGGAGACTGATTGTGAAGTGAATTCTAGTCCCAAGAAAAGTACACCGAGTAATAGAATTTCAGAATTGGAAGGAGCCTCAGTGGCCAACTCACCTCTGAAAAGGAGTTCTCTCTCAATGGCCAGCTAAAACCTGAGAAAGAGTCCTATTCTAAGACACATCTAACAAAAGATAAATAAGCTTTTTCTTGAAGTTCTCACTTAAGAGGAACCCAGAATTATTAATCATCTCTCTCTTCTTTGGGATAGTGATAATTGTAGGAAGTTTTTTATTATATCAAATTTAAATCTGATTTTTTTCAGTTGCCAGCTTGATTCTGACCCCTGGAAACAAGCAAAAAAGTTAAAAATCCCTTCCCCATTGCAATAATCCTTTAAATATTTGAAAATAACTATCATGTGCTTCATAAGTCTTCTCTTCTTCAGGCTGAACATCCCTAATTCACTCAGCTGAGCCTTATGGATAATGAACTTGAGACTCTTGTAGCATCCTGCCTTCTCTGCTCTGAGCATTCTTCATGTCTTTCCTAGTATGATACATCTAGACCTGAAATGGTCTGACCAAGACATAGAACTACAAGACTATCACTATACCTTCTTATACTTGGAATATGCACCTCTCTTAATGCAGTGCAAGATGACAGTCGGGTTCTTGGCTGCCAAATCCCATTGATGATTCAAAATTGAATTCGCATTTCTCTGATGACCTAAATTTTGTTCATACTACTTAGTCCTGTTTCTTCCTTCCTACATTTGTTAAGTTCATTTTTTATGACTTAGAAATTCATCTTATGTGTTTTCTGGCAGGGTGGCCTCTGTTTTTATTTATTTGACACTGGATCTTGAATACATTTTCTAGGTTTATTTATGACTACTGAGAGTATTGTGAAATGTACAGAAAACTATCATAACACTCAGGAAGTTGTGAGTTCAAGTTTTGCTGCTGGTATATTTTGACTACATTATTCCTGGCAGGTCACTGGAGCTTTTAGGGATTCTAGACAATTTTAAGAAAAAATTGCAGAATTCTTAATAATCTACTCTGGTAGACTAGAATTCCATATATCCATGCAATCATAGATTTGCCAAACCTCCCCTTTAAAAAAAAGGAACAGAAGAGAGAGTATATAAATTTGGAAATAATAACCAGAGGAGAGCAATTAGAAGAGTTTATAAAAGAAAACTAATTCCAGTGGATAGGATCTGACCTCTCCAACTATTTTTTCCTTCTGTTTCCCAGACCCATTGTATTCTCGAGAATTAGAATATACTGCTCCCTGGTGGTCCCTACAGAGAATGGCTTCTTTGCCTTCAACTTATTACATCCATCTTCTACATTTATGTATTGTGCTCATTAGATCATTTTACTGACAGAAGCAGTCAGGAAACCCCTGAATGACTGGCAAACTTCTGATATTCTATTCCTTTAGAAAGAGGAAAGTGTGCATGGTGCGTGTGGTGTGTGTGTGTGTGTGTGTGTGTGTGTGTGTGTGTGTGTGTACAGCATGGGGATGAAGAGTAGGGTGGGTGAGTAGAAGAGATAAATGGAATTTGCTTATTTGATTTAAGGTTATTCTATTAGTTCAAGAACAAAATAGAACTCCCTTGCACATAGTAGGTGCTTACCAAATGATTAATTGAATTGAAAACAAACAAGACCATCTGTCATGATTTGTAAATGGAAATAGAGACTGGTATGAATGAAAAAGAAGACATAAAGAACCTTAAGGAAATAGTTGCTAACATTTCTAGTTTATAAGTTTTAGTATTTTATTTTTCTTTGAGTTGGAGTTTTGAGTTGGCATTTATTATCATGCCTATTTCATGGACAGGATAAATATCTCACCCAAGTTCACATATTTAGTGAGTAGAGTAGCAGACCTGAAAGTGGATCCCAAATAATCTAGCTCCAAATCTAATGCTATTTTTACTTAGCCACACTGCCTTGTTCATGTACTACAATCTATTTTGTCTCCATCTCACTGATGGGCATCTACCATATTTCTAGTGTTGTATTTTTTTGTGTGTGTGGCTATCAAAAGATACTGCTATGAATATTTTGGTACATATGATGCCTTTCTTTGAAAAGGTTCAGACAACAAATTCATTTATACTCCACTTTCCTGAAAATGATAAATTTGCCCAAATTAGCTTGAACTTCAGCAGCGTCAAGGTGGCTTACCTGTCAACTGTAATGGTAATTTGATTTGGCTTCATATATCATTCTAATGATCAGGAGCAGGGACTCTGGAGTAATCTCATTATCTGGACGACTGGTTCATTTGTTGCTGACATTAGGAAGTATTTTTTGGGGGGAGAATGGGGAAGAGGGTAGTAGTAATGGTGTATGATATTCACTTTTACCCAGTGACAAGGAGGGAGAGATAACTGCACCTCCCTGATCTAGTCTATTTCAGTGGCTGAAAGAATTTTTTTTCAATCAACAAATGTTTATTGAACACCTATTCACTCATGTCCAGTTAAAGCCAATGCTGTGTTAAGTATTGTGGAGAATACGGATATTGATCTCTGCCCTAGAAAACCTTGTACTGAAAGAAACAAATAGGTAAAGAGTGTTGATTTCTAACTCTTCCCATTGAAGCAAGATACTAGCCTGATATTTAATTTGTGACTGTTAGTTTGTCTCATGAACTATGTTTGGCCAAGTTCCCCTTGATCATTAACTTTCTTTTTCTCAGCACCTTTGCCTTTGAATAACTGCTCTTCTGAAGTTCTTTTAAAATTCTTCTTGGTCTTTAAAAAATCAACTCATGGGATATCTAACTCTAGTAGGTCCCACATGGACTTCTTTTGAAAAATACTTTAAAAAAGTTTTTTGCTGTTAAATAGAAAGAGTCTAGTACTAGAAGCCAAGAAAGTTCAGTTCTCAGTCCACTTGTTTATTCTTTGTGATCTTTAGTGTGTTCTTTCCTTCTGGGAGTAATTTTTTTAATCTATAAAATTGAGATAATGTCTGCCATATAAGATTGTTTGGAGGCTTCATTTGGATAATGGATGCTTTGAAAGCACTTTGAAGGATAAAGAATGCTGCACAAATATAACCCATTAAAAATTCTGTATAGTTCCTATGCAGAAGGATGAAGCCTCAAAGACTTGCCGCACTCAAGCCTTAAAGATCAGTACCCATGTAATTTTAGCTGTCTGGAAAAATAAATTAACAAAATTTTTGAAACATCTATGTCCAACACTCTGCTAAGTTCTAGGGGTACAAATAAAAAAAATGAAAACAGTTCTTACCCTTAAGGAGCTTTCCCTCTAATGAGTATTCCAATTTATGTTATGGAGGTTGTGTATTTCTTATATATGTCTCCAATTTATCCTGCACATATATATATATANTTTGAAGGATAAAGAATGCTGCACAAATATAACCCATTAAAAATTCTGTATAGTTCCTATGCAGAAGGATGAAGCCTCAAAGACTTGCCGCACTCAAGCCTTAAAGATCAGTACCCATGTAATTTTAGCTGTCTGGAAAAATAAATTAACAAAATTTTTGAAACATCTATGTCCAACACTCTGCTAAGTTCTAGGGGTACAAATAAAAAAAATGAAAACAGTTCTTACCCTTAAGGAGCTTTCCCTCTAATGAGTATTCCAATTTATGTTATGGAGGTTGTGTATTTCTTATATATGTCTCCAATTTATCCTGCATATATATATATATATATATATATATTTTTTTTTTTTGTACATGCTTGGTGCATAGTAGGTATTTCATAGTTTCATGTAATTTTGTCTTACTGATTTGACTTTCTGTCCATGAAGGTAACCCATTTGGTCACATAGATGCAGCACAACAAAACTGAACTTGTGCCCATAAGCTAGTTAGCATTTTTATCATTTACCTGAACTGATTAAGATCTGACCATCTGCTTCAGTTAAGAAAATATCAGACATTGAGTATGGAAATCTTATTTTGGGTTATTTTCATTCATTTTCTGTAAAATAGGAAAAAATACTAATCATCAGGGATGTTCTTAGGTAAAATGGAAAGGTAATTTGTCTTTGGAAATCTTTTTTACTCTCTTTTCTTTTCTTTTTTTTTTTTTTTTAAACCCTTACCTTCCATCTTGGAGTCAATACTGTGTATTGGCTCCAAGGCAGAAGAGTGGTAAGGGTAGGCAATGGGAGTCAAGTGACTTGCCCAGGGTCACACAGCTGGGAAGTGTCTGAGGTCAGATTTGAACCTAGGACCTCCCATCTCTAGGCCTGGTTCTCAATCCACTGAGTTACCCAGCTGCCCCCTTTTTTACTCTCTTTTCAATCTCTCCCTTTCATCTTATGAATGTCCTCCTTTCTTAGTTCCCCAGTGACCCCAAGATTCCAGTGGCTGCCATCTTCCTCAGCTCTTCACTATCATCCTATCTATTCAGTCTGTTGCAGATATTGTCATTTCTACCTTCATGACATTTCTCACATAATCCTCTTTTCTTTACTTACCCAGCTGCCACCCTAATTTAGGTCACCATACATTTCTTTCTTGAATGTTGAGTTTTCTTCTAATTGATCTCCCTGCCCTGAAGTCTCTTCATACCAGTCCATTTTTTATTCAGCTACCAAGATGATTTTTCTAAGGTATACTCGCATCAAGGCCTTACTTCAAAATATCCTGTGGCTCCCTATTACCTCCAGAATAAAAAATAATGTACTCTGTCATTTAAAGCACTTTATACACTTACCATAATTCTAGTCTCTTTAAATGTTACTCAGCTCCATACATTCTATGCTTCAACTACACTGGCCTACTTGCTATTCTTTGCACACAAAACTCCATCTCCCAGTTCTATGACTTGATACTGGCTGTTCCACATACTTGGAATATCCTCCTTTTTTAACCTCTCTTTTGGATTCCCTAACTTCTTCCAAAACCGGTTCTAATTTCACCTTTCTGGATCCATCTCAGCTGATAGTGCCTTCCTGTCTGAGTATCTTTCCATCACCTTCTTTGTGTTTGTATATAAAATTTTATATATAGTTACAGCTCTGTACAGAGATGTAACTATATATACTTTACAATGTAGCTATACTATATAGCATATTTATTATATATGTATGTATATATACTTATAAAACACACACACACACACACACACACACACACACACACACACACATATATTTGTTGTTTTGTCCATTTGCCCATTTTTCTTTGAGGAAAAGAACTGTTTTTGCCTTTCTTTGTATGTCCATCACTTAGTATAGTGCCTTGCAATCAGCATGCATTTAATATATGCTTTTTTTGACTGATTGATTCAGGTACTGCCTTTGCTCTGGACTTTGCTTTATTTCTTATAAAACCTGTTCTATATAAGTTGTTGTCTTGCTAAGATATATTAAACAAGTTCAATCAAACTTTTTTAAAAGAAGAAAACCCTTTATTTTTCCTCTTAAAATTGATATTGAGTATGAGTTCCAGAAAAGTGGTAAGGACTTGGCAGTTGATATTAAGTGACCTGCCCAGGGCCCATAGTGAGGAAGTATCTGAGGCCAAATTTGAACCCCAAACCTCCCATTCTGAGGGTCCACTGAGTCACTCACCTGCTTTCAATGAAAGTTTTCTTTAATGGCTTATTATTAATTGCTTAATGGGTTACCATTCCCAACAGTATTTGAATTTTGTGGAAATAAGTCAGATTCCAAAGGAATGACTAATAGAATTTCAAGATTTAGTGATAAGAAGATAAGAAAAAAATATGGGGAGCTAGGGGCCCTTTGTGTTTCCCCTCAATTCTTATACAGTAATAATTGTCCATTTTTCTTATTCATCAAACCAACAGATCCTCATAACTAGAAGGGAGAATTGTGGTTAACCTTGAACAATGAATAACTGAAAAAAACAACTTGTTTTTGGTTTTGGAATGTGTTTTTGTACTTGCCTTTGAATATGGGTGTGCCTGATGATCTGGGAATTCACTTCAAACAAAATAATGAAGGCATATTTTAAAGACTCAACTTAGTAGCAACTGGAAAACTATTCAGTGTCTTCATCCTATACCTTGCTCTGCTCTTCTCTGTAACCCATTATACACTTAAAATACAATTCCTATCTTGGATAGATGCAGAGTTTCCTTTTATATTTTTCTCTTGCAGATTTATTATTTGGGTTTCAGAGGACTTCATTTAGAGCAAATACAGGGAACAAAGACATCTGTAATTAGATGATTTGTTACCATCATTAAACTTGAAAATTAGGCAAACTACCATACCAATGATCTGTCTAGAGAAACTAAGTTTCTCACATTTTACTTAGTGTATCTTACTACCAACAGTGTTAAAACATAATTATTGCACTGATAAATGCTTTATTACATGCTTTGTTACTCTTGCTTATATTGCCATTGGAAGATCGTAGGGAAAGATTAGAGCCTATGCTTAAGACAGGGTGCAAGTAGGGTATTATTGATAAGAGCCATCCTAGAAGATTGACTTCAATATTGATGACCATTTCTCTGCAGATGATTCACAGATCCTTATTTTTAACCCTGACCTCAACAAATGTCATCTGGAAATCTTTAGCAGTATATTTGCTGGTTCTTCAATCTCAGGAAGTCCAAACAACTAATTTTTCCTATAATCTTTCTGATCATGTTTACAGTTCCATCAAACTCCAATAACTCAGTCTTATCTTTAGCATAAAATCTGAAGTCTTCTATTTGATTTTTAAAGATCTTCATAACATGGCTCCTTGAACTCTGCTATTCCCCACCACTCCATTTCCTGATTTTGGGCATTTTTACTGGTTATCTTCCAAGCCAGAAACTTTCTCTCTCCTCATCTTTGGTTCTTGGTTTCCCTGATGTCTTTCATGTCTCAGCTGAAGACCTGTCTTCTGCAAGAAGTTTTTCCAACCCTACTTTTAGTGTTTTCCCTCTGATATTATCTCCAATTTATCATTTTTCACCTTTCTGTGTATCCCCAACTCTTACTCTAACACTTGGCACATAGAACTCACACTCTGCCTGTCCTATTATGTTTTCCATTTTTACTGGTGCCACCCTTATTCTTCTAGTCATCCATGCTCATCAGCTTTATCATGCTTGACTCTTGAAGATCATAAAACATAGAGCTGGAAGGGATTTGGAAAGCAATCTAGTACAACTCCCTTTTTTTGCAGATGAGTAAAAGGAGGCCTGGAGAGGTTAGATGAGCTGTTCAGGTTCATTCAGATAGTATGACCTCATGGAGATTTAAAGTCAAGTCCTGTGACTTTCAGCTTATATAAAGCTTTCTTCTGTACCATAGCATCTTCCTGGGAATACTACTACTTTGATAATCTCATCAAAATACTAAATGAGTTTAATTCAGGACAACTTGTTCTTGACTTCATGTTAGCTTTACATGATCACCAATTTATGTGCTGATAAACCATTCATTTTAGTAATACAAACCTAGAATTTCCAGAGGATCATTTACCCATGTGTGGACTCCTGGTTCTTTGCCTTTTCTCCACAACTACTCTGAATTCACCAAGGTGAGGCTGTGTTTATGTTTGAAAGTTCTCTTCATAACCTGAATGGTAATTCATTATGACCCAAAGACTTGAATTCATTTAAAACAGCAAGGTGCCATTCCTGGCTTCATTTATTTGGCTTCAGAATCCTTTTAAAACCACACTTGTTTTACACTTTCCATGTTAAAGTTTGTTATTGTTGATATAGATTTTTTCTCTCCCCCACCAAGACACTATGATTTTATCAGTTTTGGGATTTCCCAGAGTGTAAAATCCCTTTACCTAATTTAGACTGCTTGCTCATCTGTAATTTAATTGTCTTACATCAATGCTCAGAATTGCTGAAAAATTTGCTTAGAATCTCATAAGTACAGTGATGTCAGTCAGGATTCCAACCCATATCTAATTCACTCTGTATCCTCTAATGTCATATTTCTTTTTTTGATGAATAAGTTCTGCTCATCTTGTCTTGGATACTGCTTGTTGATATCTTCTTTTTACATTAGAGCCTCTTGCTAATCTCTTCATTTTCTGTAAATATTGGGTTTAATAAGGATAAAATCCATTTCAGTGGAGAGTGCTATATTTATTCACATTGTTTTGGTAGATCTTTCATGATATTTCCAGAATTTCATTTTTTAAGATTTTTCCCTTACTATTGAAAAATATTTCCTTTAAAAATCTCTGTTAATCACCTCACATCTTTATTTTTCTTAGCTTTTTGAAATCAGCTTTCTGATTTCAGAGAGGAATCTTTCAGAAGAAAGGCATATGTGACATAGTCTTCAGAGGAATGACAGTAATAAGGATGACTTGAATTTAAGACCCATACTAAGTTGAGTGATTCTGGGAAATAACATAAATACAGTACTCAGTAGTCCAGACAGCTCTGTAAGGTTATATAAGTTTCTGTGTAGGTAGATAACAGTATAATTGGAAGAGGAAGTTTCTTTACCAAGATTTCCCTATGTTAATACAATTCAATTTTTTTAAATCTCTATCCTACTCACCAAAACCAAACAATACCTATCTATACTCAACATTCCCTACTTGGTCAGTTTCTCTGAAAAATTCACTTTCCCAAACATTTTTTTAATACTAGTCAGAATAAAATTCAGAGTAACAGTTTCCCTCAGTGTTTTCTAAATCTTCTGAAAATGACAACTCCTAGAAATTTGTATAAAGGTTTTTTTTTTTTTTCCCAAGTGCTCTCCTTTTAGGAAGAATGAGACATAGCCAGCAGATGTCTAGATAACTGAAGTCTCTCAACAATCACCAAACATATCAGTCTTTGTGCCATTTTTTAACCATCTTTAGAAAACTAGCATCCACATATTCTATCGGCTTCTTTCTCCTTTTTTGTTCTTACCCAAATGTTCATCATTGAGCTTCCGCGTACAGATATATGGATTTCCAGACATATCTTATTACTATATAGTGTGGTTCTGCTGATCTTCTTATCAGATGTTTTTGAACAAAGAAAACACTTTTTTTTTTACCTCTAGGGAACTGCAAAGCTACTTTAATGACCTCAGCTTTCTCTTCTCATTATACTCTGGATAAAAGGCTCTGGTTTTGGTCTATTTCATTTGTCCTTTTTAGATCTAGTTGCAAGGATTAGAAATCTAGACTCAAGAGTTCAAGTCATGGGGATCTGAAAATCTTGATGCCAAGACAAATGTTTCAACTTGATTCTCAGGGAACCCCTGAGATGCCAAAGTTCTGACTTGTACATGTAGGGGGAAGATTTTGGACTTGGAACTTGGTGGGACATATATAATATAGGAACTGAGTTAAGTTATGGATCCAGTTTACTCGCCTTTGCCAGAAACTGAGTAGCTTTACAGGGGTTATGTTACCAAGTGTTGGGGGGCAGCCTATTTGTTTTTGCTAATATCTTTGAAGCAAATATTCTTTTGTAGAAGCCAATCTGACAAGTGGTTAAATGGAACTGAGGGGCTTCCATGCCTAAAGTTAGGGGAACACAATCGATCAGGGCTTGAGTCGATGTCAGAGATTAGATATCCTTCAGCACTTTTACGGTTTGGAACCTTTTGGTTGAACCTTTAGGGTTTGGAAATGTAATTTACCCGACCACCAGGCAGCAGAGGCCAGAGTAATTGCTGTTATACTTATAAAGTGGCAGATTCCTCTTCTAGCTGGGTGTCCCACATTCACTGTAGAAATAGGAAGAGAGCCTCAAACACATAAGCTCAGACAAGGAGCCTAATTTTCTTCATTTGATTCCAGTTCTCATAAATGACACAGTTTCTGGCAACTTAACCAATTAGGTCAGTTCTTTATATCCACTTCTTAAAAGCCACACATAAGTGAATTTCTTCCTTTCTCACTTCATCAATATCTTTGCTTCCAAGTATATATGGCTTTGATATGTCTCATTTGTACCATTGCTTGATATTCATCCTGAGGAAGACAGTCTCATAAAAATGCTGCGCTCAGGAAGGAGTTCAATCTACTGAGGGAATAGAATACCTCAGGGGATGAGGTTCTAAAGCAGTGCCTTCTCTAAAATTGCCCACAGCTGCCTTTCTCCAATAACCTTTCTGGCAACCATGAACGAGGGTCAGGAAGCGAGATTACTAGCTTTGGAGTCATCCCTGATGCTGACTGAAACAGCCTAAGTTTGTTTCCAAATGGGAGTGGTAGCAAATAGTACAGGGTCAGCATGTAATATTATTTCTTGGCTGCCTGTTGCTTGTCCTCTTGCTTTTCAGATATATTTCAGCTACGATTGACAGACATCTTGATATTTGCTAATGAGTGTAGATGACTCTAGCCAAGGGAATTTCATAGTTTATACTGTGCCCTGGGCTATGCTCTTGAGCCCCAGGCTGCCCCCATGCTAGAATGTCACGTCCCTGAAATGCTGACATGCACTTTTGGTGCTTCGATATTTCTTCCTTTCTGTTCTTTTTGGTTTCCATTTGCC
This sequence comes from Gracilinanus agilis, assembly GCF_016433145.1. NCBI lineage: Eukaryota > Metazoa > Chordata > Mammalia > Didelphimorphia > Didelphidae > Gracilinanus > Gracilinanus agilis. The sequence goes on from NC_058131.1 coordinate 107,478,322, forward strand.
AACCTACTGAACTACCCTCTACCTCCCTGCCACCCCTGTACCTCCTCAGAATCATTTTTTCTTCATAACTTCCTATATTTCTTGTATCTTGTCTAGAATTTCTTGTTTTAAAAACAAGAGCCTAGAGAAGCATTTCCTTGAGCAGTTTCTATATACTTGAATCAGAAAAGGATCTTGAAGCTTGATTCCAACTCTGTTCAAGCAGCAGCCATGATTGTGCCACCCTATACCTTACAGCCAGCCTTCTGTTGGAAAAAGAAATCAGTGATGCATAGCACCTTTCTTCTCCTTGTATAGATGTCTCAGATAGGCATGACTGGAAATACTCTTGCCCAGGATTCTTTTGATAATGCTGTGTCACAGCTTGTGAACTTGGATGTCCCTATGTCTGCAAAACATGAATTGAGTTGTATGTTATGGAGTTGGACAAGTGGGTGGTCTATGTGTATAGCATCTTCATTTGGTGTTCAGCTATAATGTCAAAAGTCATATCTGGATGATTAGCAAGCCATTGAATTGATTTGAACCAACCTAATGGTAGACACTGTGGTTGCTCAGTTCAGAAGGTTACAGTATGAGAATAGCTTCATTCACTCAAAAAACTATTTTGAGAAAGAGGAAACAGATTATTCCCATCAAGAGAATTGTAGCTTTGATTTAAAATGGTTACTAAGAAAGATAATCAGAAACTCTAGAGACTGAGGTGAGTCTGTTTCCCTTGAATGCCTGCTCCTGTGCTGAGCTAAAAACTGTAAATAGATAAGGTGTTATGGCACAGTCAGAAAGCAATTGGGAGCTCAGTCCTTGGGGGGGCTGCCAGAGTTATTGGTCCCAGTAGCATGGTGGTGATCCAAGAATCCAGATGAATGGAAGAATCCAAGATACTCAGTAAAGGAGGCTTATTTTCTTCCTATGCTCTTATGCTGAAGTGTGTGGGATGTTATAAGGTATATGGAATGCTCAGTGAAGACTAGTACCTCTGGAATCAGGGCTTGCAAAGCTTTTTTTTTTTGGTTTCTTTCCTTCTTTTGTGTCCACTTGTCACCTAGTTCTTAACTGTGGCTCCAAGAAGCTGTAGCACATCCAATGGCCACTCCCCAGTAAACTGCCTCAGAAGACAGACCAAGCCAGGTTGAAGGTAACTGATAGGTCTTAAGCCTGTTGGTGAGTTAGAGGGATGTCTACTCCATGCATGTGATGAATTCTCCTAGAAGAAGGAGTGGAGGAGACCAGTTTATTTTTCAGTGGTCACAAAGGCAGTGGAAGCAGGCCCTGTGGAGTGCTTAGAGCTTGGTCTGACTTCAGAGAAGCCAAGATCATCCAATGCATCCTGGACTTTCATTAGTTGTCTTGACTTTTGTCTCACCATTGGACTTCAATGACTCTGGAAGAGAGATTGAAGTGAACAGCTTTATGTAACTCTGCCTCACTTAAATCCAATTCATGCATGAATCAAAAGACATCATAGCTGATGTCACTTTGGCCCTTTTTAAGTACAAAAGACAACAAACAACCAACCACCCATTCCAAGGAGAGAATCAAGGTTATTGTGTTCATATTAATGGTCCTTGACACATTTTATTTTATTTCCTAATGTACCAACATTTATTTTCTTTCTTTTCTTTTTAAATTAATTTTTCTTTTTAAATATTTTTTTCATGTTTACATGATTCATTTTCTTTCCCTCCCCTCTTCCTTCCTTCCTCCCAGAGCTGACAAACAATTCCACTGGGTTGTACAAATGTTATCACTTGATACCTATTTCCATATTATTCATCTTTTTCTGTAGAGCAATCTTTTAAAGCCTAAACCCCAAATCAATAACCATATATACATGTGATAAGTGATGTAATGTTTTTCTTTTGCATTTCTACTCCCAGAGTCCTTTCTCTCAATGTGGATAGCATTCTTTCCCATAAGTCCTTCAGGAGTGTCCTGGCTTGTTGCATTGTTACTAGTAGCATTGGATTGTTCCACAATGTTTTACTTTCTGTATACAATGTTCTCCTGGTTCGGCTCATTTCACTCCTCATCAATTCATTGAGGTTCTCTTAGTTCATATAGAAATCCTCCAGGTTATCAATCCTTATAGCACAATAGTATTCCATCACCATCATACACCACAATTTGTTCAGCCATTCCCCAATCGAGGGACTACCCTTCATTTTCCCCTACCAAATAAGAGAAGATAGCATGGACTCCTTTGTTAGTCTCCTGCAGCCTTCTCAGAATAATATTTTTATATACTTAAAATATTATATCTAGCCACCTTCAGAGAGAGAACTGATAAATAGAAATAAGTAAGACAGTTTTTATATATTCATATTTTTTTTGTAAAATGATGCCTTTTCTAATAGGGGAGGAGTTAACAGGATATTTTAATGTAACAGCAAATAAATAAAATTTAAAAAATGCAATACCTAGGATTATAAAGAAAACTAATTTTATTGAAATAAAGTTACATATTTTAAAAAATAATTTTCCCACCCGAGCTTAAGAACTCTTGTTCAAATAACTGATGAAAGCAACATGAATGTCACCAGTGGACTAAATATTGTTCATGAATGTCAATGAGTACTACTGGCTGGCCTATAACCTTAATTAGGAATTAGGTATGGAAAAGGAGGAGAGGAAGGGTTAGAGGAGGAGATGAGAAAGAAAAGAAATGAAAAAGGACATATAGTTAATGGAGACTGCAGAGTGCCATCAATAATGAATCCTGATGCCACTTGCTGCCATCTGTGCCACACATTGCTTATTCTGACATTATTGTAATGCCTTTTGTGAGGATTACCATAGTCCTCATAAAGATAACAGGGATTTATGACAAATAAGTATAGAACACTATTTAGATTTGGGGATTTAGGAGTGTAATATTGGTTAAACTATTTCATGCTTCCTGGTACCTTTTCAACTTTGTCACTATCCTCTTTTATTTCCACTTATTCCTTCTTCCATCCACTCCCCCAAAAAAGTCAAGTTGCCAATGGACATCCAACAGAGAATCTGACACATAGTGGCACTTAATAAATACTTTTTGGTTGATTGATTGATCAGAATATTGTTCTTAATCAAAAGGAACATTAACAAACATTCAAGTGAGCTGTTAAAGGCATATTAGAATCTTATTGAAGCTTTCTTCTTGGCATACCCAAAGGATAGTAAAAGCATAGAAAGAAAAAGGGAGAACAAAGAAGAGAAAATAGTCAACAACTGGAATTTTCTGTTGGGAATAAATATGCTCATATTTCTCTCTCTGAGGGGACACATAGACTCTATGGGTAGGGACTCATGTATTAAGTGCTAGAAATTATTGTTTATGTTATAAATATGATTTATATTCTATATTTATAACAATTAATATTGTGATTAATATAACCTGAATATTCTTTAATTAATATTATAAAGTTATTTTAAATTTTATGTGAATTATATGCATATCCTCACATAAGAGACTTTTATATGGTATTATTCATAACCAATCAACCAATTAATAGGAATTTATTAAGCACCTGCCCTGTGCCAAATACAGAGTGAGAAAACATGTAGAATACATAATGATGGACAGTATGAATTTGGGACATTTTTTCTGTCCTGACTTGTGATTTTTCCAATTTGTATTCAGAGGTCGTGCTTTTAAAATTGAACAGTTCTTCTCTGCTGCTAAAAATAACGACAAAAAATCCTCCAAACTTGCCAGTTCTCTGGTTCTAACTGTTCCTGGCCCAGGCCAGGAATGGGTTGCAAGCCAGCTCATTGGGCAGAACTCTTTAACAACCTGCACTGCTATTTCTGACTCTTTGAAAAGCAAGGACCCAAATTTGCATCTGCTTTGATTAAACCTGTGGAGAACAATAGCTCATCCTATGCTAAATGCCTTTTGCACATGCCTTATTCTACCCTGTCCCACCTAAGACATACTTTTATTTATTGCTACGTGTGTGTACATATGTAATATATGTGTACATATGTGATATATGTACACACACATATATATATATATACACATATATATTTATTTTTTTATTCTCATTTCCTCAACGAGTAATTGGCTTGTTAAACTTGATCCAAGAACATGCTGCTAGCATCCTGACTGGTACCAGATGGAAGGAATTTGAAGCTCCACTGTGGCTAAAGCATGCTGGTTGCCAGTTTGAACACAGGAAGGCTTTAAATGCAGAAGATTCTCTTAGAGTTTCATGGCCCTGTGAAATTGCCTACGATTTAGCATATTAACCTCAGAGGGAGAACCAAATATGCCATAACTTCACTCCAGTGTGGAATTTAGTGAGTTGCACCCCATCCAAGAAATTTCTTGAAGTACCATATGAGGCAACTCCTGTAAGCATAGCCTGGAAAACATGACACTGAGATTCCAGTGTAGGACAAAAAATATAGCAAGGAAATACACGAAGTCAACAAACATATTCTAGAGTACTCTTCTGTTTAACCACAGTGATTTTTAAAGGCTGTGCTAAAAGTTGTGCTGGGATTTCATTGAGTATGAGGGACAACAGATAACCAAACAACTGGTTATGACTTCTTTTTTTTTTTAAACCCTTGTACTTCGGTGTATTGTCTCATAGGTGGAAGATTGGTAAGGGTGGGCAATGGGGGTCAAGTGACTTGCCCAGGGTCACACAGCTGGGAAGTGGCTGAGGCCCGGTTTGAACCTAGGACCTCCTGTCTCTAGGCCTGACTCTCACTCCATTGAGCTACCCAGCTGCCCCCTGACTTCTTTTTATACTTTATTCTTCTCCATGTTTCTTTTTTTTTTTTTTTTTGATCTAGTGACACTGGCTTCCTTGCTATTCTTTGCACTCAAATCTTCCAACTCTTTAGCCATCTTCTCTGACTGTCCCCCATGCCTCCCTCCTCATCTCTACTTCCTGGCTTCCTTTACTCTCTTCAAGTCCAAACTAAAGTCTTCAAGCTAAAGTCCTTTCTTCTTATAGAAGCCTTTCCTAATTCCTCTGTAATGCTCAAGTTTACATTTGGATGATTTCCAGGGGATCCCGTGTATATCTTTTTTGTACATAGTTGTTTGCCTGTGAGTTCCTTGAAAGCAGCAGGGATGGTCTTTTGCCTTTCTTTGTATTCCCATACCTTACTTAGCACAGTAATTGGCATATAGGTGGTGTTTAATAAATGCTTGGTGATTTAACTATTAGATCTTATGTTATTTCAGCTAAAAATAAATTATAAATAATATTATTTAATATGAAATTTACTTATTCAGCTTATATGAGATAAATGTAAAATAAATCAGTCAACAACCACTTATTGGGGCTTAGTATATATAGGCTAAGCTTTTTGCTAAGCCCTGGACATTAAAAAAAAGAAAACAGAAAAAATATACTTCCTCCGAGAGAACTCATATTCTGCTGAAATAAACAAAGTATTAATTTGATAATATTATCAAAATAAACAAAACTTGACTGTTACATATTTGTATTAACCTCAATTCTTATCAGCTCTTAAACTTGCACAAATCTTCCAACTCCTATGGTGTTACCAAATTAAATTTTCAGGGTGCCATGATTCCTTATGGCAAATAATACTATACCATGAGAAAAAAAAACGTTCAAGAACCATTGCTTTATACATCCTAATATGAGCTGTAGCTATTCATATTGTGAATTGTGAACACATGACAAACTTTATTTTTATTTATATATTTTAAAATTTTATTTATTTGTTTAGAATATTTTCCCATGGCTACATTATTCATGTTCTTTCCCATCCCTCTTCTCTCCCCCATTCCAGAGCTGATGGGCATTTCCACTGGGTATATGTATCATTGTTCAAAACATTTTTCCATATTATTCACATTTGCAATAGTCAAAATCCCCAATCATATACCCATTGAACCATGTAATCAATCATATGTTTTTCTTCTGTGTTTCTGCTCCCACAGTTCTTTCTCTGGATGTGGATAGTGTTCTTTCTCATAAGTCCCTCTACTAGTAAAGAAGTCCATTCTATTCTATTTTGCCAAAGTGTTTCACTTTCTTTGTACAGTGTTCTCCTGGTTCTGCTCATTTCACTCTGCTTCAATTCATGGAGTTCCTGTTCATCATTTCTTTTAGCACAATAGTATTCCATCACCATCAGATACCACAATTTGTTCAGCCATTCCCCAAACTATGGACATCCCCTCATTTTCCAGTTCTTTGCCACTATAAAAACATGATAAACTTTAAAAACCCACATTCATGCACATTCAACTAGCCAGTTTTAAGGTTTTATTTCCCCCCAAAAAAACAATTTTTAGGATGTTTCCTGGAATCAATTCAGCTTCTGCCAAGTTTCTTATACCTTCTGCAAATATAGTTATAAATGACTAGTTTTGGATAGTACCTTAGAGATTATTTGGACATTCCTTCATTTTACAGAGGATGACATTGAGGCTTGTGAAGGCAAAATGATTTTCCCATGTTATATATGTAATAAGTTTTAGATCCAGGATTGAAACCCAATTCTCATGACCCCACGTATTAATGATGGGAAATTCATTTAAACAAACATTAAGTATGTATTGGGGAAGGGAGAGGAGTCCTTGCCTTCATAGGTTTATAATCTAGCAGAGGTTAGTGTGTATGTGTATATATGTTATATATATATATGTGGACATACATTTTATATGCACATACATTATATACATACATATATATATATATATTTAAACCAATGCAGTATGCAGCTCCTAGCTCTTCATTCTTTAATTTTCTTGCTCGTAATCATTCTTGACTTTTTGGTGCTTCCTTCAGTTTAAGAGCTGGCAATCCCTTCCCTTGATTTTTTGTGTTCCCTGATCCCAGTTAGCACTATGGAAGGAAGATGACATTTTCTTCTCTCAGATATTTGCTCATCACTCAGGCTTGTGTTTAAGAAGGATTTAATTTTTGCAAAACTACAGTTAAGAGTCCCTGTCAGTTCATTTTGGACTATATAGAAATATATGGAGAGCTAGGTCTTGTTGCTATGCTTGGTGTAGTAGTAGATGAGAATATCCTTTTGATGGACATGGATTTAGAGTCAGGAAAATTGAGATTACTATCTTGTCGCAGAAAAAAACTTGCAATATGACCCCAGGAGACTCATTTAATCCTCCAGAGTTTCATTTTCCTCATCTGTAAAATGGGAATAATATTTTCCTATCTCATAGGATTGTTATATATAAATGTATAACAACATTTAATAACAATAGCTAACATTTAATAGCATTTACTGTGAGTCAGGCTTGTCCTAAGAACTTTGCAATTATTATCTCATTTGATCCTTAAAATTACTCTGGCAGATTGATGCTGTTATCATCCCCTTTTTATTGAGTAGGAAACAGACAAAGAGGGATTAAGTGACTTGCACAGGTTCATCCAGATAGTAAGTGTCTGAGACCAGTATTAAACTCAAGTCTTCCTGACTCCAGGCTCAATCCAGATTTTATCCACTGGGTCACGTAGCTGCCCCATTTATGTATCCCTCTAAGGTTTATAAAGCAAGTGCTTCACATGTGCTGCCTTACTCGATTCTTCCTTCTTTTGTTTGATTCTTCATTTCCCCCATATGACACATATACAGGAATCTCTAGTACAAAGTAGAGCATGAAAAGTACATTAGAGCCATACAAAAAATGTTTGATGTCTCTGGCAGGCAAGCTTGCTTCTGAAAGGAGCAATCAAGGGGAGGTTTCATGATCCAAATGATGACCTTGAGGCATTGCAAGACAGCACATTGTCTGGCATCGTTAGGTTTTGTATGCTCTGTTTCCTACAGCTGAAAAAGGAGAACTTTCATCATAAAGCTAGGTCTTGATTCGTGAGAATAATGAATCCTATGAAGTGGTTGCATGTATCCAAATTTGCACTATTTGAAGTTATGATTATGTAAAATATGGTCATTGGTTCCAGCCCACTGGAAAGCTGCAATATAATTTGAATTTTGAGCTGGAAGAGACCTCAGAGAGAGGTCATCTAGTTCAGCCCTCTCATTTTACGGATGAAGGCACTGCAACCCTAAATGGTTACTTATGTAATGAATAAATGGCAGAGGCAGGATTTGAATTTAGGGCCTTTGGATTTCAAATTCAACATTCTCTTCCCTGAATCATGCTGATATCTATTAACCATTTTAAGAGATTTTTAATTTTGAGAGTCAAAAATTAAGAAAAAAACACTTTCTCTGGCCAAATTCTAGTTAAGCAGAAAACTAAATTAAACAGAATACTCAATTTCCATGGTTCTCTAATTAAATAAGGTTTTATTTCATGATAGATTTCTGATCTGGTAATGCTAACACACTTACAAGTGGCATTTTGTAGAATCTCAGACCTGGAAGGAATGAAGAAGATGATGGAGATGGCTTACATTTATCTAGGAATTTAAAATTTTCAGAGTTCTTTATGCATCTTCATAACAATCCAGTAACTATTGAAGTCCTCATTTTACAGATGAGGAAACTGAGGCACAGAGCAGTCAAGTGATTTTTACAGGGTCACCCAACAATTGCCTCCCTCAGAGGTCATCTAGTCAAATACCTGGAAAGAAGCCCTTCTACAGCACACTTCTTAAATCAAGGCTTAATTTGCTTCTGTACATCTCCTGTCCTCTGCTCTTGGTTCTGTCCTCTGGGGTCAAACTAAGGGTAATTGTTAGGTGACCACTTCTCATCTACTTGAAGCCCATACCCTAAGTTTTCTCTTCTCAGGGCTCACATCGTGGGTACCTTGAATGAATCCTCATATTCCGATAGCCAGGTATTTGGATTGATTTGGGAGGGAGAAATGGGGAGGGCTGAGAAAAGGTCATAAACATAACTATGTATTCTGAGGCTTGTGGTCCTCTTTAGACAAATGTTCTCTAATCTTAGGACATGTGTCACAAAGGCAGCAGGGGTTTCTTTATCCCTTTCTGTGGCTGCCATTGCTCTCTACCTTCCTGCTGCTGCCCCCAATCACTTTGCCCTTAGCTGCCATATGTTCCCTTCTCCTGCCTTGATCTCATTCAAAAATTCCTGACTCTGTGGGAAATCCATCCTTTGCTCAGAGCTCCCATAGTTTCAGTCACTCCTAAGATAGAAAAAGAACACTCTCTGTTTTGAGATTATAATTCCCAGAATTCACAGGTAGGTTTTAGATCTTTTTTCCCTGTCTGCAGGAGAAAGCAGCCTAAACACCTGGTTACATTCATTTGAATTCCAAGCCTTGCACACTTATTCCTAGCAGTATGGTTTTCCCAGAGTGCTCCTTTCAGGAATGATAGCTTGCTGGCTCCTGGCTGGGCTAGGAATAAATTAACTGAACTACTGATGATTTTTCATGTACCTCTTTGATAGTGGATTATAAGAAGAAGGGGTCTGACTAAGAGGGGGAGTCCAATTTATTGTTTCTCTCACTGGGGATTCTAGGCATTGGCTTCAGAGATTTGTGAAGCCCTTTCCATTTGAGCATATTCTTTCCAATCCTTGTTACTGAATGAGAGCAAACCTGGAGATCACTGTGAAAGGAAAGCATTCTTCAAGAAACATGTAAGGAAATGTGATTGTTAGTTTGTTTGGGTCACCCCACTGACTTGCATTTTCCCCTGAAGTTCTTATGGATTGTCTATTAGTAGTAAAGGCATAATTCTGTTTCTACATTAGCATTGTCTGTGCTTTTTAGCCACCCAGCATGGGATACACGTGTCTGTCAGTTTGGCTGCTTTGAAGAGTCATTTCTGCTAAATGCTTTCCAACAGTAGTGACTTTGTCAAGCTAAGTAAATGTTAGATTCAAATTGAGCAAAGGCAGCCTGTCAAGTCCACCACCTGTCTTCATTCCATAGACACCCCCACTACAATGTCTGTGGGTGAGTGTGTACACATGTTTACATCAATATGTAATGAACAACTGCCACCTTTCTTTTATGGTAATTAGTGGACTACTTGTTTGGTGGTGATTTATTGGGGTTACCAGGGAAGGACAAAATTTCAGGGGTTCTGACAGGGACAGGCTTGCACTGTGAAAGAAATATCACTTCTAAGTATTTTTATATTTTTATATGATTTTGTACTGCCTTAGGAAAAAATGAAGAACACTTAAGAGAACATATAAAAGCAGCTAGATAGATCTCTGTTAGTCCCATGAATGATTATAAAAGTTGATTAAAAATGCCTCATGTAATTGGATATACAATTACCACAATATAACCCATAAGGGAAATGAAGAAAACCTCACATTTCTTAAGAGCGCAGTGCTGAACAGGATCATATAATTGTAGAAAGCAAACATAAGTTCCAAAGAGAATTATTGTTTTAATGCTCTTCATTTAAAGAAAGAGGAAGAAAAATAATGGAAATGGGGTGATGTCTGGTGTCTGCTGATGTGCGGTGTACTATGACATACTGGTTGCTTGTCCATTTAAGTCAGCACCCAGCAAAACTAGAAAAGACCATCAGCTATAATTACTCCTCAAAATGGAAATTGATTTTAATAGCCTACCAAAGCTTTTGCCTTTCTAACATTTTACACATTGAAACATGTAATGACTACAGAGAGTTGGCTTTGGTTTTAAAATCTGAGTGGTAGATTATCGTAAGAGATTTCTTCCATTGAGTCAGGGAATGGAAGTTGCAGTGGGTTCTTGAAATATAAGCTAGCTGTCAACAATCTAATTGGAAAAAATACTCTAAATCTCTAATAATTAGAGAAATGCAAGTTAAAGTAACTTTAAGGTCCTACTTTATAACTATCAGATTGGCAAAGATGACAAAAGAGGAGAATAACAATTGTTGCACAGGTTTAGTACATGTTTGGTGAAGCTGTGAATTCCTTTGGCCATTCTGGAAAGTAATTTGGATCTATGCCCAGAAAGTTATCAAATTATGCATACATTTTAACACAGCTATATCAATATTAGGCCTATACTTCAAAAAAATTGGAAACCAATGGAATAGGCAGATAAGAACAATTTGTTCCAACAGCCAGGATGGCAACTGAAACACGTGTTGTAGAGTGGTTAGAGATTGGTCAGATATTGAAGAACTAAAGTCATCCACTGCATCCTGGGCCATTGCCAGGCATCTTGACCACTGTTGAACAGCTCAACAAATTGCATTAGATGAATGTAACAGAATATTATTGTGCCATAAGAAATGACGGTGCGGACAATTTCAGAAGAAACTGGGAAAACCTTTATGAACGGATAAAAGTTAAAATGAATAGAACTAGGAGAATGGCAACTAGGATGTTGAAAGTTGTCAAATTTGTGCCATGAGAAGAAAGAGGAGATGCTCGCTTTAGAGGAAGGAAGGCTTGGAGTTATGTGATACTTGTCTTCAATTATTTATAGGTCTGTTAAATAGAAGAAGGAACAGATTTGTTCATCTCAACCCAAGAGGGTAGTACTATGAGCAATGGATAAAAGTTAGAGAGATAGTACAGGAGGTGCCTGTGTTATATAGATGTAGATTTAGGTAAATATGCTCACAAAGAAGAATGAATTGATTCATGGAATTTTGCTCACATTTTTTTTTTCAAGAGAGATTTTGATTCTTTCCAGGAGAGGAACAAGAGATTAGGACCTCCTTTGTTCTTTTTAGAGAGGATTTCAGTCTAGAATCGTATCATTCTGCTCTAATTCACTCCCTAAATACTTTTAATATAGAAGAAACAATTTTTAGTTTCATGCTGATTTTCCTGACTATGGATCTATTAATAGGAAAAAGTGTCCCAAAGCTGTATTGGAAAGTTTGACTCCTTTTCCACCAAATGCTATTTATACAAAGACCATTCAGGGTAGTGAATAATGAATAAACCCATTTGTCCAATTACAAAGAGAAATAAGAGAATTTACATAGATTAGCCCATGTCAGAGAATATAAGGAGTGAATGAACTATTCCACTGGGAGTGTAATACTGAGAGTATCTATTTGATCTAAGAAGAAATTTCCTAAAATCTCTATTGCTGTTATTAATCCTACTTTATAGCTATATTTTATGATATCTAGGTTGATCCATATACTCAAGCATTTTTCTTCTTTCCCATTCCTATTGAGTTTAAAATTCATTTAATTAAATTTCCAGGAATCCAGACAAATTCATTTTACCATTCTTTTAGAGAAGTGATATCTCTGGCAAAGGCTGGCCATTCCTCTTTTTTAAGCTGAGGTCCAGATATTCAAATCCCACTTTTAGGTACCATCTTCCCAATCAACTGTTTAGTTCCCAAGTCTGCCTTTCTCCCCTTAAACTTTTGCCATTGATCATGAGTTATAATAAAAACATGATCTACATGTCTACAGTCTTCCTTTTCTGAGTTTTCTATCCATATGCCATTTCCCTCACCTTCAGAGTTCTGCTCTATTATTAACCGTTTGACCTTAGCCATTGGAGTCTCCTTATAGACATGTTGGACTTTACTCTTGCCTTTTAAATTTATAGGTAAGTTAATATATGTAAAGTGCTTTGCAAATCTTAAAGGGCTATTTAACTGTGAGACATTGCTAATTATCATTATTTTCCTTCTCACTCTAGTCCCTATTTTCCCAGTGATCATACTGTCCCATATGACCAAACATCATCTTCACATCAGCATATTTAATCCTTTCTGACACATACTCTTAACTTGCCACTGTGCATAGGTGAGATGACATTATTGTAATAGCCAGTGAAATACTACTGCAGTGTGATATGAGCTACCCATAGATTTGAGTCCCCATGGATTTGACTGACAGTTTCAATTAATCAATAAGCCTTAATTACCTACCTGCATTCACTATGCTAGGCCCTTTAGGCAATGGGGATACAAAGACAATAAAACTAAACGTTTCCTTTCCTCAAGTAGGTTACATTTAATCAAATAAACAACACATACATAATACAAATAAAGTGTTTATGTATATGTGTTTGTGTATGTACTATTTTTATATTTATGTAGATATATGTCAATATCTTTTATGTGTATGTAAATTTGGGGGAATTTTAAGAAAAGTTTTAATGATGGAAATGTTACTTAAGCTGAACCTTAAGGGGAGCTAGGGAGTATATGAGGTGGAAGCAAAGAAGGAATGCATTTTGGGCATTGGAAATAGAAAATCATATATGAGCAACAGCTCTAGGACAGTTTAGCTCAAATTAAAAGTGCATGAAGGAAAGTAGAAGAAGTTAGGATGAAGTCAGGTCTTGAATAGTTTAACAGAGGAATTTGTATTTGATCCAGAGGTAACACAGAGTTTTAGAAAGGGAATGAAATGGCAAGTGGAAAACTTGAACAATAGCACTTTGCTAGCTATATGGAGGATGAACTGAGGAAAGGAGAGAGTTATGTTAGGAAGAAGACAATTGCAATATCCCAGGAGGGAGGTGATTATGCTTGAAATAGGGTAGTGGCTGTGTGAGTGGGGAGCAGGAGATGAATGTGAGAGATGGTGGAGAAGCAGAATTGATAAGATTTAGCAACTTATGGGTATTGGGCAGATGGAAATTAAGAAGAAAGAATCGAAGATATTTTTGAAATTGGAAACCTGAGTGATTAGTCAAAAAACATATATCTAATGTCTGTAATGTGCCAGGTACTAACTATGCTTAGAACTAGGAATATGAAAAAATGAAAAGAATTTCCCTGCCTTCAAGAAATTTGCAGTTTCCTGAGGGAAGCCACACAGAAAGAAACTAAAAGGTGAAAGGGGTAACTGAGGTGTATGTGTGTTGGGGCAGTTATGACAAAGTCTAGAAGAGGGCAGCCATGAGGGAAATGAAGAAATGATTGGTGTGGTGGCCTTCTTTAAATCAAGATTCTAGGAGGAGCTCCTCCAAACCTAATTTTTCCAATCAGATGAATGGGCTCAAGGAGCAGTCTGTAGAGATTGCTGCAAATTTCAGGGCTGAAGTGATCTTTCAAGATGATGAGGTTCCTGGGGAATGATGGTAAAATCCAGAGGAATACAGCTGGTTAAGAAATAAATGGATGACTTGCCTTATACCCTCCTTAAATCGAGATCCTGGAAAGAGCTGTCTCCATTCCTTTCAGTCAAAGGTGGTGTTATCTTTGACAGAAATAAGTAAGTTAGGAAGAGGGGAGGTTTTGTTGGGGTCTGGGCGATATAGTAATGCACTGAAAGTATTAGATATGTATATGGAAAATTTAGTGAGAAATAGCTAATATCCAAATCATTCAAAGAACACGTGGATCTTCTGGAAATTCATTAGAATAAGGAAGTAATTCAGAGTGGTTATTTGTTTTAACATAGATTATATGCTTGAGTCCTTGCCTGCATAGGAACTTGTAAGCCAGACTGTAATATAGCCCATCCTTTCTCCAACCCTCAGTGGTAATAAATTACTAAGTGTATCTTTAAATCAGGCCCTTGGGCTGGATCTGATAGGAAATTTAAACCATGAAAATATTCACTTAATAAATTTAATCAATTTGATAGTAATGAGTGGGATTTACCATATTTGAAACAAATTTAGGGCAGTTCTTCCCTCCCCTCCCCTTTATTCTTCTATTTGATAAATTTAGAAACTCATTATTTTTTTCCTACTGGAACTAGTGCAGCTTAGATAGCTGTAGTCTTCTTCTTCACAATGTGTCAGGATTTCTTGACAAGGTTATGCACATAGGAACATTTTTCTTTAATACTTTTCGATTTACTTATTAATGATTTAATGTCTTCTTATTATGAAGTACTAAAGAAAGAATGTGGGGAACTGGATGTGACAATGTAAAAACCTGGTGAATATTTTTTTAATTCAGAGGACAAAGTATATTTGGATAACAAATGCATATTATCATCCTGAACCATCATTTGAGCAAATGAATCAATAAAGCATTTATTAAGCTCTGAGTAAAGTATGTGCCAAGCTCTAGGGATGAAAAGACAAAACCAAAGACAATCTTTGCCCTCCCTCAAGGAGCTTATATTCTAATAGGGGAGATAGTAAAAATAGAAGAATGATAGCCAGGGAAGGATATTTCAGTTTGGAAAATTACTAGTATGGTGATTGTTGCCATGGAGTATAGAATGGCACACCTTTGCTAGTGGCAATTAGAGTATTGATTTTATTCTGGACCTGGAACTAGAAGGATAGTTGATGGAGAGGTGGTCAGGGATAAGATAACCATGGAGGTGAAGCATGGTTAGAGCTGGCTGGTCCTGGTAGCTCATTCTCATGTGTACTTTGATTCAGTGATGAATACTCTTGAATTTATTTCATTAGGAAAACTGGCCTTATGGTGGGGTGATTCTTTTGTAGCAAATGCCGTAGGAAATAGCTGCCAAGAGTAGTTAGGAAGGAGCCAGTAGTCTTATTAAGAAATATTCAGTGAAAAAAGGAAGTAACTGAGCCATGGGTGACTTCTAGATTCTTGAAGCCTGCTTATTCTCTTCCTTGGTTACTATTCTTCTTTTCCAGGCTTATTTAAATTATTTCCCTGAAATTCAGCATTTCAGGTTATTCAATTTTAAAAATTCAACAGATCTTCATTTAAGTTGTGTGCAGTGAATCTGTTAAGAGATATAGGAAAAGCAAAGATAAATGTGGAAAGATCCTTGCCTTTTAGAAACTATCTTCCAAGATAGAGCTTTGTATTAAATGAAGAGAAGATAACAATCAGCAAATTGTACTTTGTGTTCTGTTAGTAGAAATATTTTATGTGATTCCTCTGAGTCACTCAGTGTTCATATAGATTCTGCCACAAACCAGGTCTTCACTAGATGCACCCTATTCCTCCCCAGGTATTTTCTAGCTTCAAGACTAACATAATTCAATCTAAACCAATAAATAATTAATAAGTGCCTACTATGTGCAAGGTCTGGATTTCAAGGATACAAAGACAAATGTAAAAAGTCTCTCCTCTATGGATCAGGATAAATGGTTAAAGCACTGGGAAGATAAATATTACATCTGTAGCCTATACTCTGGACTTACTTCCCCAGAATACAACTGACTATACCTCCCTTTCAGGATACAAGAGGTATTCCTGAAGGAGTGGAGAGGTCTCACCTTTAATGTCATTAGCTCAAGGCCACTTTCCAGTATGTTCTTCCCAATGTTACCCACCAATGATTATTACCCCATTTGATATTAACCGCTGATTGACGTTTCCACTGATTCACTTTTAAAAAAGGATATTCACTATGAAGAGAGAGCAAGAAAAAATTATATAAAGTATTTTTTTTTCCTGCTTGCACTTCCATTCCTAAGTCAGGAGAAGATCACACTCTCCCAGTCCTCAGTCTTTGGATAAACATTTTCTACAAAATAATTGCCCCACCATATTCACAGCCAAATGTAACTTAGCTAATGGATAGATGGATCTGCATCTTTGCTACCTCTGGGCTGAGTCAAGCTGGCCATTCTTCTGCGGCCTCATTTGTGCTTGACCTCTTGCACATCCCAGCATGGATTTCAGCTCCTGGACTTCTGGTGCTTGCAATTCTGACCTTTAGAATTTGATAAGGTCATGGCCATCTTCACTATTTCTTTACTGAAGCAGGATAGGAAAAACGCACACACACATCAGAGAATAAAGACCCCCATTTATAGGCCACATGTTAGCTTCAGATGGGGTGGGTCTATGACCTTTTCTCATATAGAAGCTTATAGTATGTCTTTGTTACCTGAACAGGAGCCAAGTAAGAGATTTGTTATGTTTGGTTAATGCCTATTCTTAAAAACCCTTACCTTTCATCTTAGAATCAATATTGTGTATTGGTTCCAAGGCAGAGTTACAGTAAGGGCTAGGCAATGGAGGTTAAGTGACTTGTCCAGGGTCACACAGCTAGGAAGAGTATTATACCAGATTTGAACCCAGTACTCCTTCCCCCACATCTCTAGTCCCTACTCTCAATCCACTGAACCACCCAGCTGCCCCCTACCTTTTGATTGGAGCTCAGTCGTAGCTCTGGGGTTAATGAATAGCTTTATCTTTTACCACTTGGTTAGCAGACCAGAACCAGTTACAGAAAGTCTTTCCATATCCTTCAAATATCTGCCATCATGCCTTTCTGGTATTCTCATTTTCTTCCACAAGGCTAGGCACCAGGTTAAGCACAATACATGCATTCTATGGATGGAGCTCTATTGCTCAGACCCACCTACATTACCCATCTTCCTCCATTTGTCCACTGGACTCTCTCCCACTTTAATTCAGTATCATTTTCTTCCCTCTCTTTCAGAGGAAGAAATGTCACTCTTTAGTGGGCCACAGAATTTTATAGCCTAAAGATCCTTAAAGGTTATTCAGCCCACAACCCTGGTTTTAAATTTGATGAAGAGATTCAGATAGGCTTCAGTGATTTGTCTAAGGTCATGCAATCCATTCCTGGTCTTGGCAAGGCTGGGTTTTAGGTCTTATGGCTCTCAGAGCAGTTCTTCTATATCATACTGTGATGCCCTCTTTATGTCAAAGCTGATTACTCTGTTCACCAATTCAGTGGAGCAATACTTTCATGGTTGGACTTTGAGTCAGGAATACATGAGTTTGAATCTTGTACTAGACCCTTATTTTCTTTGTGATTCTGGGTAAGTGAATTAACCTTTCTTGATTTCAGTTTCCTCATCTGTAAAAGGGGATAATAATACTACACATGCATCAGATTGTTTTTGAGTGTCAGCCTAGGTAATATAGAAAGATTTGCAAACCTTAAAGTACTATGCAAATGGTAGCTACTACCATCCATCCAAACTTCTTAGGGATCTGGCTATATCAGCAGTGTTGTCCTATTACTCTTTTCTCTGTCTCTGTCTCTGTCTCTGTCTCTGTCTCTGTCTCTGTCTCTGTCTGTCTGTCTGTCTCTCTGTCTCTCTCCCTTCCCTTCCCTTCCCTTCCCTTCCCTTCCCTTCCCTTCCCTTCCCTTCCCTTCCCTTCCCTT
>NC_058131.1:107496467-107546996 GCF_016433145.1 Gracilinanus agilis
TCTTCTTCTTCTTCTTCTTCTTCTTCTTCTTCTTCTTCTTCTTCTTCTTCTTCTTCTTCTTCTTCTTCTTCTTCTTCTTCTTCTTCTTCCTCTCATCAGCATAACTCAGTAACAAGCATTTATTAACTATCTATTATATGCAAAATTTTTTGCCAGGTCCTGGGCAAAAAGACTCTGCTTCAAGTAACATATTCTCCATGAGAGATAAGACATTACCTCAGATAAGTATATGCAAGATAAATTTGCAGGGTGAGAGCACAGACACCTGGGAGTAGGGTGGGAAGCTAAGGATTTTTTTTCCTTCCTCCCCACTCCCTTAATTTGTTTGTTTGTTACATTGAAGTTCCCTGGAATCTCCCTTCTTCCCTTCCTACCTCCCCCAAACTAGAGAAAGCATCATTGGACAAAAATAAAGTATATATAAAACTACATCTTTCTTGCTTCTATTTATCAATTTTTTTCTCTGGAAGTGGATATAGACAAGTTATTTTTTCATACCATATTTCTGTTGCTGTATAAAATGTTATCTTATTTCTACTTGTTCATTCTTTGTAATTTCATGTAGGTCTTTCCAACATCAATATCATATTAGCAGTACAATTAACAACTTATACTTGTCTTCTGAGGGTCCTTACAGGCAGCTAGGATAGTGTTGAGTCTGCAGTTGAGAAGAGCTGAGCTCAATCTAGCCTCAGACACTTACTGTGTGACCTTTAGCAAGTCATTTGACCTCTGTTTTCTTCAGTTTCTTGTACTGTAAAAGAGGGATAATAATAACACTAACATCCCAAGGTGACTGTACGGATCAAACAAGATAACCTTTGTGTGGTACTTAGTACAGTGTTTGAAACATACTAAGCGTCTAATAAATGCTTATTCCTTTCCTGTTCCTTATCATCTTTCCTTTGTCTGCCATACCAATCAATAGGAAGTTCACATCTAGTATTTATAGCATGTTTCATTGGCAGTTCCAAGAATAGCCTTTGCAAACTTGTCTTTTCCTATTGGATTATGCTGCTTCCATGTTTTGCCTGGCTAGAGTAAATTTCTAAAGGGCAAGGCTTGTATTGATTGCCTTTGTCCTGCCTAACAATGAACACAGAAATATCTGCAGAAAGTACATAATGCTTTTGGATGTGAGATTCTCTCCTTTTAAAACAAGTCCAGAAACCTTATAACTTCCTGTACTTCCTCATTTGCTATTAGTTGTCTTCAGTCTCTCTGCCAACCTGGCAAGCTGCTAGAGGTTATTTTGGGTCATAGCAGAAGCTAGCAGGAAAGGGAGTTTTGGGGTTCCCATGTCTTTCTTTCAGACATATTCTGCCCTAATGATAATTAGAAGGCATCTGAAGGAAGTGATTTTAGGACCAACTGACAAGCTTACTACCCACCTTTTAGTGGGAACTCTAATGTCATGGAGCTTATTCGTTATGAGGGGGTGGGGTGGGATGAATAACTGGAGACAAGGTCTTTATACACCTGTGATTAGTAGTTTATATACCTGGTCTCCATCTCAGCACTTCTATTTGCAGCATGCTCATGACTCACCCATCTTTATCTTCACCTGCTGCCTATCCTTCCTTCATTTCTTTTTTTGCATCCTTTTAGCAGGGATATAATCAGATGCTTAAATATTTCCAAGGTATGAATTTAGTCATGAGTAATCTTAATACCATCGCTGGATGCTTTTTTAAAGGCTGTCTTCTATGCTTTCATGACTTAATTAACTGGTAGGAAATAAACCATTTAATATTAATTACATTAAACTTTGACATTTAACATTATTTGATTCATATAGCCCTGGTTGGTTGTTAAATATTTACCAGTACACTACAATATATTGCTGTAGAACTATTACTTGAGCTCAGTATGAGTGCAGTAGAAGTCTCAAGGAATGAAGTCATTACCAGATTGGAGGCTAGTGACTGCGGGATGATGATGATGGTGGTGGTGGTGGTGGTGATGTTGATAATGCATTTTATAGAGCTCTTTAAAGTGTGCAAAATATTTTACATCCATTATCTCTTTTGGACCTCATAACCCCATTGCCAGGAGGCATCTCAAACTCATCAATTCTAAAACAGAGCTTGTTCTCTTTTCTCCTAAACCCATATTGTTAGCTAGTTTAAAACCATTTTATTCTCCCTCCAAGTTTTCAACCCTGGATTAACTCTTCTTTCTCCTCCAACCTCCTTTCCAAATTAATTGGCTAAATATTGCCTATTCTACCTTCTTAGTATCTATCATATTTAGCCCTTCTTTCTATTCATAGTTACCACCCTAATTCAGATCCTTTCCCCCACTCACCCATTACAATAACCTTCTAATAGGGATCTCATGACCTTCCTCACTCCAAACCATCATTTACACAGCAGCCAAAATTATAGTACAGATCTGACTATGTTCTTCCCATACTCATTCAGCCTCAGTGGCTACCTATTGGCTTCAGGATCAAGTAAAAACTCCACTTTCTGGCATTTATACCTTTTTACAACCTTCTTCCATCTTTTCTTCCTGGTCTTATTTCACATTACAGCTCTTATACATGCCATACCCCATCCCAAACTGTCCTTATTACTATTCTTCATAGATAATGTTCCATATACCATTTCCAGTTATGTTCCCTGACAGTTCTTCATGCTTTAGTGTATGTATTCCCTCCTTACCTGTACCTCTTAAAATCCCCACCTTCCTTCAAGGCTCAGCTCAAGCACTGCCTTCTATATGAAGCCTTTCCTTAGCAAGTCATTTCACTTTTCTCAGCCTCAATTTCCTTGTCTAGTAGAATGAGAGTTTTGGACAAGATGATCTCTAAGGTGTAAGGCCAGGGGACACAAATACAAATGTGTAGACATTCTCTGCTTTTGAGCTTATACCTAGTGGGGTGCTGTGAGCGAGCAACACAGAAACAAGTGGTAGTCGGAGAAACACATTTTGGTTTGAAAAGAATGGTGAAAGGAGTCATAGGGGAGTAGATGAAGTGAAGCATCATTTTCAATAGTGTGGGAATTTATTTTTCCTATACTATATTAATTCCTATATCAGGGCCCTGGATTGGTTAGACCACAATTAATTCCTGAATATTAGACAGAATTCCAGTGCTAGGGTTTTGAATCACAGGCACCATTCAGACTACAAATTTTTACATTTTCTTTGTTCTTAGGAATCCCAAGAAATGTATTCCTTTCACAAAATCTGGCTGACAGAAATGTTTTACAGTGATTCTTTTCCTGTCTCCATGGCAACCATTACCTGTCACTTTGGGGAAGGATTGAGAGTTTGATGGAACTCCTCCTAATTAGCTATTTACCAATTAGGGATGTCTTGGAATATTTGAGAGAAGGGTTGAATAATGAGCTCCTTAAACTCTACTGATAGATATGCCTAAGGGGCATCTAGGTCTTTGGCCATTTGAGGGGGCCTTTGGCCCATCACTTTATTGGTTATAATGCTAGCCTAATCAATAAATTGATATTCATATCCAAAGTCAGTCTGGAAATAATTTTACTGGAAACAATAACAATGATGGCACTGACTTGTTTATGGAATGGAGAAGCACAGAATAATAGGGATAAATGGCAGCAAGATGGATGGCAAGAAGATAACCAGGGAGTAAAGTAAGACATCTTGAGAACCAGCTTATGTGTGAAGAAGTCACCAGTCAGGATAATGGGGCCTCAGGGATTGAGATCTGGAGATGAGGTTTTGTAGGCCAAATATGGGGTCTGACAATGTGAGTCAATCATCAGTCAGGCTAGTGGATCTCTGAGGTTAGAGTTCTATTGGTAAGGTCTTATGGACCAAGCATGAGTTTGATAAAGGGAGGCAGTCATCAGTTGGGATGAAGTGAGAGAATATTTAGTTATCAGGTAGTAAAAAGTATTATAAAATCATAGGCAATTAAAATTGTTAGGGATCTTTTATGTAATCTAGTTTAAATTCCTTGTATTAGTTCATAACCAATTATTCCAATTATCAGGCCCTAAATTATCATGATTTTTGTCTATATTGTTAATACTGATAATAATGGTAATGATAACATAGATCATAACAACTTTGTCAGGGCTCACGTATGCTTAAATCACTAAATTATATTCATTGTCTCAAGTATAACAAAATGCAGAACCGGGGGCACCAGTGATGCTTGAGTTGTGAAGGAAGTACAAAGGAAGTCTCAACACTGCACAATATAGCCTATTTTGATTGAAATGCTTGCTCATTTGAGGTGTTTTGCAGAATTCAACAATAAGCATTAACTGAAACATTAATAGATAGGCAGACAGCCTATGCAGGTAAAAGCTTATTTCAGGACTCAAATAGCAAGGAACCAATTTTAAGAGCCTTTTTATTAGGTGCACAAATATTTGAATTCAAAACTAATTATGTTAATAATGTTTAATTATTTCACTTTTTTGGATTGGTAAAAAATCTAAAATAGTTTTACTTAACATTGAGAATGTTAACTCAATAAAGATTATTGTTTTGGTTAAAAGTTTTTGATGAACATGGTGCTTGCCAACTGAACAAAAAAAAAGGTCTGTTTAAATTACTTTTATCTCCTTTTGTAAGGCTTCATAAAAAACTTTTGTCTTCATTTGGTTGTCTAACCTGGAGATTTATAAAGGAGTTGCTTTAATGTAAGTGCTATAATGCATATTTAACCCTAATGAAATAACATCTAAATTGTTCCTTATGGCAAGACATAAAATCCAAGTTTATTATGAAATAAACTCCAGTTTTACATGACTAATGGAAATTATCACTTTTTATCTAAAAATCTGTTTATTAATGAGCTCCAGAAGAGGAGAGATTTTGTTTCACTCTTCTTAGTGATAAAAGTTTTGCACCCATCACCAAAGTGGGTCCAAATATCTTTTTTTTCCAAATTAGATAGTTTAGATTGTTTTAGTGCAGTGTCACCTCTCTCTTGAAGATGTTTTTTTTTACTATAACTGAAAATATCCAGAAACTGATAGGAGAGACAAGAAAATTGCAACACAGAAATCATGCAGTTGTATCCTGCTTAAAGCAGAGGTAAGATTACTTATCAATAAATCAATGCATATTTATTAAGTTCCTATGATATGCTATATAATTTCCTAGGTCCTGGGGATTGAGTCATAAAAGTGATATAGTCCCTGCCATCAAGGAGTTTACATTCTTTTAGGGGAGACAATATGCACATTTATAAGCCTAGGTAAAATATATTCAAAATAAGTATGAGGTAATGTTTTTTGAGAAGCTAAGGAGATCACAAAAGATTTCACATTGAAGGTACTGCTTGAACGGAGTCTTAAAGGAAACAAAAGTCAAAGAAGTGGAGGTGAGGTGGGTGGGAAGTGTATTCCCGTCATGGGAAATAGCTGATGCAGAGATGAAAGATTTAGCATTCTGTTTGAGGAAAGGTAAGAAGGACAGCTTTATTGAACCATAGTGTATCTTAAAGGTAGTAATGGTGATAAGGTTCAAAAGACTGTGACCAGGTTGTGAAGAACTTTAAATGCTGAACAGATGAATTTATTTAGCCAATAGAGTTCATTGAATTGGAGAGTGGGATGATATGACAATGGTGATAACATTTGTCCCTTTACAAAGTCTTCTACTTTGTTGGAATAGAACCCTAAAAAGGGTATTTTGCACAATTGAATATTTTTTATACTCACTAAATAATAAGCAATTTTTCCATCCATAGTCAAAATTATGCAACATTACTTGAAAGATGTTACAACAGAGACAACTTTATTTGGCAACTTTTTGATCATTAATGTCAGACAAATGGTAAAACAAGAGGTGCATGCTTACCACAACTGTTTGATGCTTCAGGGGAAAAAATCCAGCATAGACTCCAAATAAAGGAAGAATTCCCTAAAGATCACGAGGTCTTCCAAAAGCTTCTGTTTTCAGAAGTATGCTGGTTGTGTCAAGTGTCATAATATTGAATGCTCTCTTTGAAAAAGTTCTGGCATAAGCATTCATATAAAAAAAGTCAAAGTAGATGACAAATATTTACAATCTCAGTTATGTGAATAACAGAATTTATCAGTAGAATAGATACATATTCTATCATCTATCTAATCTACCATATCTATCAAACTATCATATCTATCAGCATCCTTTTCTCTGTCATCTGTCATATTTATCATCTCTACCTTTCCTCTATCAAATATTTCTATATATCTATATTTCTGTTATCATCATCATCATCTCTATCATTTCTCTCTCTGACCTATTTAATATATTATGTCTCATGATTATCATCTTTAACATATCTATCTGCTTTTCTATCATATCTATCATTATCATCTATCATCTCTAATTTGTCTGTCTAATCTGTAATATCTTTTGTGATCATCATTGTCATCTCTAACATCTCTAACTACTCATCTATCTGTCTATCTATCTGTCTATCTGTCTATCTTTCTGTGTGTCACACTGTCTACCTGTCTGTTTATCTATCTATCAATCATCTTGGAGAGGTAATAAATAGACTACAAGTTGGGCCAGTAATTAAACAAGAAGAGAGAAGTTTCAATTGTCTTCAAGAAATTATAAAGCTCCTTTCATGAGCCCTGGCTTTTCCCAGAAACAAAAATCCTTATTTTAAAAAAGCCTTATCTTCCGAGTTATAATAAATACTATGTATTGGTTCCAAGGCAGAAGGGCTAGACAGTGGGGGTGAAGTGATTTGCCAAGAGTCACGCAGCTAGGAAGTATCTGAGATCAGATTTGAACCCAGGGCCTCCTATGTCTCAACTTGGCTTTGCTCTCAATCCACTTAGCCACCTGTCTGTCTCCCCCCCACCCCCATCCATCTTTTTAAGATTAATTGCTAGTGTTGTTGTATTGCTGCAAGCCATGGAGTATGGAAATTTTAGGAAATTTTAGAAAAAGCAGAGAACTTTTGAGTTACATAGTGTATGTGAGCAAGTTGCAACTCATAAAAAACAAGAAACTATGAAGAATGATTGGAATAAAATATTTTACAAAGGAAGTTATGTTTGAAAAATGAAATGGAATAGTCATATGGGAAGAAGTAGTTGATCTACAGACTATGTGTCCAGTGGAATTCTATGGTATCAAAAAAAAAAGCCTCCCTTATAGTTGGTGAACTTTATGCGGTGAACTTATGGGAGGGTATGAACAAGAATCATACAGACATGAATAGGTTGCCAGTTGTACCATTGGAAGCAACATTTACATCTCTGAGCTCACAAATTCATTTTATTATTTTTGCAAATAATGGTTCTTCTGTTAAAGTTCTAAAAATCATTATCAGGATGCCAGAGGACTATTTTCAAGTGATTGAAGGTCTGTCATGTGAAAGAACAATTAAGCTTATTCAACTTGACCCCAGAAGGCAAAACTTGAAATTATGGGAGGAAGTAGCAAAGGGACAACTGTAGCCTTTTATATATGGAAAGGTTTACTTACTATGTCCACTATTAGAAGGTAAAATTGACTGCCTTAGGAAGAAGTGAATTTTGCCCCACCAGACGTGTTCCAGCAAAGGTCAAATTACCTTTAATTGGGCAAGTCTGAAAAGAATATATTGTAAAGGGAAAGCATGAAAAAGCTTGGAAATATCTGAGCCACTTAGTGGTATTGAAAGACAGGAAGAATGGAATTAAAATTTCCCTCTGGAGTTTCTTATGTGTGTAATCCCGGACACGTCAGATAGGCTCTCTCAACCTCAAGTTTTCTCATGGGTAAAATGAAGGAATTGGGTTTGATGACTTCTAAGATTCTTTGAATCTCTGAATCTATGTTTCTAGTATTCTGTGAATCAGAAGAGACCTAGCTAGACCAGCAACTCTGGTTTTTGTTAGCTGAATGGCTATGGACAAGTCATCTCATCCCTCTGGGTTACTGTTACTTTATCCCTCTCTATATATAAGGGATGAGAGGAAACATAGTAATTTCATAAAGTTTTTATATGACTCAAATGAGATAATGCATTGAAAACTGTATAAATACTGGGATCTTTAGAACAAGAGCTAGGAATGACCTCTGGTGATCTATTTTAACCCCTTCATTATATAGATGAGAAAACTAAGGTCCAGGGAATTCATGATTTTTACAAGGGCCATACAGATAATAAATCTCATGGACAGGATCTAACCTGGGTCCTCCAGTTCTTGCCCCTACTCTTTTAATTGTTGATGCAGCCTTTAGAAATGTTGTATTAAACAGTGGATTCTTTTTCTGGTAAAATTGGAGTAGACTGTCCCTGAAGCCCATTCACTTAGCCATTCGGACTCAGCTTTCTCATCTGTAAAATTAGTATAATAATAACATTTACTTTCTAGGGTTCCTGTGAAGATCAAATGAGATAAAAATTGTAAAGTGCCTAGCACAGTGCCTGGCATATAGTAAGTGTTATATAAGCATTAGGCCATTATTCCATGTTTTTATGCTAATTTAGTTGTTTACAAAGATTTGTCTTCTTTCTAAAAGTTTTTTTTTTAAAGATCAGGGTTTTTGTCAATAACTGATGTACTGACAAAAATTTTCCCCTTCTTTATATAGAAATAGCATCAGGAGATTTAGTAATTAAGCAGGATCTCAGCAGTATAGCTGTGGAATGATTGACTTTTCTTCTGAATGGTTTCCTCCCAGAGAAGACTCATAATATGTGCTTAAAGGCTTTGTTAGACATCCAAAATTGCAATGTTATCTGCATTAAAATGGACCACTTGGGTGATTGGACCAGTATTTTGTGTCTAGGTGTTGGGAACAAGGATGTGTGTGTGTGTGTGTGTGTGTGTGTGTGTGTGTGTCTGAGAGAGAGAGAGAGAGACAGACAGACAGACAGACAGACAGATTAATAGGTCATTAGCAGATTAGAGAGGCTCTTTGGACATGAAGCAGTAGTACATGGTGCCAGTACAAACCAATTTACAAGAGATGAATCAAGGAGGCCTGTGAATTCCAAAACTATAGGTCCAAGTCTAGGAAAAGGGATGTGCTTGGAGAGGAAAATTAGAAAATACAGAAAAAAGAAAATATAGGTAATACTGAGGCTGTAGGTATCACTGTATATGGTACATTTGGCCAGCCAATTCTTATCACTCCCCTTTCCTTCCTACCTATTTTTAAAATTCTTTTTAATCAGCCATACCTTATTAAAAATGTCAGCTAATTTATTTAAGTGTGGGGTAATAAATATAATGATTCCTAAGTGCAATATGGCCTTCCATTTTGTTACTTTATAGACTTTATGCTAAATGAAAAGTTAGTAGTATAATTGCAAAAGTGCAAAATTCTTACCTGGGAAACTTCGTAACATTTAGATAGAAATTTGAATCTATATCCAAATTTGAATTGTATTTATCTTAAGTTAATCCCTGGCCTCTTAATAACTGAAACAAAAAGACTAAGTTACCAGAAATAATGGTCTAAAGAAATGAATAGAATTTACTTACTATTCCTGTTAATAGACAGGTTCTTAGAAGTTAAGATGGAAGAAGAGCAGATCATTTGTTGGAATTTCCCACATTACAGAGATGGGTATAATCCACCTCAGCTTTAACCTCAAACTTCTACTCCAAGATACCCATAGAAACCAATGACCCATCTCATATTCTCCCTTCTCTACCACAGCTCAGTCCTATGTTTTTATCTCTCCTTTTGCCTTAGTCACCAACTTTTTTCTGGCTCAGTTCTTGAAGTCCTCTTTCCTTTCAACCTCTCTTATAGATTATGTGAATTTCTTTCTTTCTTTTTTTACTTAAAAATAATGTTATCTAATTAATTAATTTAGAATATTTTTCCATGGTTACAATTCATGTTCTTGCCCTTCCCTCCTCCCACAGCCCTCCTGTAGCCAACGAGCTGGGATTTACATGTGTCATTGATCGAGACCTATTTCCATATAATTAATATTTCCATTAGGGTGATCATTTAGAGTCTACATCCCCAATCATATCCCCATCGACCCATGTGATCAACAAGTTGTTTTTCTTTTGTGTTTCTACTCCCACAGTTCATTCTGTAGATGTGGATAGCATTCTTTCTCCTAAGTCCCACAGGATTGTCCTGGGTCTTTGCATTGCTGCTAGTAGAGAAGTCCATTACATTCCATTTTACCACAGTGTATCTTTCTCTGTGAACAATGTTCTCCTGGTTCTGCCCCTTTCACTCTGCATCAATTCCTGGAGGTCATTCCAGTCCACATAGAATTCCTCCAGTTTGTTATTCCTTTGTGCACAATAGTATTCCATCACCAGCAGATACCACAATTTATTCAGCCATTCCCCAATTAAAGGGCATATCCTCATTTTCCAGTTTTTTGCCACTATAAAGAGCACGGCTATAAATATTTTTGTACTTGTCTTTTCCTCTGTGATCTCTTTGGGGCATAAACTCAGCAGTTGTATGGCTGAATCAAAGGGCAGAGAGTTCCTTTAGTGCTCTTTGAGCATAGTTCCAAACTGCCATCAAGAATGATTGAATCAATTCACAACTCCACCAGCAATGCATTAATGTCCCAATTTTGCCACATCTCCTCCACCATTTATTACTTTCCTTTGCTGTCGTGTTAGCTAATCTGCAAGGTTTGAGGTAGTACCTCAGAGTTGTTTTGATTTGCATTTCTCTAATTTTAAGAGATTTAGAACACTTTTTCATGTCCTTATTGATAGTTTTTATTTCTTTATCTGAAAACTGTCTATTCATGTCCCTTGCCCACTTATCAATTAGGGATTGGCTTGCTTTTTTGTACATTTGATTTGATTCTTATAAACTTTATGAATCCTTATAAATTTAAATAAATCATCATTTGTCGGAGGTTTTTTATAAAGATTTTTTCCCAATTTGTTGTTTCCCTTCTAATTTTGGTTGCATTGCTTTTGTTTGTATAAAACCTTTTTAATTTAATATAATCAAAATTATTTATTTTACATTTTGTAGTATTTTCTAACTCTTACTTGGTCTTAAAACCTTTCCTTTCCCATAGATCTGACAGGTATACTATTCTATGTTCACCTAATTTACTTATAGTTTCCTCTTTATATTCAAGTCATTCACCCATTCTGAATTTATCTTGGTGTAGGGTGTGAGATATTGACCTAAACCTAATCTCTCCCATACTGTTTTCCAAGTGTGGGTTTCTTTAAGAACTCTGGAACAGGTTTCAGTTCTCATTTCTAGTTCAAATTACTTTCAGGGCTGAGGGAAATACTTGTCCTTCTGAACTACAGATCTCTAGATGCCAGTCAGTTCTCAACCCTCTATTAC
This sequence comes from Gracilinanus agilis, assembly GCF_016433145.1. Classification (NCBI taxonomy): domain Eukaryota; kingdom Metazoa; phylum Chordata; class Mammalia; order Didelphimorphia; family Didelphidae; genus Gracilinanus; species Gracilinanus agilis. The sequence goes on from NC_058131.1 coordinate 107,507,703, forward strand.
ACAGATGATTTGTTTTATGCAAAGAATCACCTTGGGACATGCTTCCCAGTCTATCTTTTTTCCCTTCTGTGGGAAGTATCATTCAGTTAGTGTACCAAAGGAAGGAAAAGATTTGCTGGTGTTGTTAGAATTAAGGCACAGAATCCTATTGTTTTGAAGTATTTATGTGTGAGGAGAGATGGGAGTGAGAGCAGAAGCTCAGGTGAAAAGAAAAAATCACAGTGCCTTGTGGGAGAGTGTGACTTCAGTTATCTTGCTGGCCTAAGTCATTTATTCTTTATGCCTTTTGGATGCTTTTGCTGATCCACTCAGATAGATTTCTCTTTGCAATCTGTGTGTTTCTCATTCTAAAAAACTTGTGTTTTGTGACTATGCTTGGCAAATCAGTTGAATTAGGGCATGATATAATTCAATTTCAGCCTCAGCCTAACTATTTTATTAAACATTCTATATTTATATGTGTTATATGAGTGGTGGTTGGAGTCAGAGCACCTGGGTTCAAATCTTGTCTGCCACTGTTATGTGAGTGATTTCTCCAGATCTAAGTTTCCTTATCTACAAAGTAAAGGAATTGACCAAGATGATTTTCGACGTCCTTTACAGCTTTCCATAGATCCTATAATTCCTCTTCCACCTTAAGAGTGGATGACAGGACTTACTTATATTACAAACAAGTAGCAAAATGAATTGTGGGGAGGTGCCATAAAAGAATTTAGGAAGATCCTTATACCTCTGAAAGGAAAGAGTAATAGGACAATTTAACTTTAATGTTCATGCTCTTTAAAATGGGGGCTACTGCCTCAGGCCAAGACCGTCCAATTTTTTTCCTAGATTTTGGAGTTCCCTCTTCTTTCAAAATAGGTCTTAGAATTATTGCAAGATGAGAGCTGGGGACAAAGAAAATTTTGGGTATTTTACTATTAACTTACCAGCATACAAATCACATGCAAAATTCTTTTGCATTGGGGGCATGGGATCATTTTTCTTATAGGTCTGTGGTTAGAATTCATGATCTGGGAACCTTTCCTCCAATGTTAGAAAACAGTAAGTATTTTTCTGGCAGAAAAGATTCTATTTCCCCTCAGGCTGGAGCAAAACACATCTAATAATAACAAAAAGAGTTTGTAATTTAAACAATTTCCCAAGAAAATTAGTAACACGATAATAATGCAATCTGCTTGTTTAAAGTGGGCCAGGAACTACTACATTTTCATCAAGGATAATTCCATTGCAGGCACCAAAATAGGATAATACCACATAGGAATGCAGTAAATATGAAATAAGGCTATTGAAAACATATTAATATATAAAATATTTATTGTACTGACTTCCTAGTGTTTGCATTTAATCATTTTTATTGTGTATCAAGGGTTAGCCAATTTGGTCTGAATTCTGAAAAATGAACACGGGATGTTTTGCAAGCATAGCTTTTTTCTGGAGTGGGAGCTCAGAGGGAATTACTGAGGAAATGCATATTTGTTGTGAGGTAGGGGCACATGGCTGTAAAATTGTAATGAATGTGTCTCTTAGTGGCACTAAAATGATCAGGGGACATGAGCAGCAATAAATGTAAGACTGTTTCAATCAAATGAATTAGTGTTGGAGTGTTAAGTGGAGCAGGGGTAATTGGAAGAACTTAGAGAAATATGTACATATCTGCAACTCCCTTAGTTCTGTTATGATACAGAACACTTCTTAATATTTTGTGTCTTTTTTGGATAACTATCTCAGATATTCTCCTTTGCTTTCCTCTTGCCACCTGCATTTTGATTTTGAAAGCATGTCTGTCTGTTTTCTATTATTTCTAACAGTTCCTTTCAATTTGTCGTTGGTGTCAATAGCACAGGGCCTTGAGGAACCTCATCATGCCATGTAAAGGTTTAAAGATTTGCTCTGTGCCTGTGTTTGCAAGCAGAAGTTCTGTACCCTTTGAGGGGCAGCCCCTTTGAGAATCTCTGCTCTACAATCAAAGGTTCAAGAAGAGTTAAAGCTTTTGAGAGGGAGAGTCCATAAACAGTAAATAAGTGCTGGTTGATTTATTGACTATTTAAAGGGTAGTCACAGGGCAGGGAAGTGTGAAGTTTTTCAGTGACATTTCATTTTACTGGAGTGTGAGAGTTCTAGGGGAGGACCAGGACTTATGTCTGTTCTTGTCTTAAGAAAATTTAGCACAGGGCTTTGTGGATGATATTTGCTCAGTAAATTAGAGAGCTTTGGGCTTCTGGGGATATGGTCACCTGCTGGAGGTGAATATAGATTTAGAGGAGCAAGACACAAATAGGAGACCTCCCTTATGCAGATCATAGGATAAAATTAAACCTGGAAGGAAATTTAGGAATTGTGTAGTTCAGCCCTTTCATTTTAGAGATGAAGAAACTGAGGCTCACAGAGGAGTAGTGTGACTTATCCATATACATAGAAAGTAAAAGAGCCTGCCTGGGCCTTTGATGCTGAGCCAAGCATTCCCTTCTTCTGTACCAATTTTTCAGGTTATCATCAATCACTATCTATTAAGCACTTATTTTGTGTACCACCCTGACTAATAGGGCTTTTGACCTGTTAAAAAGAAGCTTTAAAGGCATATATGTGAGCTGTCTCTGAGTTTTGTAGGGCTCTAACATGTAATCATTCAAATAACACTTTAACATTTGTGAAATCCTTTTCTTGGAGCAACTTTATGCTACTCATTCTGTGGACCTCAGAGAATGGGGAGGGTAAAATAGGAACAAAGGACAAACTAACTATGGATGGAAATTGCAGAGAGACAGACTTATCTTGGCATTGGGAACAGTTTCCCTAAGTGGCCTGGAAGATTTGTGACTCTAAAAGTATATTTGGTTGCCTTAGGACCTAGAGATTGTTTCCTTCCCTAGAGGTTTTCTAAGCAAAGGATCGATGGCTATAATAACACCTAGCATTTATAGAATGTTATTGTTTTCAAAGCACATTATAATAATTATCTCATTTTATCTTCACAACAACCATAGGAATTAGGCACTATTCTTATTAACCCATTTTACAGATGAAGAAAATGAGGCAAAATAAGGCTAAATGATTTTCCTAGGCTATTTAGTTCTGAGACATGATTTGAATTCAGGTCTTTTTTTTTTTAATTTTAAACCCTTAACTTCTGTGTATTGACTTATAGGTGGAAGATTGGCAAGGGTAGGCAATGACGGTCAAGTGACTTGTCCAGGGTCACACAGCTGGGAAGTGTCTGAGGCCGGATTTGAACCTAGGACCTCCTGTCTCTAGGCCTGGCTCTCAATCCACTGAGCTACCCAGCTGCCCCCAAATTCAGGTCTTTTTGCCTTCAGGCCCAGTGCTCTATTCACTACAATATGTAGTTGTGTATATTATAGAAAAATTCTTTTTCAGGCACTAGTTGGATTAGTTATTATAATATTAAAGAGAGCCAGTACCAATGTTATGATTGAAGGGAGATAGAAAGGAGTCTATTTGGTGAGCCTCTCTTCCAGCTCTCCCCTCACGCCAAATATACACTGGAAGACTTTTTGAGGGTGTCACCCTGAAACTGAGTGACCTGGGTGGTTGTGCTGCTCCACAGGAGTTGGGAGTGAGGCTTCCCTATAATATGAGGTATGTGGTACCCCAATCTGATTCTGAATGAGGGCAGGGTTCACACAAGCCTCCCCTGAGGTCAGTCAACTTCCCAGTGGGTGGTCTGGCTCCAAGATGGAGGCAGCCAGACCAAGCTGTGGTTCTCCTCTCCCTTGTTGTCTCTCAGGCACTCTGGAACACTATCTGACTGATGAATGGCTTTTATTATTCACAATTTAGGGATTGGGGCAAGGGCTAAAGGGCAGAGGGATTTCAGGGTGCTCGCTTCTCTACTTCTAAGGGGTCTCTCGCTCAGGAGGGAACCTTTGGGTTTCCCACTCCCAAGCTTCTTCCCTCACCCCTTCTCCTTCTGTTTCCATATTTCTATTTTTCTATAATTGTAAGTTTTGACTGAAAGGGGTTTCTCAGCAAGGTTGGGTAGTGGGTGAAGGAGACTAAGAGATTGCTCCCAAAATGGAGTCCAAATACTTATCTGACTCAACAATTGAAGTCTTGCTGGGTGAGATGTGATAGAATTTTTGACCAGGGAATCAGGGTTTCAATGTCCAAAGAAAGATCTTCAGAAAGCCCTCAGGACTGGATCCGAGCTGAGATGTCCACCCCCTCTCTTTTCACAGTCCTCTGCCAGAAGCTCTCTCCTCCTCTCCTTCTCCAGAGAAATTCTCAGAATTCTCTCTGGTCTCAACTGTCACCAACTGTCAGCAACTCTTTCTCTGGCTTCTTTTGTCCCAACCCCCTTGCACAAATCCCATCCTTACATTATCCTCCAAGATTCCTTCCAATTCGAGGTTCCCCTGATTCTATGACCTCATTCTTTTTCAAACTTATCCTTCACACCAGGCAACATCTAGCAGACATTAAGTAGGAGCTGGCACCAGCAAGCCACAGGACTCAGCTTTGTGAAAAGGACTATGAAATGGTACCACCAGCGAAGCCCCTTCATGTTTGGAACACTGTGACCTGTGACCAAAAGCCTCTTCAGATCCTGGAAGTGTTTCAGGGACAATGCACTCATGTGCCTTCTCTTAAGGTTATTGGCGGGTTCCAGAGGCACCAGGGATGACTTTGTAAGTCTCTCTTCTCTCTGCATCACTCAAAACCATCTGCATCCCAATGAATCTTCTAGACTATGTCCCATTGGCTGATTTACATCCCCAGGAGATAGCAATGCTACACAGGAAGACATCTTCAGCATAGCTTGCAGCCTTATATACCTAGTAACGCTGAAGAACAGTTAGCAGATTATAGTGGAATGAAATCATTGGAGATGAGTTGACTACCATCCCAGTAGGACACAAAAAGCACAATGGAGAGAACCAGTGTGAAAGATGGTATCAAAGAAGTTAAGAAGCAAAAAAGCCGGTGTATTGGCCACATTGTGAGTTTGGAGACCCACATTGTGAGATGGGTGATGTGTGTACTGAATGGGTAAACATGACCTATTAAAGGAGCCTCAGGGAGGCTCCCAAGACTCTGAATGGACTCCCTCTCTCCCAGACACTTGATTGTAGAACATGTGTAGGAATCATAAGTCCAGATAGACGAGGATATATTAAAACCTGCAGTATTGGAAAGGGCATCCACAGAGATGAGATCATATATTGAAGCACTGGAATGGTAGGAGGGAGACATGTTTAAGTCCTGTTTGTTCCTCTGGCCTTTGAAACACCAAATGGCCTAATTATCCAGTTTCATCCCTGTCAGAGGGAGTGGGTGATTTTGGGGATAAAGCCTGTGGGGTTAGTGTAGTGAAGAGAAGACAAGGAGAAGACCACCGATGCTGCTTGTATAATTGGCTGCATTGCTGGTGTAATTACTGTTCTGATGCAGTGAGACCAGGGGCAAAAAGAAAAAAAAATGGAACAGCCAGATATTGGGCACATATTAGCATTTGTAAGCATGAAGAATGCTCTGAGCACCTGTATTTCTCCATGGAGCCTGAGCTCCTGGTGCTTTTATGAATGCCCTCAGTTCTTAGAAGAGTAGGGAATGTGTTGGAAATGTTCAATTCCTGCTTTCTTGCACTTATTAGAATGTAGTGTACCAATCTGAGGACTGTGATAATTGCAGCAATAATCTTGGGCAGTTTGTGTTTAGGGCATCTTTAATGAGAGCAGAGGATATTGGCTTATTAGGCGTGCCTGTTCTAAGTTTAGAGTGCTATCAATGATCCTTGGTGGGGGCTCCCCTGCTGATGTCTGCCTTGATTAGATCTTTCTAATGCTTTGCCTGGATGCCACCAACTTACAGAGGAACTTAAACATATATATGCACAGATGTCTATACTAGAGGTGGAGTTTTGTTTTGGATCCAGACCTTTTGGCTTGACTTTTTTTAGTGTATTCTGGCATTTACTGCTCATGGGATGAATATCTGTTGAATTGGACTTACTTGAAGTTCTTGATTTAAATTATTAGAGAGGTTCTTTCAGCATTTCTAATAATAAAAGAAATGGTATCAGCTATATTCAATGAGTGTCCACATGCACTTATCATGAAGCTGGAAAAATCAAAAGTGAGATCACTGTAGGGGAAGTTTAAATAAATTATCCGTATTATATGCCTCAAACTCCTATCCCACTTGATCTATTGAAAATAAGTCAGTCTCTCCATCCTCAATCAATATCTATCATTACATTAAAAACAACTGGACACAAGACCCAAATTGGAAAAATGTGAGTTCTCGTGAAACCAATCACCAAACACTTGTAGTGACTGACTTGGTACAAGTTGTGGGTCAAAGAAGGAAGATTCTTAGGTCAGAACAGGCTAGGAGGCAAGCCAGGACTGAAGGCTAGAGTTTAGGTGGGGATCCCTAGCTAGAGTTTAGGTGGGGATCCCTCTTCTGAGCTAGTCTCTGGGAAGCTTTTATTTCATTTACCATCCTGTTTTGGAAGAGTGCTATTCTCAAGTATGGTTGTAGGTTATTACCTTTTGATGACCTGAAGGTAGGCATTTTTTTGAGTCACATTTTATCTAAATATACTTAAAAAAACTGCACTTGCCTGCAATTTCATTGGTGAAGGGAGTTCCTGTTGATAAACCCCTTCTATCTATCAATGCAGAATGGTACCTTCTCTTAGATCTATAGCTAAGAGTAGAACTGTAGCAGAGAGTTGCCTGGAGCACTGAAAAGTTACTTGACCTACTCATTGGTAGTATGTGTCAGAAATACTGAATTCTTAGTCAGAAACTTGAACCCCTTTCTTCTTGATTCCAAGGTCACTGCTTCACTGGCTCTCACTGCCTCAATTTTTTTTACCTACAAAAGGATGTTAATAAAAATACCAACTCCCAGGGTTGTTGTGAAGGTTAAAGGACAACATATTTGTAAAGCACTTTGTGAACTTTAAATCACTGAGTACATGGAGGCTGTTATTATTATAACTAACATCATGATCATCATTTCTAACAAACCTTGAGAAATTATTAGAAGGCATACTGAAACTTTTTGCTTCTAAGAAGAAGGTATGACTTTAGCTAAAACCTTAAAGAAGCCAGAAAAGCCAGGAGGTAGAGATGAAGAGGGAGGGAGGTCTAGGGAAGGGGGACAGTCAGTAAAAGTTAGGAGGGTCACACAAGACAAAGAAAAATGAGGCTAGTGAGACTTAAGTATGTAATAAGTGGAGATGAATAAGATGTAGGAAGATTGGAAAGACAGAAAATGATCAGATAATAAAAAACTTTAAAAGCTAAACAAGTTTAATATTTGATCCTGTACGTAATAGGGAGCCACTGGAGTAGGGGACTGACAAGATTAGACCTGCACTTTTGAAATATTGATTTTACAACTCTGTGGAGGATGGCCTGGGAGAGATTTGAGGCAGGCAGATCAACTGGTAGAGTTGTTAAATCGTCTAGGTCTGAGATGATAAACGCCTGTACCAAGGAGATGGGAGTATTAGAAGAGAGGAGGTGGAACATAAAAGGAATATTAAAAAGGTAGAATGACAGAACTTGATGACTGAGTGGATACGGGGTACCAGAAAGGAGTTGAGGATGACATCCATGTTTTGAGTTTAAATGACTGGGAAGAGGGGTATGTCCTTGATGGTAATAGGGAAGTTAGCAAGAGAGGAGCATTTTTTAAGGACAAATGATGAGTTTACTTTAGGATATATTGAGTTGTAAATGTCTGTGAGGCACCCAATTCAAGATGACCAGTAGATATTTGGAGATGAAACTGGAGGCCAATAAAGAGATTAGGCCTGGACAAACCTTTGCAGAAAATGAAAAATGCATTATTTTTTATAGAAGTAAAGGTATTAGACAATGTGTGTTGTTTTTTTCCCCACTACAATTAGACTATCTAGATGCTGTCTTCCAAATTACACTTTCAGTTTCATTCTCTGGACCTTCCTTCAATCTCAGCAAGGAAACATTTCATCCCTCTTTTCTGATTGGTGAATCCCTGACCCAGACCACCATTTTAGGAGGTACCCAGGCCATATTCACATCACTGCCTGCTGTACTCTTTAATTTCTGAATTTATCTACCTCTTCACAAGTCATTTTGGACCCTCATGAGTAGTTTTTTACCTCTACCTCCCACCCTTGTCGCTTTCTAGCTCTTTTTTATTATCTTTCTAAATTAAAATGTAAATCATTTGGGATTAGAGAGTCTTTTTTTAAACTTGTATTTGTATCACTTGCACTTTCCATAGTGCAATATATATATATATATATATATGAATATATATATATATATACTATATACTATATATACACACTCTATACTATACTCTTATCTGTTATCTTAACAAATTATCTCTCTGCTGTAGGAAGCAAATTTCTCTCTCTCCAGTATCATCTTTTTAAATGTCATCTCTCAGTGACCTGGAGGTCAAATACTACTGAGTAAATTCAGGGATAGATGAGCCTCAGAAGAGGAAGTTAAAGAACCAAGGAACCAAAGAGAGGGGAAACTGAGTCCACAGACACTGCCCCCCTGGGATGTCCAAACAAATTAAGAAATTATGTTTGGTTCCTGAGATGTGATGTGTGAGAGTTGGTGGGTGGAGAAAAAAAGCTTATAAATTCAGACCAGGAGCAAGTCTTGGTCCTTGGTGTGTGTGTGGAGCAGAGAAGGAACCCTCGCTGGCTTGTAGTTTATAGGCCTGTTATGGCATCTGCAGATTAGAAAGGTTCAGTACCTCTCTACCTCTCTCCTACTTTTCCCTCTCTTTACTACTATTACCACTTTTGATTTAATGAAGTTATTAAGCTACAAACAGCTTCATAATTTTAAATATTACACTAGCTATAATATGTTATCAGTTTTTCTTTCCATCTATCTATCTGGATACTTTTGCTTTTAAAAGTATTCTAGAATGATCACGGTTATCTATCCTACTGGTTTTATAATTTTCAACGGAAAACATATCTTTTTAAATTTCTGAGTCATATTAAGTTTTGCTATAACCTCTATTAGGTAAAACAATAGACTGTCCTCAAGAGTCTTAATCTATTAGCATACTATTCATTGAACCTGTGGTGATGAGTGGCTCTGAAATTTAAACTTTGGAAGAACTTTATAGTCTCATTTTAAAGTATAGTTTTACCCATCTGTTATCAATACTTCGGAGATCCATTCTTCTATCAGCAATCCAGGTTACATTTTCTCTTTCCCTTGATAGTTGCTATCAAAAGCTGCTGTGGCTAAAAAAAATCACTATCTTGTAGCCAACTTTTGGAAAAGTCTTTTTGACCTTTATCTGTACTTGTCCTTGGATAACAGTCACTGTGCCCTTTTCTACTTGGGTAGAATTTTCCAGAGCTTATGCTCCACTGGTATAGAATTTAGGTCATTTCTATGTCAGGTTGAAGAATCAGAGCAGGATATTAATGGAGGAAACTGCTTGAGGGTGGATTACATCTTAAATTACAGGAAATTTTTAATTTTTTAGTCAACATTTTTCTCATTGTTTTTATTTGGTTCTATATGGAAAAAGAAAGAGAATGAGATTTATACCACACTTACTACACATTAGACACTGTGCTGAGTATTTTTACAAGTATATCATTAAATCCTTAGCAATGTAGATAGTATTATTATGCCCATTTCACTGTGAGGGAAACTGAGGCATAGGTTTAGTGACTTCTCCAGGGTCACATAATGACTGAATTGGATTTGAATTCAGATTTTCCTGGTTTTCAGGCACAGGCTTTATGCATAATACTCTCTCTCTCTCTCTCTCTCTCTCTCTCTCTCTCTCTCTGTCTCTCTCTCTCTCTGTCTCTCTCTCTCTGTCTCTCTCTCTCTGTTTCTCTCTCTCTGTCATCATTTATTAAAAAATAAAAATTCAATATAACATAGATAATGTTAATTTGTGGTTTTGTAAGTTAATATAAAAACCAAAATGAACCATTTGTGTTTGAGTTTGACACCACTACTCTAAGGTAATAAATTTTGGTGTGATTCCAGTCATGTTAAATTCAAATTAAACTAACTTTTTATATAGCACCATGGCTAGCACATAGTATATGTGTTTAAAATGTTTATTGACTGATTGATTAATTAATCACATTTCTATAAAATAAAGATAATATCCTTCCTGAGGAATTGCCTTTAAAAGCTATGATGATCTCTACTGAGTGTGATAGTAATAAAATTTGACCCTATGACACTTTTGAGTTTAAAACAACTGTGACATTTATAGGCATAAAATCTCAGAATAAGTTGCTTCCAGAATGTACTTGATTTGGTGTCAGAGGACTTGTCTTCAAAATTTAATTCTGGGCCTTATAAACTATATGATTTTAAGAAAGTCTATTTCCCTTTCAAAAATCTCCTTTTGTAATATAAGGGGATGAAATGGACTACCTTGAAAAGCGATAAGTTCTCTTTCAATGGAGCTTTTCAAGTGGAGGCTAAATGACCACCTTTTGGGTATGTTGTGGTGGATTTTCCTTTGGAGTATGAATTAGGCTGAATGGCTGCTGAATCTCTCTTTCCAACTTTCAAATACTATAATTCTGTAACTAAGTGGTTGGTAAAGTCTCTTCTGGCTCTTAATCCATATATGTGACATATGGGAAACAGGGAACAATTCATAGCAGGATGTAATTAAGTAGGAAATACATAAATAGTATGAACTCTTGAATGTTATAACTATCTAGAGGATCCTAGGATCAGTGAAGGCTGGCAGACCAAGATGGCTTCATTGAAGAAGTGGGACTTGAGTGAGCCCTTGAAGGATGAGTAGGGATTGCATAAGAAGAGGAGAAAAGGGAATCTATTTTAGATGAGGGTAAATGTAGATATAGTGCCAGGAATTAGCATCACATGGATGTAAGATAGTGAGGAGACAGGCCTGTCCAGAGTTGAACAATTTTTCTCACCTATAGATTGATGAGGATAAGAAGGATTGAATTAAAATGCAGATGAAAAAAGTACAAAAGCTTTTTTTGATTGGAGGAAAGTAAATTATGTGACATACTTCTATATTTCAAAATGGAGCTGTCTTTGGAGAATGCAAAGAACACTTAACTTATGACTGTGAAGTAGGATTAGATTAGTGAATGCTTTATCAATCATTCATTTATTCATTCCTTCTGTTAGGAACAAAACTAAGAATTGAGAGCATGTATTACAGGAAGAGGAAAGTTAGCAGAGTTGTGATAGAGACACGGTTCAGGAAATGTTCGAGACAAAACCGGAGATTTAACTGAAAATTAAAAAAAATACCTAAAAAAGGACTATTTAAGTAATGGATGTGTGTTATCATGTTTTTTTAAATAAAATAAGACCTATATTCTAAGTAATTTCTGCAAAAAAAAACACAAAAAAAACCCAAAAAACACCAGGCCTTTTTTTTCCATTGGTGAATTCTTCCTGGAACCTTCATTTTGAGAAAAGGCCAGATGAGCTATCCTTTATTCTCTGGACCTTGCAATGAAACATCTCTGAGGGTATCTCCCCTCTCCTTAACCATTTTCCAGCTCCCTTTTATATGTTGCCTTTTCCCTTTAGAATGTAAACTGCTTAAGGGTAGGAAGTGTCGTTTTTTAATGTTTGAGGTTCTATTTATTTTGACCAGTGATTCCCAAAGTGGGTGCTACCACCCCCTGGTGAGTGCTGCAGCGATCTAGGGGAGCAGTGATGGCCACACTTTTTTTTGTGTGTTACATTCTATTCTGAGTTCAATAAATAGTTTCATAATTTCCAGGGTGCTCTAAGTAATATTTTTTCTAGAAAGAGGGCGGTAGTCCAAAAAAGTTTGGGAACCTCTGATTTAGACTATTTTTCCATTGTTACATGATTCTAGGGGTGTCTTTTTGCTCATATTTTTACCCCAGAATTTAGCTTGTGCCCAGCACATAGTAAATGCTTGATAAACACTCATTGTCTGACTGATTGGTAATATACCTGTTTCTTTGCTAAAATTCATACTATTCAGACTAAAGCTGATTCTCTTTGTCAAGTATGACTCACTCTTACCTTATTTCAGCTCATAACTGATACTGCTATATGATAAAGTTCATCTTTGATTCAACATTTTTAATTAAATATAGCACCTGTTATTTAGGCCTTCTGGGAATGGTGACAATTTTACAGTCTGACATTTCAAACAAATATCCCTCTTTGGGGTAGCCTCCTTATGTCCATATTCATCTATGGCTCTGAAAGTATAGTCAGTCTGGAATTTTAAATCCAGGAAATAAGATATGCATGAAGTTTTGACTTTCGTATGGTGGCAACAGTAATTTCTTCTAGGGCTGCTGATACCATTATGGGAAGGTTCACAGGGCCAAAAAGACTTAATTAGGAGGTAAAATAATACTCCGTGATTCCATTTGCATTCAACCTAGTAGTGGAATACCAAATTCCAATTTTAGATGGAACTCTTATGCAATCTGCAGTAACATTGTGAAGAAGTTTAAATGTAGACTTATTGAAGTAGTGGATATACTAAAAATAAGACTTCATAATTTCTCTAGGAACCTTTATTTAGTGTTTCTCAGTGTGATATGGAGGATAATAATAACATCAGTGCCTTATAGTGTTTTGCATAATTCCATTTGACCATAATCTCATATGACAACTCTATGAGGCAGAAAGAGAATATATTATTAGCATTATATAGATGAGGAAACTAAAGCTCCCTGAGGTTGAAATTTTTGAGATGTTAAGGGCAGCTAGATAGCATAATTGATAGAATATCAGACTTTGAGTCAGGAAGACTTGAGTTCAAATTTGACCTCAGATACTTACCAGTTGTGTGATCCTTGGGCAAATCTTTTAGGTACTGTCTGTCTGTCTCAGTATCCTCATATATTAAAACAGGGATAATAAGAGCACCTACTTCCCTGGGCTGTTGTGAGGCTCAGATGAGATAGCCTTTCTAAATATTACTGCAAAATCTTTCTGGAGTTAAATTGCTTTAAGATAAAAAAATGAAATAAAATACATATGCAATTATCAGGAAAATAAAAAAAGGAAATATAAAGTAGGAATTAATCATATGTGCATTGAAGACTTATGAGTAGAGAATACAAATCTCTAACAAATGGTAATATGCTCCTTATGTATGTTTATACATCCACTTGGCTTAGGGTTGAGAGGATGCTACTTGAAAATCGTTGACCTCTAGTGCCAGATTTATTCCAGAGACAGAGACCCACAGACCGAAGTGTTTCCAGAGGATTATAGAATTCCAGTGTCTGCCTCCAAGATAGCAAAATCAGGCTGCAACAGCACTTAAACCAATCTTACTGTTCCATGTAGTTCAGCAAATTGTATTTCAGCATTAGCTGATTAAAGTCATGGCCTGCGTTTTAATTGATTGCGTTGTTTAGCTGCTTAAAATTCAATATTGATATTTAGAAGAAGACGCATTAGATTTGATTAGAGGAGAATTTAATTCAGCATATGTAGCCTTGGATTTTGTAATCAGAGTTGCTGATTTAATAATGGAGTATTCCTGGTTTCATAGGGGACAATAGGTATCATAAGTAACAATTTAAGACTTGTCACATTTTCTTCAGTGCAGAAAATAATTTTTCCCAAGAGGACCATCTCTGACAGTATGTCTCTTACATAATGTATTGTACTTTCCCACTCAGCTCTCTGTTTTGAGATCAATGAAAATATGTTCACTTACATATTTTAAAAATCTGATATGATAGCAATTAAAATGAAATTGACATCATTAACAAATTTGACTTGTGTATGGATGTGAGTGGGGTTTAGAGTTAGATGCTGCTCTGATTTAAAGAATTAAAGACTCTTCTAAAAGAAATGAAATTTTACTATTTTCAAGTACATAAACCAACGGCCCCAAAGTAAAAAAATCTCCAGTAGGTGATGGAGTTATACCAGACCTACTTTAGTGACTTAAAGAGAACTGTGATATAGTAGAAAAAGTGATGGATCTGGAAGCAGATACCAGGGTTCAAAACTTGTCCCGCCTTCTAGTTGTAAATAATTTAAACCCTTATCTCTTTATTTTCATTCCATATAAAACAATGACATGATAATAATAACTGCTCCAATCTTCTTCCTTGGTTTTTGTAAATAAACTCCTTTTTACACTGCAGGAGGTTATTGAAATGTGACTTATTCTTAAGAATTAAGTGAAAAGCAAATTGACATGAGCATATCCCTTGCTGATAAAGTAGGTCAGCAACTTTACTTTACAAGATGGTTCCACTTGTTGGATATGACAACAGCATAGGGATTCCAGACATGACAACAGCAAAGGGATTCTATCATTTCTCCTCCCCCTACTGATAGGATTGTCCCTTTCATGTCTGGTAGCTATCACAGACTGTGCTCTGATCAGGCAGGAGGGGGTGACTGCATCCCATTTTACCCTTGTACCCTTGGTACCCAGGAGCCATTTCAGTCTGTGCCCCAAGAAAGTAGAAGGCAACTACCACAAGCATCATATTTTCCTAGCTGTTCCAGGAAATGACTGACCTATTTACCTGAGTCAGGGTAAACTAACATCCCAATAAAAATTCTCCCACTTTATCTGGGGCTAGTCTGTGAGCTTTTACAATAATAAAGCTTCCCTTTTTCCTCAATAAGAACCTCTGTGAAATTTTCATGTTTGAACCTTTGCTGGAAATCAGGCTGTATTACAAATAATTTTTTAATAAAAAAAAGAAAAAATATTGGTGAAACTGACAAATGCATAAAAAAATAATCTGAAAATGTATGCAATGTTCTCCCACCTTTGAAAGAACTACAAGTTGCCATTTTATTATCTCCTTCTATGTAGTCATATTTGTTCTTCATAATTTCACAACATTCATTTTCATTGACCTTTTGGTTGCTCTTTCCATTAACTTTACTTTGCATCAGTTCAGGTAGGTCTTACTACACTTTTCTATATATATCATCTGCAATTCCTAAAGCACAGTTTCTAAACAGAACTCTTTAACCTCTCTCTCTCTCTCTCTGTGTCTTTCCCTTAGTGGATCCTTTGTTTTCTGTTGGGTGTTAGATACTTTGACTAATTTGATATGTGGGTAGAGAAATCCTCTGCTCCCTTTTCTGTGGCAGAAGTGCAAAAGTCATATCCTTCATAAAGTTGTTGTCTTCCTCAAATGTGCCTTTTTTCTCCTCAATATTCAGGGCTAATAGGTTTAGCTTTTGCTAGGTGGTTCAGTAGATATAGTACTGGACTTGGAGTCAGGAAGACACAATAAATATATCAATGTTGTTGTTGTTGTTATACTAGAAACATGGCCAAACTTTAGACAAAGCCTAGCCACCCTTTGAATTCTATCATAGAAATTTTGAGGCTATTAATAAAAGATAAAGTTCATGAAACCATCTTTCAACTTAATTTTAGCTGACACTTTGTCTCTCTGTTACCTTCCTCCTAAGATTTCATCAACTGGACCTGGGAAGAGTCAATAGGTCAAGAACATCCCCAAAACACACATTATAAAGCAAAACAACATCTAAAATCCTGGAGACATGAAACACAACTTGAGTTCAATGTTACAGGAATCTCAGTATTTTTTTAAACCCTCACCTTCTACCTTAGAATCACTGCTATGTGAAACTAATGTTCCAAGGCAGAAGAATGTAAGGGCTAGGCAATGAGGGCCATGTGATTTACTCAGGGACACACAGCTAGGAAGTGTCTATTTGAACCCAGGACCTCCCATCTCTAGACCTGGCACTCAATCTGCTGAACCTCCTAGCTGCCCTCCAGGAATCTCAGTATTGACTGGCACATGAAGGCAGTGTTCCTGGAGGAAATGACTTCTGAGGTGGATTTTAAAGGAAATGTAGAAATTCAGTAGGCCAAGAACTTGAGGGTTATTTAAAATTCAATATTCCACATTAAAGTTTATTTTCTGAAGATCAATCCTACTTTTATTGTTACAGCACAACCAGATCACTTACAAAGACAGTCTGATGACCCAATGTGAACAATTATACCTGGGTGATTGACAACTGGATGGTGAAAACTGTCTCTGAGCATCCTTGTCACTTTTCAAAACTGTGTGAGGAGCTATAGCATATTGTCATTTTCTTCCATTTTGAGTAGTTGATATTCACTCAGGTAATGCAAATGTTTTAGGTACTCTACCCTTTGAGACTCTCTCTCTGGATTCTCTTCTTTCTTAGATCTCCAGATATGTGACTTGACCCTCCCCCTAGCTCTCTCCCCCCCCCCCCCCAGTGTTTTAGACTAAAGCAATTGGAAAAGGTTGGAGAGTTTCAGGACTAGTTCTGTGATGGATATTCCAGGTAGGGAAGGGAGGGGAATGGAATAAGCATTTATTAAGTACTACCAATTTGCCATGCCCCATACTTTATAGATATCACCTCATTTGATCCTCACAATAACTCTTTGATGTAGGTTCTATTGTTATTCCCATTTTACAGTGGAGGAAACTGAGACAAACAGAGATTAAATGATTTGGCTGAGGTTATATAGCTAATAAGAGTCTGAGGCTGGATTTGAATTTAGGTCTTCCCTTTTCAGGCCCCGTGCTGGCTACCAGTGGTTCATTCAGTGTTTTAGTTTGAAGGTTTATCTGTGATGTGATGCAAAGAGTATTGGATTTGGACTCAGAAGAGATCTGGATTAGAATCCCATCTCTGCTGAATTTGTGGGTCTGGCCATAGGCAAAGACTTAACCATCTGTAAAATGGAGAAAAAAATACGGGTAGTACCTACTTCACCAAGGCTGTTGTGAAACTCAAGTGAAGTAATGTTTGCTATCTGCTGCAGAACCTTCTCAGGTACTATATAAATGTCAACTCTCACGATTGTCGGGGCAGGTTTCAAGCTATTCATTCCAATTATAACATTTTGCACAACCTCACAGCATTAGGGCAGGTGCTCTGCTCTTCCTCTCTGCTCCTACACTGACTGCTTCATCATGACATTCACTTGTATTGTTGCTGCTCTGGGGAAAGGCAGGAAGAAGACAAGAATGTTTTTTCATTACGAATAGTACAATTTAGGAAGGAGATCCTTTACAGCTTCCATTGTGTTGGAATTCCACTGTGCTGAGAGGAGGGAAATGAAAAAAAAAATTTGTCCATGCTAGAGAACAGAAGGGGAAGAGAAGAGAGAAAAGCAGCTGTTTGGTACAGTAGACAGAGAGCTGGGTTTGGAGTTTCAATCCTGGCATAGATGCTTACTTGGCTGTATGACCCTGGGCAAGTCAATTAGTTCATTTCAGCCTCAAAATGTCCTCATTCATAAATTGGGGACAAATAAGAGAACCAACTTTGGTTGTTGAGAGGATCAAATAAGACAATATGTTGTATAAAACTCTTTTCAAATTCTAAACGTCTATATAAATGCTAGTTTCTGCTATTATAATTAGAAGAGTAAAAAGACATGTTTTGCTCCTCTGTAGAGAAGCAACTAGGTGGCTTATTAGGAGAGAGCACTGAGTCTGGAGTCAGGAAGATCTGAATTTTAATGTGGCCTCAGACACTTACTAATAGTGTGACCCTGGACAAATCACTCGACCTTTGCCTTAATCCACTGGACAAGGAAATGGCAGGACACTCCAGGTTCTTTCCACAGAAAATTCCACAGTTAGTATCAGTGTGCCGTGGACTCGGGGTCACGAATACGAATAGTCGGATGTGACTGAACAAGAAGAAGAAAGAGAGGGGGCAAGGACAACCCTCCTCTCCCCCCTAGGAATATTAGGGGACTGGAGAGAGAATGAACTTTAAAGGCTAAGCGAAGCACCTATGTGTTCTCCAGCTTTCCGCTTTCCCACTGATGGGAACAATGGAGAACTTTAGGACCATTCCTACCATACCTCAGCTGCATTATAAATAAGCTTCTGCCAACCGGCCTGGGCACCTGCCCAGCGCTCGTGGCATAGTTTCTGGGTGGAATTATGTTCCATTTTCCAAACACACGAACCCTCCTAACTTGAACCTATTTGTAAGTTGAAGATCAGGCTTCCTGTTGGAAGAGGCACATCTCAGATGGCTTTTTTTTTTTTTGTAATAGAAATTTTCAGAAGTGAGAAAAAACGCTAGGAATGTTTTAAAAGGTGAGAAGTTTGGGCACTCGTTAGAGCTATCAAGATTTCTTGACATCAGACTGCAGCACTCAAACCTAATGGGCAGCTTTTCCAGTCGTAATCAGGTTTGTAAATGTGTTTTATATACTTCAGCTTGCGACCCATTAAGCGACATTGCCAGCTTAATAACCATAAAAGCTTCCCAGACTAGAGTTGGCATTATTGACTAGGTTGCTAAAATGCTTTATTGTCTAATGACAGCATTTGTAATGCGATTGGTGAAATATTGCTTGGAGAATAATATGGTATCATAGTTTATGAGAAGTGACAAGTCGTTTCTTTTCTCTGGTTAACAATCATGGATAGCCTTGACAAATAATTTGGACAGTAACTTGAGTCACTCCATTACCGTGTACACTCATTATGGGTATCAGGGTTGTTGGTTTTTTTTTTTTTGTCTGTTTTTTGTATCTATAGGGCTTAACATAGTGCCCAATGCATAGTAAATGCTCAGTTAATGTTTGATGATTGACTGGCTGACTGTGCCCCGGGGTAAGTATCTTGTTTCTCCTCATCAGAATCCTTTATCTAGCAAAAGATGGAAAACAGCTTTTGGGAAAACTTCAGTGAATTGGGAAGGTACAAGGCATCACTAGCTAAGCAATCTGCATGCCTAGCTGATTGTTCAGGTGGGAAACTATGTGACAAGCACATTGCTTTGCATACTGAAGATGTTTAACTAGTGTTTGGTGATTTGAATTGAAGTTGAATTGAATTAAAGGACCTGATGCTTCAAATGGAGGACTGGCTGACTGATTTGGAGGCTCAAATACTATACAGCCTATTTGGGGAAAAATCAATTCTGTTCCCAGAATTTATGGTTTATTCATAACTGGTCATAACATAAAGAGAAATTTGTTCAGTAAAACAAAGGAAATGATAAAGTCAAGATCTTTGCCCCAAGTAAAATGGTATTTTTTTTTCCTTTTCCCTTGTAAAACTTGTCATAAAAATCCATCAGCTTTCCACGGCAACAAATTTTTTCATGAGTTTTTCAGAAGTGGTCATAACTTATACCTTCATTCATTTTGTAGAGTCCAAAAGTCTATTAACTCTGCTTCTCATTTGGGGGCTTGGGACACAATGCCCCTGAAATCTGGAGAGTCTGAGTAAAATATTTTGGCCCTCCCTTTGTACCAGAGAAGAAGTCTGATTTTTTTTTCTTTTTCTTTCATGGGTTATTTACAGTGCTTTATTGTAAAATTTAGGTTAAGCATTTGATCATAGGCTGTATATAGGTCAACTAAGTGAAAATATTTTTGAAATACTTGAAAGAGAAGGATAAAAATTCAAAATGAATAATTAATGCTTAAAAATTAAAATTTGAGAATAATCCTGAACATTCTTACAAGTAATACATATGCATTTTTAAATTGTATTAAATTGATTAAGAACTTTTTTCCATGGTTACATGATTCATGATTTTTCTCTCCCCTCCTCCCGCCCACCTCCTTTAGCCAATGTGCAATTCTACTGGCTTTGCATGTGTCATTGATCTAGACCTATTTCCATATTATTGATATTTGCACTAGGTTGATCTTTAGACTACATTCCCAATTATATCCCCATCGAACCATGTGATCAAGAAGTTGTTATTCTTCGTGTTTCTACTCCCACAGTTCTTTCTCTGGATGTGGGTAGTGTTCTTGCTCATAAGTCCCTCAGAATTGTCCTGGATCATTGCATTGCTGCTAGTAGAAGTCCATTACATTCGATTGTACCACAGTGTATCCATCTCTGTGTATAAGGTTTTCCTGGTTCTGCTCTTTTCACTCTTCATCAATTCCTGGAGGTTGTTCTAATTCACACGGAATTCTCCCAGTTCATTATTCCTTTTAGCACAATAGTATTCCATCATCAACAGATAACCACAATTTGTTTAGCCATTTCCCAATCAAAGGGCATCCCTTCATTTTCCAAATTTTTGTCACCACAAAGAGAGTGACTGTAAATATTTTTGTACATGTCTTTTTCCTCATTATCTCTTTGGGGTATAAACCCAGCAGTGGTATGGCTGGATCAAAGAGCAGACAGTCTTTTAACACCCTTTGGGCATAGTTCCAAATTGACATCCAGAATGGTTGGATCAATTCACAACTCTACCAGCAATGCATTAATGTCCCAATTTTGCACATCCCCTCCAACATTTATTAAGTGTCCTTTTAGCCAATCTGCTAGGTGTGAGGTGGTACCTCAGAGTTGTTTTGATTTGCATTTCTCTAATTATAATAGATTTAGAACACTTTTTCATGTGCTTATTGATAGTTTTGATTTCTTTATCTGAAAATCGCCTATTCATGTCCCTTGTTCATTTATCAATTGAGGAATGGCTTGCTTTTTTGTACAATTGATTTAGCTCTTTATATATTTGAGTAAATAGACCTTTGTCAGAGGTTTTTGTTATAAAAATTCTTTCCCATTTTGTTGCTCCCCTTCTAATTTTGGTTACATTGGTTTTGTCTGTACATAACCTTTTTAATTTAGTGTAATCAAAATTATTTATTTTACATTTTGTAATTTTTTCCAACTCTTGCTTGGGGTTAAAATCTTTCCTTTCCCAAAGATCTGACAGGAATACTATTTATTCTGTGTTCACCTAATTTACTTATACTTTACTTTTTATATTCATGTCATTCACCCATTCAGAATTCATCTTGGTGTAGGGCCAATGTTGATCTAAACCTAATTTCTCTCATACTATTTTCCAATTTTCCCAAGAATTTTTGTCAAATGGTGGATTTTTATTCCAAAAGCTGGGATCTTTTATTTTTATCATACACTGTTTTGCTGAGGTCATTTACCCCAAGTCTATTCCCCTGATCCTCCCTTCTGTCTCTTATCCAGTATCATATTGTTTTGATGACCACTGCTTTATAGTACAGTTTAAGATCTGGTACTGCTAGGCCCCCCTCCACATTTTTTTTTATTATTTCCCTTGATATTCTTGAGCTTTTGTTCTTCCAAATGAACTTTGTTATAGTTTTTTCTAATTCAATAAAAAAGTTTCTTGGTAGTTTGATAGGTATGGCACTAAATGGAGTAAATTAATTTGAGTAGGATTCTTACAAGTAATTAAACATAATAGTACATACATTTTATACATTTATGAGTTACTAACCTTTTTAAGAAATCTCCACATTCTTAGCCTTTTATATTGTCTGTTGGCTTTCATGTTCTTTTCGTAAATGTAAATTTTTTACTTATTTTAACTTTAAAAAAGAAACGTATCTCTTTATAGCATTAAAAGATAAAATATATTGATGTTATACAATACTGTAGATACATTTTATGCATTTCTGGGTTTCTAAACTTTTTCTGTGTCATCTACTCGCCCTTGAGTGTCATCTGTGACTTACACAAAGTTTTCTCCAAATTCTTATTTAATTTTTTATGCTGACCTGAGATCTACCAAAACTGTGATGGGGAGAGTTGAAATGTGGAACATAAAGAAGCCAAAATGAAAATTACATTGGAATGGCCAAATGTTTATGTATGTTGAGTCATAAGCTAAGCTGTTCCTTCTTGACACTTAGTAGGCACTTAATAAATGCTTGTTAACTTATTGAATAACAAGGACTAGAACAAACCACCTTGGGGTTGGGAAGGATGGGTTGAAGGTGACAGTGGAAGAGAGGAATAGCAGTCTTTTCAAGATAGCATGCACAAGAAACTTGTTTTGTTTTTGTTTTTGTTTTTGAACCCTTACTGTGTATTAGCTCTAAGAGTGATAAGGGCTAGACAATGGGGGTTAAGTGACTTGCCCAGGGTCACACAGTTAGGAAGTGTCTGAGGCCAGAAGGAACTTGTTTTTAAGAACTGAGTTCTGTGTTCTTGGCCACTGCATCCCATTTAGTCATCTATTGGGTAGTCGCATGAAACCCAGGATCTGAGAATAATCCTGCTTCCGTAAAACCCTAGAGATGGTCTTGTCTTTGGGTTTAATAAAGGAATCTTGAAAGTTTAAACTATTAAAAATAAGACTTTAGGGGGCATTTGGTTGGCTCAGTGGATTGAGAACCAAGCTCAGAGAGGGGAGATCCTGGGTTCAATTCTGGCCTTATTTTATGTGACCTGGGCAAGTCACATAACCCCAGTGTTTCCTATTACAGCTCTTCTGCCTTGGAACCAACCTTAGTATTGATTCTAAGACAGAAAGTAAGGGTTTAAAAAAGGGACACCTTTAAGTGGAATATCTTATATATATCATTTTATATAGTCAACAAATATATGAATGGCAGAAAGGAGTCATGAATGTGTGTGCATTTACACACAGACATAATTCCTTACTGTCATATGTATGTGTCATGTTATATATGTACATATTAAATATATTTTCATATGCAAACATAGGTGTGTAAATATACGTAAATATTTCCCCTTTCTTTGTATCCTCTGTGCTTAGGAGAGTGCTTAGCACAGGGTGAACACTTAATAAGTGCTCATTGACTTATTGACACTTTCAGAGGTGCAAAAGAACTTTATGATATCATTTAATTGAATCCTTTTTATAACATTGATGAGAGATCTGCAGATAAATAAGGCAAAATGATTGGCCTAGGGATGATGCATGGCAGAGCTGAGACTTAAGCATGGATCTTCTGGCCCAGGTCCAGTGCCCTTTCTGTATTATGCCACATCGCCTCTACATAAATATCTATGAATAAAACATGAAGTCATATATTAGGGAATGAGCAATTTATTACTCTTTTAAAATATGAATTTCTAAACAATGCATTTTTATCTCTCTGGATAAATTCATATTTGATTCCTCAGTATATGATATTTTGCTTTATCTAATAAACTTCTTCCTATTCTATTGCTTCATTATAATGTGAAAGTAACCCTGAGTCCTTGAAGGGCCATGACAATGACATGCTAGTTCTCTTGAAGGTCTTACATCCTGAAGAAGGCTTTGGGTTTCATAAAAACAGTTTCATAAAATAAAACAACATATTAGTCTAGTATAACAGTTTATGCAATGTACCCCACATCCTTAGTTTTCTAACTTCCCAATAAAATAAAAGAGATTCATTTTCTCATCCCTTCTTCAAGCCTCAAGCTTTGTACTCATTATGAGGCTATGTTGAATTTCATTTACAATGGTAGAGTCACTGCATATTTTATTTTCTTGTTCCTACTTCATTTTCTATCAGTTAATATTATCCTGGTGAGAAAACTGTGTGCCTTTGGTCTGAGTATCAGCCTAAGACACATTTGGAGAGAATGATTATCAGGTTGACTTTAGAGAGATGAATTTCTTGGCCATAGCAAATCCTGAATATAATTTATCAAGTCACAGTAAGATTGCAATCTGTATCAGTGAAGGAAATACTCACACCAACAAAAATCATGAATCCTTGATGTAGCGATTCAAGTCATCTATTAATTTTCCTAGTCAATTTTTATAGATGGTAGAACACATTTTTTGCAGGTGACAGTAGTAAAATTGGGAAACGCTGTTGGCAACATGTCCTCAGTTATAGTCACTCAATCACATTGGCTGAATGTTGATTTTTGAGCACAAACTGCTACACTAATTGCTGAGGAGAGAGACAAAAGAGAGGATATCATCCTTATCTTCAAGCACCCTAATGAAGGGAAAAAAACATAAAACATGAACTAATTGAAGGTTTTTTTTTTTTTATCAAATCTTAGTTTTAACATTGTCATTATTCCCAAATATATTCTTTCTTCCCTGTCTCTTTATCCAGGGAACCATCCTTTGTCACCCCTTAAAAGACTAAGAAGAAAGAAAAAAGTTTCAAAAACCTAAACAACCCATTAATTGAATATAACAGATTGTGCCTCGTACCACATCTATAGCCTTCCAATGCCCCAATGAAACAAGAGGTTCATTTTCCCATCTCTTCTTCAAGCCTCACACTTTGTACTTAATAACCAGATTAAGTTGAGTTTCAACTTTTACCTTATTTATATTCATATAGTCACTGTATATTTGGTTTTCTTGATTTTACTTCATTTTGCATCAGTTCAAATGTCTTCCCTTGTTTCTATCTATTCTTTTTATGTGCTGTTTCTTATGGAGCAATAAATTGCATTTCATTCATATCTCACACAGATTTTCAAAATTTGGCCCAGGGAACTTTGTGGTTGTGAGACCTTTTTAGGGGATTTACGAAGTCAAAATCATTTTTATAATAGTACATACACATTGATAGTTATAACCCATATCAACAAAAACTCAGTTATAGTTTTCAGTAATTTTTGAGAATGTAAAGGAGTCCAGAGACCAAAATGTTGGAGAATTCTTAATATCACATGATTTATTTTGAAGAACATTTTTAAAAAGTGGATATTTTCGAATGTAGCAGTCACTTTTCAATGAATACTTATCAATTTATCATAAAAATTAAATTAATATGATTGTAACTAACAGTACAGATAGCTTTCTACTCTTGTAGTTAACCATTTGTTAGCAGAAAGAGATGTGTGTTTTTCCCATTTTAAAAACATTAATTAATTAATTAAATTTAAAATAATTTTCTATGGTTAGATGATTCATACTCCTCCTCCTTCTTCCCTCCCCCCCCTAGCCAATGAGCAATTCAATGGGGTTTCACAAGCATCATTGATCAAGACCTATTTCCATATTATTAATATTTGCAATAGAGTGATCCTTTAGAGTCTACATCCCCAATCATGTCTCCATCGAACCATGTGATCAAGGAAACGTCTTTCTTCTGTGTTTCTACTCCCACAGTTCTTTCTTTGGATGTGGATAGTGTTCTTTCTCAGAACTGTTCTGGATCATTTAATTGATGCCAGTAGAGAAGTCCATTACATTAAATTTTACCACAGTGTGTTGGTCTCTGTGTACAATGTTCTTCTGGCTCTGCTCCTTTCACTCTGCATCAATTCCTGGAGGTCATTCCAGTTCACATGGAATTCCTCCAGTTCATTATTCCTTTCATCACACTAGTAAGATGTGTGTTTTAATGTGTAGTCTAGAACAAACATTTTAAACCCTTATTTTCCATCTTCAAATCAATACTGTGTATTGCTTCTAAGGCAGAAGAATAGTAAGGACTAGGCAGTGAGGGTTAAATGACTTGCCCAGGGTTATACCGCTAGGAAGTGTCTGAAGCTAGACACGAACTCAGGACCTCTTATCTCTAGGCCTGGTTGTCAGTCCACTAGGTACCTGGCTGCCACCTAGA
Source organism: Gracilinanus agilis (assembly GCF_016433145.1). NCBI lineage: Eukaryota > Metazoa > Chordata > Mammalia > Didelphimorphia > Didelphidae > Gracilinanus > Gracilinanus agilis. The sequence continues at coordinate 107,532,984 of NC_058131.1, forward strand.
ACCAACCTTTTTTCTCATGAAGTTCAGTTATTGTTTATGTTGTAATTTTGCTTTTGCTTTCTTCATTCTGTATCAGTTCATAACAAATGAAAAAACATATTTTAATAGATCAGCAGCTCAACCAGGGTTATTTAGCATAGAACAGAATGATAACTCTGAGTCTGAGTAGCGTCTTAGTGAGAATGGAAAGAGGAAGATCAGGTAATCAAATGTAGTTAATCATAATTATAACAATAAATATAATCATAACTCAACATTTCATATTTCTTCATGCTTGATTTCCAGAGGGCTTTCACATCCATGATGTCATAAAATAACTTGCATTTCTGTGTCTGTTTATTTATATTTCTATATATTTTCAGAACATTTTTCTCACAACTGCATGGTGTAGTGGGGTGTGAAAGTGCTAACATACCCATTTTATAGATGAAGGAAGGCGTGTCTCTAATGGGGGTTAAAATTCCCAGTTAGATTAATGCTATCAATTCTACTCTACTCCCTTCTCCAATAATAGTAATTAGTCCTCTCTTGTCATTTAGGTGCTACAGACTCATTTCATAATATTTCCTCTCAGGTATCCTGTATTCCAGACAATTTGACCTACTTGTTCTTCTCTTTATCTCACATCTCCCAACTTTGTGGAATGTTCTGCTTCCTTGATTCTAGACACACAGATTCCCTCAATTCCCTGAAGGCTCAGTGCAGATGCCACTTCTTGCCTGGAGGCTTTTCCTAATTTTCCACCTTCCCTCACAGCTCTCAGCTATTAGTATTCTCCATCCATTTAGAACTTTATATTCATTTTACATATACATATATTTGCTTCTCCGTGTATATATTTAATCTCCCTAGCATAATTCATTCATTTAACTCATTAAAGAAACATTTAAAGCATATGATAAAAGTCATGTAAAAATGTCAGAGATACAAGGACAAATAAAAGAATTAGGTAGTCCCTTCCCTCAAAGAGTTGATATTCTGCAAAGGAAAAAATAACATGCACCCTGATATTTTATTATATACTATATTGAAAGTCAGTAGTAAGTAATTGTGAGGTGGAAAACTGAAACACCTTGGGAGATCTGGAAAAGTTGAAATGAGCCTTGAAAGAAGCTCAAGATTCGAAGAAACCTAGATGAGGTAGCACTGGGGCAATTCATGCAAAGACACAGAAATGGGGAAATGTTCTGCTGTGAACAAGGAGCAGCTGGTAGGCCACTCTGGCTGGACCATAGATTAGAAAGTAAATATACTTTCAATCTTGCATGATTAGAAAGGGTCTGATGTTCTGGGATTCAAAGGCCAAGTACAGAGTTTGCATTTTATATTAGGAGGCACTGAAACTTTTGAGAAGTGGAACTTGATCAAACTTTTGTCTTCAGAAACTCTGTTCCTAAGAACAGGCCACTGGCTTTGATAATTAATGGATCATTGGTGACTCTGGAGACTAGAACTTTAATACAAAATGAAGATTTTCCCATGATAGTTCAATATCAAAGCATTTTTGGATTAATGGTGAGAATAGAAGCTAGGCTGGAATGAGTAGAGAAGTTTAAGGAAAAGAGAGAAAGGGAAAGCTGGAGGTTTAGATGTCATTTCCTCAAATTTTTCTTTGAAAGAACTCAGTTAAGTAGCAATTGTTTAATTTCCTTTCTTTTTCTTTTTGGTTTTTGTTTTGGTCTTCTATCTCATGTAGTTAGCTCCTGTATATTACAAATGCTTAATAAATGCTTCTTGGGTTAATGATTTATGAATGATTTTGTCTTAGGGAACTCCATTTTATAAGTTGAACCTGTGACTTCATTGGTGTGAGAACCCCAATAAAGAAACTCCTACCAGGAAAGATCAGATCCTTCTTTATATTTAATAGTTGTAGTTGACTGGTGTTGGGGATAAGGGTTAAGTGAAATGCTCAGGATTATGTAGTAGATTATGTGTTAGCAATAGGACTTGAACTCAATCTTCCTGGAAGCCGCCTCTCTACTCTGCCAAGGCCAGCTCTCTCAATGAATAGTTAACAATAATCATTATGATATATTATTCTTATCATTTGTGTAGTGTTTTATGGTTTACCAAGGGCTTTATATATATTATCCCTTTCATCGATGCCTGTGTACCTAGGAAATAGTCATGAATTGTTCCTTCCTTTGGCATGTAAAGTAAATAAAATGACACTGCTTTTAAGATGACCACGACTGATGAAATGAAATTTATTTAGTTTTAATGTGTTATTTCCACCTACTTTTGTTTTCCTGCATGTGCACATATATGTATATATACACACATACATGTGTGTGCATTTTGTGGGATACCCTTTGAAAGCAGCTCTGTGTAGGTGGGTTCACGATGTAGTTAGAAACTTGTACAAGAAGTTATGGAAGGAAATACTGTTTGCTTTTCCTGGGCACCTTTATTGGAATGTCTGTCCCCAACTCTGTAAATATGAACAACTTCTATAGATTTTGTAAACTATCCAGTTTAATAAAAGGTCAGGAATACTCCCAGGAAACCAAACTGAAAGTAAGGCTATACAGGGCCTCTAGAACATAACTACCTGGGAAGCAAACAGAAGTAGTTGTGAAGACCAATGTTCAAATCCAACCTCAGATATTTACTAGAGTGTGACCCTGGGTAAGTCACTCAAGTCACTCTATAATTATTTCCTCAATGGTAAATTGGGGATAATAATAGCACCTACTGTTGTGAGGATCAAATGACATAATATTTGTAAAAAGTGCTTAGCATGGTGATTGGTCCATTATAGACATTATGTAAATGTTAGCTATTATTATTATTCCCTATGCAAATATTTTGGGGCAACCAGGTGGATAGAACACCAGGATTAGTCAGAAAAAATTTGAGTCCAAATCTAGCCTCAAATATTTACCAGTTGTGTGATCATGAGTAAAGCACTTAGCCTCAGTTTCCTCAAGTGTAAAATGGTGATAATAATAGCACCTACCCCACAGGGTTGTTAAGAGGATCAAATGAGATAATATTTATAAAAAGTACTTTTAATAGTACCTGGAATATTATAGATGCTATATAAATGTAAGCTATTATTATTATTATTGACTATAGAAAACTTTGGGATGACTACAGAGTACAGAAGATCTGAGTTTCAATCCCCTTAAATAATTCTTAGCTGTGTGATCCTGGGCAAGTCACTTAACCCATATTGGCCCCAGTTCTCATCTGTAAAATGGGAATAAACTGGAGAAGAAAATGGCAAACCAATGTAGAGCCTCTTTCCCAAGAAAATGCTATGGACAGAAGTCCGTGGAGTCATTTAGAGTTAGACATGACTAAATGACTGAACAATAACAATACAAATGCTTACTTCTTTTCCTCCTTCCCCCCTATGCTTATTTTTCTCCCTATGGAAGAGATAGTAGAATGTAGTGGGAAGAACCTATTGAGTTGGATTTATAGTTCTGCCCTTCTGTCTGAATCTTAGTTTCCCTATTTATAAATTTAGACACTCAGACTAGATGATCTCTTTGGTAACTTCTGGATTTAGGTATAGAATTCCTAGCCCAACATGGCCACTCTATCCCCTGGACAAAGCGATTATCACCATCTTTTGGCTTTTTAAAAAATTTTACAATTTAAAATCCCTTTCTGAGAGGCTGACAGAGAAAATTAAGTGTCTCCTGACTTTGTGATCAAGCAGGGCTGGTCCCCATTTTAGCTCTTTCACATTTCACTGCATTGTTCATTCATGCTACAGAACTGGTGCAAAGACCTTGATTCTTCTCTGTTTTCTGTGGCAAGTAGATATTCATTATGTCATGTGTCAAGTCATATGCCATCTATTTGGGATATGTCCATTTCAATGTCCATCTATAGGACACCACCACATGCCTGTCCTTAATAATCTATGGGAAATATTTTAAAATATTCTTTGAAAATAAATCCATTGTAATGACCTTGAATTTGCCTTGATGGCTTTACTGGTGAAGTGTGAATTCCAGAGATAGCTTGTCAGCAAAGTGTCAGCAAGTCCTTGTGGAAGTGAAATAGGACAACACCACTACTTTTTGTTTATTGATGATGCTACTTTTGTCTGATAAGGAATATCTGCTCTGGTAGTTTGAAATATAATATAGTGGCAAATAGAATAAAAACAAGATACGTAATGTATCCCAGGCATTGTCTAAAAAGTATACCTCCTCTATTTTATGGGCTATCAGAAGTGGTCTTGGCTTTGAGGGAATAATTGAGGTCATGAAGCTCTCCTGCTTAGTCCCTAAGATTTAGCAGCAAATGCCTGATGACATCACGAAAAAAAGAAAATGATCACATTCATAACTCAGTTAGCTATTCTTCAATTGATGGACATCCCCCCTCATTTCCGCTTTTTTATTTCCATCACAAAAGAGCTGCTATAAATATTTTTGTACATAAAAGACCTTTTTCTCTTTCTTTGTACTCCTTTGGAGTACTATTGTGCTGCAAGAAATGAGGAAATAGATGATTTCAAAGAGACAAAGAAAAACATGCTGAGTGAAGTGAGCAGAATCAGAAGAACAATTTATGCTATAATATTAACATTAGAAAATAAACACTTTTGAAGATTTTTAAAAATTGACAAAGATCAATTTATATAGTAACAAAACACCATAAAAACAAAACAAAAAAACAAAACAAAACACAACTTTGAAAGCTGTAAAAATTATGATCAATAGAATGGCCATTTATGATTCCAAAGGACTGAAGATGAAACATGAATCCATATCAATGATGGATTTAAGGTGAAGAATGGACAAATTCTTTATTTCTCAGTGTCCTCATCTGTAAAATGGGCAAAATAACACATACCTCCTCTTAGGCTTATTGAAATGATACAATGAGAAACTATTTGTAAAGTGCTTTGAAAAAGTTAAAATGCTATGTAAGTAATAACTATTATTAATGAAGCATGTGGAAACAGGAAGATCTGGTTCAAATCTTGTCTCTGACCAACCAGTAATGAGACCTCAGTCTGTCCTGGCCTCAGTTTTCTCAAATGCAAAATGGGAATAATAATAAAATCTACCCCCTAGGGTTGGTGGGATGATAAAATGAAGTAATATTTATGAAGTGCTTTACAAAGCTCAAAGTGTAAAATAAATGCTATAGGGAATGTCAAAATGGTGACTATTCTATTGGATACCATATATAATAAATAACAACTGGAGCAAATGAGGGACCTAGCCCACTTGTTATCTTCTATTTTTGAAGTAGGATGAGATTTTTGCATTAGCATAATTGATGTAACAGTATGGGAGATAAGAAAATAACAATTGTTTTGCAGATATTTTAGAGGTAACACAATAAGTACTCAACTTCACGTCATTAGCATTACAGATCTGTCCACATTTGATGACTTTAGGAGAGGGAATCTGCCTTAGGGGGAATGAGCCCTGGACTGTTAGGGATTACCAGTGCTGAAATCTCACTTTTGAAGTTAACTAACTATATGATTTTGGTCAAGTCACTTAGCTTTTTTAGCCTCACTTTTCCCATCTGTAAAGTGGGAATTATAATAGCTCTGGTACTTATCTCACAGGCTTGAATGAGAATCAAGTGAAGTGACATAATGAAATTTATTTTAAGGGGCTATATAAATGTCAGCTCTGTATAGGTCTTTGTTGTTCACTTGCGTCTGACTTCTTGACTCCATTTGGGATTTTCTTGGCAACGATGCATTGGTGGTTTCCTTCTCCAGCTCATTTTATGGATGAGGACTAATGCAAACAAGTAAAGTGACTTGCCCAAGGTCACACAGCTAACAAGTACATGAGGCCAGATTTGAACTCAGGAAGATGAATCTTTCTGACTCCGGGTCTGGCATTCGATGTACTCTGCTGCTCAGCTATCCAATCGTTCAACTGGCCTCTGATCACTAGTAACTAGGTGACTCTAGGTAGTTAAGTCACTTAAGTTCATCAGCTCCCATGGGTTTAATGATTATCTCAGTATGGAGAATTAATGGATCTCTAGACAGAGTCCTACTCTCTCACCGCACCTATTGTCCCACATCACCTAGAGACATATTAAACTCAACATTTCCCAAAAGAAAATCATTCTTCATCTTTCCCTCTAAAGTTTCCCATTTTCCATACTTCCTTATTTCTGAAGGGGATTTGCTGAGTCTTCCTGTTTCAAATTGATTTCTATACTCTTTCTTACCTCACATGTGCAGTCACTTGCTACATGTTGCCCTTTCTACCTCCTCACCAACTTTCATATCCAAAGCTTCCCCTCTGTTCAACCAGCCCCCAGCTCAGGTCCTCTTCATCTCATGCTTAGAGGGTTGCAATGATCTCTTAATTGCTCTTCTGGAGTTAGTCCTACACACTGATACCAAAGTGATTTTTCTTAAATACCCATATGACTAGGTAATTCCCCTTTTCAGTAAACTCCAGTGGCTTCCAATTTTATCTGTAGAATAATAAACTTTTTTCCTCTTATTATTTAAAACGCGAGCTGGAGAAGGAAGTGGCAAACCACTTCCCTATCTTTGCCAAGAAAACTCCAAATGGGCTCATGAAGGGTCAGACCTGCCTGAAATGACTGAACAACAGCATCAGTTGAAGTCCTATTATGTACTGAGCCCAGTTTTAGGTTCTGTATTGTAGCAAAAGATGTTCTAGTCTTTGCAGTCAATTAGATTTATAGAGAGATGGTTAGATAGATAGACAGACAGATAGATAGATACATAGATACATAGACAGATAGAATAGAGCCTTTTCCTAAATGCTCACTATTTATCAGGGAATTAATTTATAACAACCATAGAAATGAGATCAAAGAATCACAGAAGGTTAGGGTTGGGAGAAAGGATCTCAGAGGTTTTGTAGTTTAACTTTCCTTTAAAAAATGTAATGGGTTAGGAGACTTAGGCTCAGAGGGATAAGCAAAACTAGAATCTGATATTCTAGAGTACCAGTTCTGTGATTATTCCACTGTGATTCCATTGTTTCTAATGCAACAAGCAAAGAGTGATTGAGTACTAAACTCTATGGTATTATCTGTAAGAAAAAAAAATTCCAAGGCAGCAGAGATCATAGTGCAAGTGGGGCTTGAACATAGCCTAGAAGGATATGTAAGAGTTAGGGAAGATGCATTCTGGGTATGGTGAATAGCATGATCAGAAGCCTGTCTTTTCAAATCAAAACAGCAGTTATTTACTGAGAATCTGCAATGTGTATGTCAACATTTCCCAAACCATGTTGCAAAGAAGCTCAGAGGTCTATGTAATGTGCATAGGAGAAATCTCTGACAAAATTTCAGTGCTGCCAATGTTTTCTCTTCTAAACTACTAAATTATGTATGTTTAGTGTGAGGCAGAAGCTTTCTTTTTTTCTCTCCGATATCTCTGCTTACCTAGGAGAATTGTAGCAACTTGAGAGCATGAGTGCTGCAGGAATGATAAAGGAGAGTTGAGTACCAGGGTGGTGGGTAGAGATGGGGATGCAGATCACTGCTCTCTTATTATGCTGGGAAATCTTTGGGAATGATGGAGAATGAAAAAAAAATGTTAAGGATTTCCCTCATCTTGAGAAGCTGAATGAAAGAGACTAAAATGAGATGGAAGAACAGTGAAAAATAGGAACGGATAGTTGGAAATTTCCTTCCCTTCTCCCCCAAATCATTCCACTTAATCTCAGCTAGTAGAAAGTAGGTTAAAGAAGAACTTTATGTATATGTGTGGGGTGGGGGAATTAGTTGCCATCACAGGACTCTTTAGATGTTCAGAGTATTTACATTGATCTTGAGGACACTAAAAGTTACTCATTTCAGAGTTTGTTTTTGCTTCTTTATGATTTGCAAGAAAACTTTCCTCCACAATATTGTGAATAACATTCTTGTAAGTGGAGAGTTGGGTCCAGTATAATGGTGGACGGACATTGTCCAGAGGTTTCTCCAGATATCCTAGATAGAATAGAATCCCAGAGAGATGAAAAAAAATTCTTCAGAAGTATATTTGAGTCCTTCATTTTATGAAAGCAAGTCTCTGTTAAAAAAGGTTATATGTCTATCAAAACTATTTCTTAGGTAAGGTAATTAATTTTTCATAGTAGTAGTAGTAGCAGCAGTAGCAGTAATAATAGTAGTATTGCAACTAGGTACTATTAGTTGTGTAGTGGATAGAGCCCTGGGTCCAGAGTTGTAAGATTTACGTTTTTTAGTTCAAATCTAGTCTCAGATACTAGCTTTGTGACTCTGGGCAAAGTCACTTAACTCTTTTTGCCTTAGTTTCCTCATCTGTAAAATGAGCTGGAAAAGGAAATGGAAAACCATTTCAATATCTTTGCAAAGAAAACCCCAAATGGGGTTATAAAGAGTTGGAAACAACTGAACAACAACAACAAAGAAGTAGTAGCAGTAGCAGTAGTAGTTGCAGTAATAATTAGCATTTATTTGGCACTTTAAGGTTTTTAAAGTGCTTTACAAATTTTATAAATATTGGCAGCCAGGTGGCTCAGTGGATAGAGAGCCAGACCTGGAATCAGGAGGTCTTGGATTTCAAATCTGTCCTCAGACATTTGCTACCTGTGTGGCCCTAGAGGAGTCATTAAACCTCAGTTGCCTAGCCCTTATCATTCTTCTGCTTTGGAATAATACTTGTATCAATTCCAAGATAGAAGATAAAAGTTTTTTTTTTTTAAAAAAAAGCAAATACCTTTTCATTAGATTTTCAAACAACTTTGAGAATTAGGTGCTATTATTATATTCATTTTACTGATCTAGAAACTGAGACAGACAGGAGTTAAATGACTTGCTGGGGGTCATACAGCTAGGAAGTGTGTGAGGCTAGATTTAAACCTAACTCTTCCTAATTCCATGTCTAGTACTCTATTTATTGAGTCAATTAACTGCTTTAAGTTAAATGAAAATAGACTTCCTTTCCTGTGTTTAGTGGTTCATTTTTCTGGACTCCTGCTTTGACTTTAGGGTATTTTATAAAGCTAACCTCCTTGCACAGCTTTTATGATTTTTTTCTAGTGTATTTTAGGGCCCAAAGTAGTCTGTGGCCAAAAGTTGGAAAAACTAGAATAAGACACATTTTCTGTAGAAAGTGATGAAAAATAGGAAGATGTTTGTTGACCTAGGACTAATCAGCTAACTGTTGATGAATAACAGGTACGTTTTCTCTGAAGTGATTGTCATATTTACTTTCTCTACCTTCCAGAAATGTTTTGAAGATGAAAGTATTTTGTTAATGAGGGCCCTATTTAAATACATTGATATTTTTAAACTTGGATATAGAGATAAACTAGAAGAAAATCCTTTTCAGGTAGGTTTTCACCAGTCAGCAAACATTCAATTTCTTTTGCTTTAACTAAATAGAACTTATAAAATAGAAAGACTTTAAGTTATTTCATTTATTTACCCAAATATCTTAATATTTTATGATATGCTCTGTAAGACATTTAGTACAGTGCTCTGCATATAGTAGTCACTTAATAAATGCTGTTCTATTTCCCTTCTCTTCCCTATTCATGTTCCCTACCTTAAAAAAGCATCCTTGGGTTAGAATTGTCATCTTTTTTTTAATTCTTATGTGAATTCTTCTATTTCAGAGAACAAAATTTAGCTATTGTATAGATTAAGTAGTTCAGACTCCATTATTCTAATAGAGGCACATAGTATGATAGAAGGATTTTTCTTAAGTTTGTGGAAACAAAGTCAAGCTAGTTAGGATTTTGGATACCAATTATTCAATCTTTTTCTTTCAAGCCAATAAATTTTAAGTAAAATTTAAAATTGTCCTAGTTTCCTTGTCATCCATTCCAGCCATTTATAAAGAAACTTTTACAAAGTAACATCCAGATTAATTGGGGCTTTTTTATATATATGTAAGAAATCCACATACTCTAATATGGAGCACCTGAAATCTGCTATGGAACCGGATTCAATAGATTTAACATTTCTCCAAATATTATTCTCTCAAAATGAAATATTATGTTTTCCCTTTATAAATATTAATGTACAAACTAAGGCTGTCCATTTTCACAGTGAAGGTGAAATGAAAAATCTAGCAATTAGAGAGTCAGACTAGATTATTTGGGCTCCAGGCCCCTTTCTTTTCTTAGTAAGAGAGTTTATTTTCATCAGAAATGTAGCTCATAGCTGCTACCTGAATGTTTGTTACATTAAATTGAAATTTTGTGATAGTCCTTCATTATAATGAAATAAGTAATTTTATTGGTAAATGAATTTTTGTGAGCAACTTAAAGGTTATGAATGCTTTGTTTGCACCAGACTAACAGTAATTTCCCAGGCTAACAGTTTGGTAATGTCCTACCCCATGTGACCAGTGAAATCTGAAATGACTGAGGAAACAGAAATTTGAGCTTCTAAGTTTATTGATTTATTAAGCAATGATTCCAATTACATAACTAATTGGGACCAGGCCTCCTTGGCTTGGTGCCTGACCAGGAATAAAGGAGTAGACAGATTTTTATCCATTAAAAGAAAATAAGTAATAGGATGTAAACCAGGACACAAGATTAGGTAATCTGATTTCTAATTGGAGGAATGTTTAGGGATTTTCCAAGTTGGGAGGAGAAGACTGAATTTCCCTGAAATCAGAAAACAAAATGTGTCCCTCTCCCTGTCAAATATCTGTATTCAATGAAAAGAACAGGAAACAGTGACTGATTGCCTAGTATGGGATCAGTTTTCGGATGGGTTGCTTGAGAAGTATGAGTGTGAGAAAACTTCTTGTGTCAATCTTAGGATTTGACTGGGTTTCTGGTCAGCCTTACTTAGGTTCTTATTTAAGGGTTTTTAAAGCAACACATAGAAAAGATCTAGATTCCAGCCATGCAGGACTAGGTTTAAACAATGCAATATATTTTTCTCACAATTCCCCAAATAGAATAAAGTTTTCTCACAAGACAGAAATTCATAATTGAAGAAAAAGCTAACTAAACTATTTGCAGAATTGAGTCACAAGATAGAATCTGCGTTGTTCACTCAATTTCCTAACCCATATGGTCATGGGGGGTAGTTCCAAAGGTAAAGGAGTCATTAGCTTGCTTCCAGGACAGTGTTGAAAGATGTAGAAGGAAAGGTGGTGGAGAACATAACTGAGGAAATCGCCAAAGTCTTAAAACGAGTCTTTAGGCATAATAGTGGTTCAGTACCAGGTAACTGATCTATGGGGCCTTGTCAGAAGTTTTGCGTCAAAGCTAGCAAGAGGCCAAAAAGGGGCAAAAAGTATGGAATAGTGGAATGACCAGATGGCAGTCAGATCATATGAATTGGAATCTTGATTCTACTTCTCCTTTGCTAGGTACTTTTGTGATTTTTCCCCTCTGGGCTTCGTTTTCCTCATCTGTGGAATGGAACTAATGTTTGTTCCATATGCCTCACAAGATCATTGGGAGAAAAGTACTTTTAAAAGCTTAAAATATAACAGAAGTCTGAATTGTTATTTTTATTCAGTCCTTTTCTCTGTTTTTTAAATGTATTTTCTATCCCTTTTTCTACCTTAGCTTCCAACTCCTTCATATTCACTCATCCTCAGATCCTTCTGTGATTTAGACATGAAGCTTTGGGATCATTTTTACTAACTCCATTTTCTACTTTGAACAGTCAAACTCATTTTTATATATTATATATATATATAATATATATATATATATTACAAATTCTCTAAAACCTCCTCCATCTTCTTAATTTTTACAAATATGTGATCAAATGAGATAATTATTATAAAGCATGTAATTAACTAGTACACAGTGACATGTACATTTTAGCTATTATTTTTTATTATGTACTGATATATGTTTTAGTTTTTAACCTCAACTATCACAGGTGGTGCCAAGTGAGTTCACTGCAGATATAAACTAGCTACTCTCTGGACTCTGACTGCAGCAAAATAATCCCACCACTCTTCGTCAGTGAAACAATCAACAAACATTTATTAAGTACTTGCTCTGCTCCAGGCATCATGTTCAGCATTAGAGATACAAATGCAACAGTGACTATTCTGATCCTCACTGCCTATAGGTCAAATATTTTTTTATTTCACCCTTCCCCACAAAGTACTCTGAAGGGGGTTGGAATGTGTCTAGTGTCTGTCATTGTCTCAAATATCCATCAATAGTGTTTCCTCAACTTTAGGGTTTCCTCAGCAGTTTCATTAACTACTTAACAGTAAACTCACTTGTCCAAAGAAATATTTACTTTGAAGGCATAAAAAAAAGAAACATGCCTCCCCCTTAAAAACCTAGAAGACATAGACCTCCCTTTCCTGTAGGTTACAGTTCACAGTTTAACTCAGTTCTTAAATAGCATCAGTTCCACTGAGTTCCAAGTCCAAAACTTCCCTGGGCTGGCATCCCAGCATGCTGGCTTCTGAGGTCTTCCCTACTGAGCTGGCAGCAATATCCAAAGTAGAATGCCGGCTTCAAGGTCCCCATGGCTAGAGCCATTTTGTCAGTTGTAGAGTTTCATGGATTTGGAGAGCTTACAAAGGATTTGCTGTTACAAAGTCAGCTGAACCAGTTAAAGACCCCAGATGGGGATTGTCTTCTGTCCCTTTTTAGATGGCTAAAATGAGAAGCTCTGCATACTTGGACTAGGGACTGAGTTCCTCTCAAAGATAATTTCCCTTTGCAGTCTGTTATCCAGGGGGATCAGCAAAGGAGAGAGTAAAATTCTTTAAAAGAAATGGGTTTAGTAGATTGGATTTATGCCCTCTTTCTATGACTACCCTCTCTTTTCTCCATTTTCCTTGAGCAGTCACTTTTGGATATGATTAATTCCTACCTGAATGGCAGTAGGCATTAGTTATTGGTCCTCTTTATCTGACAATTGTGACTAAATCAATTAGTAAAGTTTAAACAAGAGATGTGGGACAATTCCTGTAGCTATCTCAGAAAATAGGATTGTCTTGTACAGAGTGCATGAGATGCCTCATAGGCCTGGGGACAATAGCAAGACACTGTGTCTGCTACCAAGTTAGATGACTGTAGACTATTGAGGGTAAAAATATCTTTTGATGTAGTTGAATTGTACTTTTTATATGAGAACTTTCCAGAAATATTAGTAGTATAATATTTTGAAAGATAAAATCACCACAAAGCTTAAAAACAAACATGATCCTGATCTTTAGGATTATATAATAGTTGGGAGTGGGGGAATATACCATTCTCCCCTTTACCTGTCCCTTACTAATCCTGAGTTCAAATATTCTTTCATGGCTTTTCCCTATTTCTTCCTCCTGGACCCAGGGACCCCCTTATATTGTTTCCTCCTGCAATGAGAGTGTGAATATCTTGACAGCAGAGATTGTCTAGCTTTCCTATTTATTTCCCCAGTGATTAGCAAAAGTCTACTCATATCTTTGAAGAATGATATAATGATATCCCCTAGCCTTCTCTTGTCCAAGCTAAATGTTTCCAGTTCTTTCCTTTTACCCTCATATGGCACGATCTCCTTACCATCTTTATTATTTTCCTTTGGTTTTACTCCAATTTGTCCCTAATGATTTCCCTAAAATATATTACCTAAAATCTAATATAAGATTGATATTTTCTCACCTAATAGAGTGCAGTGGGCTTTTTGGTTTCTTCATTCTGGAAACAATACCTCTCCTAATATAAATTATTTAATAATTTTTTTTTGGCAGGGAGATGCCCTGTCATACTTGTGGTATACTGCTATCCTCTGAATTTTTTAACATGAAACCTTGTAAAGTTATATCTTTTCCAAATTTTATTTTTGCAGTTGGTTTTTTTTTGTTGCCTGTTGAAATCTTATATGCATCCCTATTAAATATTGCTGAGGCTTTTCTGGGTCCTGACTCTGTCATCTAGTATCTTAGTTTTACCTACTAAATTGGTATAATCTGAAAATTGAATAAGCGTGCCATTTTGGCTTTTATCCAACCCTCTGATAAAATGATGATTAGTCCTTATCACCGTTGTTTAGAATGGTCCTAGCTTCATAAGAGAGATCAGTGTCATAAAGGTGATTCAAGGGGATCTAGAGCACACACACACACACACA